>NC_142134.1:40776000-41081700 GCF_024610735.1 Ursus americanus
GCACAGACTGAAGCTGCTACTCACAGATTGAACTTCTTCTCTCAGGGAAGCCTCAGTCCTATTTTTAAGGGGACTTTCTGTCTGTCTGTCTATCTTTCTGTCTATCTATCTATTGAGAGGGAGAGAGAGAATCCCAAGCAGGCTCCACGCCCAGCGCATGAGCCACCCAGATGCCCCAAGTCCTTTCAACTTACTGATTCAGGCCCACTCAGGTTATCTTGAATAATCTCCCCTACTTCAAGTCAATGAATTATAGACTTTCATTACATCTACAAAATACCTTCACAGCAACAGTTCACTTAAACAGTGTTTGTGTTCGATTAAATAACTAGGGACTATGGCCTAGCCAAGCCGACACATCAACATGATCATCCCGTTCTAGGGCGCCTGGGTGGCTCAGCTGTTCAAGTGTCCAACTCTTGATTTCAGCTCAGGTAGTGATCTCAGGGTTGTGAGATGGACCCCGCATTGGGCTGGGTGCTCTGCGGGAGTAGGCTTGAGATTTTCTCTTCCTCTCCCTCCGCCCCTCCCCCTGCTCACGCATGTACTCTCTAAACAAACAAACAAAATCTTTTTAAAATATTATCATCACACTCCATCTTATGTCAACCTGGCACCTATATACATCTCCTTTAACCATATTTAATCTCCAAATGAAGTCAATAACAAAGTCATACTTCCACTAACATGATACAAATATCCCACATACATTTGAAAACATACTAACCCGCTCCCCAGAAGAGGATGCAAAGTCCTTGAGTAATATTCACACTTCTTCTGTAACTTACCTACTGAGATATAATGCTATTATTATCTTATATAAAAGAATAGGGAGAGGAGAGGGAAGAAAACAAAAATATTTGGTTACTATATATATATAGATATATAACCATATTCATAATAAAATAAGGAAGAAATACCCATAACTATGAGTCCTTGTTTTAGCAGGTTCTGTGGCCATAGCTTTCTTTATATGTATATGTATATTTACATGAATACATGTATGTAGTCTTCCTATGTAATCTTTGTAACAATCTTGTTCCACTACCCATTCCACATTCCTTTTGTCCTTGGCAAGGAACTCAGCTGTCTAAGGTTCTTTGCCTGGTAAGGTGACACAAACCTACACTCCTGAAGAACCTGGGCCATTAGCTGCCCTGAACTGGGTTGTTGTAGTTTTCTATTACTCCATAGGACCCAGGAGTACTAGGAGATGCCATAAAAGATCTCCAGATATTCCAGACATACTCTTCCTTACCTCTACGGTATAGCAGCAGCCCAATTTTCCCTTGCTAGTCAGGATCAATCTCTCTGGCCAGTACAGTTTACCCCCTTCTTTACCTGTTCATGGAGAGGCATGAGGAGCCCCAGAGGCTGGGTGACAGTCTCAATTACTGGTTCAATGGAATCACTGTTGTGTTTCCTTGCGGAAGCACTCCTCCCACTGGAACTAAGAACTTCAGGCAAGCAGAACCTAAGGTCAAGGGGATTTCCCTAGGGGGTTATAGGAGTAATAATGGACCATTTCTATTTCTAGCCCTGTATTCCTAGACCCATGGAGCCTGGCTGTGAGAGAAACAGTCCCAGCCCTAGTATTGCCACTTAGCTGACACTCTGACTGAGTCTTCTAAAGGCCATCCCACCATTCCAATAAGCCAGCCACTTCAGAATGATGGGAACATCGTGAGACCAGCGAATTCCATGAGCATAGGCCTATCAAGTTCCTTGATCAGAAGTGATGTCTGTGTCAAATACCATTACAGCAGATAAGCCCACAGGTGAGTTTTGGCAGAGAATTGTGTGCAAAAAAGGCAAATCTGTGTCCAGAGTAAGTGTCTGTTCTAGTAAGAACAAAGTGCTGCTCCTTCCATGACGGAAGTGGTCCAATGGAATGAACCTGTACCAGGTAGGTAGCTATTCATCTCAGTGCATGGTGCCATATTGGGGACTCAGTGTAGGTCTCCATTGGCCTTGGCTGGTGGAAGGCAGTGTTGCTGAGCTCATGTGTAACTTCCATCCCTGCCACTACTGTATTCACAGGCCCACTGACAAGTAGATGGGGAAAGGGGCTGCTAAGATTATTAAAATCCTCCTGAGGTCATCTTTTAGTTAGCATTTACATGGGACATGAATATCCTGCAATTCTTTGCCAGTTCAGAGAGGTATACCCACCTACCTCTTCCACAGACCTCTTTGTCGCCAATTTTCCAATCATAATCCTTCCAAGTCTCTGACCATCTAAACCACTGGCTGCTTACTACCTACGAACTGTTATAGACTTGTACCTCTGGCCATTTTTCCTCATAAGCAAAACAAACAATCAGATGTACTGAGTGAAGTTCTGTCCAGTGGGAGGATTCCCCTTTACCACTGTCCTTTGGGGCTGTCCCAGGATGGGGCTACAGCGTGACAGCTTTCGAGTGGTGCCTCAATATCATGCAGAACTATCCATAAACCAGGCCTAAGTTTTCTCTTCCTCAGTTAACAAGTCTTAGGGATCGCCCCATGAGGTGGTAGGTACAGGATGGGAGAGAAGGTAGTGTGGCAGGAATGGGGACCGTGGGTAATGAGGCCACTTCATGTAATTTAGTTGTGCCTTCTGGGCCTGCTTGAACCTGATCTTGCTCACACTACTTCCTTTTGATAATGTAATACTCTGCACACCCAACTTTATGGCTTGGTGGCTTAGACAACACCCAGTTCATGACGGGCAGGTCAGGTCACATGGTAACTTGGTGGTGCATGGTGAAGTGTTCAGTGTCTACTAAGCCCAAAGCTGCCTAGCCTTAGCAAGCCAAGAGCTGCTTCTCAAAAGATACATAGTTATCTGCAGAGAACAGCAGGGTTTTGTCCCCAAATCCTGGATGTTTGCTGTGATTCATATAGAGCCTGCCAAAGGCTCCAAACAATATCCCTCTCTGTCAGTGACACTCGAGCACTACCGAATCTGCTGGACCAAATGGACCAAATGGCAGAGCAGTTTACATGGCAGCCTGGCCCTGTTACAGAACCTTCTCTTGGTCTGGGCATTACTTAAAATTAGCAGATTTTTGGTCACTCAGTAAATAAGCACACGCAAAAGAGGAATATGTTGCCTTCAAAATCCAAAGAGACCTACTAGGTGTTGTGCCTCTTTCTGGTAGTAGGATGGGCAAGATGCAACAACTTGTCTTTCACCTTAAGAGAGATATCATAACATGCACCAGACCACTAGACCGCTAGAAATTTTGCTAATGTAAAAGGCTCCTGAATTTCAGTGGGATTTATTTCCCATTCTCTGGCATGAAAGGGTCTTACCACTATGTCTAAAGTAACTGCTACCTCTTGCTCACCAGGTCCTATCACCATGCTTACAAGTTTTTAGCCTCTGTGATATTATTACGTGTCAGTGATTTCTTTGAAAAACAAGCTGATTTTTAAAAAATGCAGTATCTCAGTTTGGTACTCTTGAACTAGTAACAATGTCAATGTCTGTGTGTCTTTACATCAATACCTTCACTAAATTGAGAGCTGGGTGGCACTGATAAACCTGAAATAAGCCCTGAAGAATGGAATGTTTGTTGAGGACTGTTGAGTAGAGGACATTTAGTAACTTGGGTGGTTATTACTGGTTTAACTGTGAATGAGCTCAGTGGTTAGACAGCTGAAGTCATGACAAAAGTTGTAGTAATTATTGATAATACAAAGACTCAATAAGGGTTAGTGAAATAATTACTTAGTTACAGATTACAGAATGATTTGATTCACTAATAATTTTTTTTTTTAACCTAAGGGCAGGTACAATCTCAGCTCCTGCTGGATAGAAGGTGAGTTTAGGGTCAAATTCTCAAACCATGCCTGAATATGAAAAAGTTCTTAGAAATAAAGGATAGCAGTCACTAGTTCTACTACGTGAGCAACAGGTCTTAATAAACTTAGCCGAAATTCTTGATGGTACCAGTGGCAAGTGGACCAAGGTCAAAGTGACACTAATGTGTCGTAGACCCATCAGGCAAAATGCTTGTTGCTTGCGTGGATGACCTATGAAAAACAGACCCCAGAGGTAGCAGAATGAAACCGTGAGTGTTCAGATGGTCTAAGAAAGGAATAAGAACTCACCTGGTCCTCTGTGCCTATCTATGGGTAGACCTGCCTTGTTATCATTTCTGAGAACAGAACAAAAATTTTGTTTTAAAAGATTAAAAAAAAATTCTAATCTGTCTCAGTGTTTCAGATTGTGTCAGACAGTCCTATCAGGCTACTCTTCCTTGATCTGAGCCCCATTCTCTTGTGCTGATAATAAGTTTACTTCTTTTGCTACTTATTCTGTTCTCATTGGAGAGCACTAGGCAGGGATGACACAGTTCTTTGAGAATCACTGTCTTCGCCCCAGATTTCTCATTCCCAGACTAACTCTTAGAAAATAGCTCAGACAGTAACAGATTCACTCTGGAACAGTCCTATTCTAGGGAGAAATAAAAAAAAAATACAACCACTACTGGTTTTGTAGAACCTTTCCATTAATTCATGTACCAGACGTTGATGGAATAAATGGTAATCCGACTCTAAGATTCCAAGAGGCCATGATTTAAATTTTCACCTGTATCTTGGATGAGATGTCTCTGACTAGTAACCACTGGGTCTGTGTGATGTTAGGAGTAGGGGAGAAAACCAAAGCTGTCCTTTGTCCTTTCATGGTTGGGAATCACTTTTGTGAGGTAATCTACGTTCTATAGTGACAGGTGTCTTAGAAATGCAAATGTTTGCCATGCAACTCACTGTCCGAAGTGAGTCACCTCAAGGAGTCACAGGAGCTCCACAACTAACATCAGGAAACCCTGGAAAGGTCACTCCTAAACCACAAACGTTGTGGCCTGAATTTTGTAACCTAAATGCGGCCACTCTGGGCAAATATTGCTGCTTGTTTTTCTGTGCATTTTAGCATCACCAAGTCCAACAGTGGCTAAAACTATGACATTTTTGCTTACTGTTTCTTACCAGAGGACAAATGCTCTTCACTTCAAGAGGTTGTGTGAATATGGGGAAATGAGCCTGAGTCTTAAAGATCTGGGCTTAGTAACCTTTGCCATTTACTAGCTTCTGGGGACCCCAGCTTCCACATCTATAAAATGAGGTGACTAAACCTATACTATCTAAGCACCCCCGCCCCGCCAATCTAAAATTCTATGAACTGTTTCCTTAAAAAGCAAAGCAAGTTTGGAATATATTCTAGCTCATAAAATTTGTAACTCTTTTCATAAATTATCTATTAATTATGTTTTCTCCACTCCTGGTTTGTCTCTAAATGATGCTGGTTTTGTTACCACTATTTTTATTTAGCAAAATGAAGGACGTCTGGGGCTTGGGAGAGGCAATAACATAGTCTGCAAAGTTGGTAAAAGAGGACCAAGTCATCCCTTCTCTTTGTGTCAAGATCCAGGTCCCTATTGCTAGGAATATGACAATGCTGATGGAGAAGGAACCTAGAATTTAAATCTCCAACCTCCATCACCCCATTGCCATCGTGACGTCTGACTCAGTGACGTTTTCTAAGAAAAGTGACTAATGTGTGGGCCTCAGATTGGAGCAGAATGCCTGTCTGATTTCCTTGGTGTCTATATATTCAGGAATGTATGCCCTCCCTGGACTCTTACTCCACCTAATAACCCTACAACTTTATATCCTGTCTACTAACCTCTGCCCATCTAAGGACAAGCAGTACTATTGTGTCCAGCACAAGTCATGCTATCTCTACAAAAGCCCTGTTTCCACCGTGTTCAGTGCAGCTCCCAGACCATGACTGATGAACAACAGTTACTGCAGTCCTACTGTGTACAGAGCACTGAACTAGCCCCGGCATATCACAGGAACTCTTGAGTTCCTGACACTTGTTAATACTCAAAATTGAGGAGAGTAAGTTGCTTTTCAAAATTCACAAAGTTTTCAAGATTCTGGCTCCTATGAGAAAAAACTGGAGACTAAGTAGGAGAAAAACCCCTGGCAGCAGCTAATGAGGCTCTCTCCACCTGAAGGTTCAAAGGGTCTAGTGCTCGTGTGGGTGGTCATGAAGGTGGTATGTGTGTACCCTGGGGATGAGCTGAAGAGAATGTAAAGCCTTCCCCTGAGGGCATGTGAAGCCCAGTGACGTCTGGACTAAGAGAATCCTCAGGCCAGTGTCTTTCAAATAATGGGCGACAGCCTATTTAGCAGACCCTCCAATCAATTTAGTGGGCCATGGCCAAGGGTCCTTTAAAATTAAGTATAAAAGAGAAGAAGAGAATAATGTGGAATACAAAATAGAGTGAGCTCTATTTCATGAAATTTGTTTCTAGTTTATATATGTGTGTGTTTATGTGTGTTTATATACACAACTTTATACACACATATGTTCTGATATAAAATAGTTCTTTTTCTAGGTCAAGTCAAAAATACTTGAGAAATGTTAGTCAAGAAAAACTGCCACTCTTCCCAGTAAGTTAGACTTTTAGATGCAAGAGTCAACAACCGTTTGTCAACACAAGCCACTGCCTATGTGGCAGTCACTTTGGCTGAAGGAAGACGATGAGGGCAGGGCAGGCAGAAACAGGCTGAGAGCTGCCAAGGCCAGAGCTGCTGTGCGTACTGTTGAAATCTCTACTGTTGATCATTTGTTTCTCAGGTACTGAAACCATCTCCGAGTTGAACAAAACCTCCCACTTCTTAATTAAAGAAGAAAGCTTTATTAAACCCGAGATTCTGTGCCTGCTGAGCTTGGTTTGGGGCATCACTTAAAAACTCATAATGTGGAGCATGACTTTAAAAAAGTACTCTGCTTTACCTTTGGCAGAAAATTCCTGCAATATAAAATTTCATTCAGGAAATCAAACCTGTATGCACCAGATTCATTTCTGCTGAATCACATTACTTGATATTTTTCAAATGCCTTTCATATAACAATTTCAAGGAGTTGGGAGTGATGGTGAAGTCACTACCTGATTTCTACATCAGATTGGAGAAGCTAAGTTAGCTGAACAAGGTCAGATGCTAAGAGTAAAGAAACCAGGTCTCTGTATTTTGAGCCTGATCTCCAGCCATATAGCTAGACAGGTACTCAGGTCAGAAGACAGACTGTTGCAGAATATTCTATTCTCTCCATCAGTTTTTCATGATTTCTTTCCTAGACCAATACCCAAAGTACTGACGAAGCACCAGGGTATTAGGCAGAAGACTGAAGATCATTCTGGAACCATAAATTGGAAGTACTGTCTTATGCTCCCTCACACAACATGTGGGAAATTTTAGAGCTTGTTACTAATCACCAGAACTGCACACGATATTCAAAGGGATCCATACACCCTGGTTTATAGCAGCATTATTGACAATAGCTAAATTATGGAGGCAGCCTCAGTGTCCATCAATTGATGAATGGAGTAAAGATGTGATGTGTGTGTGTGTGTGTGTGTGTACTCACACACACATACACACACACAAATGGAATACTACTCAGCCATAAAAAAGAATGAAATCTTGCCATTTGCAAAAACATGGATGGAGCTAGAGAGTATTATGCTATTATGCTAAGCAAAGTCAGTCAGTCAGAGAAAGACAAACACCATATGGTTTCACTCAGATGTGGAATTTAAGAAACAAAACAAATGAGCAAAGGGGGAAAAAAAAAGAAGAAATAAGAAACAAAACCAAGAAACAGACTCTTACCTATAGAGAACAAACTGCTGGCTACCAGGGGGGAGGTGGGTAGGAGGATGGGTGAAATCGGTGATGGGGATTAAGGAGTGCGTTTGTGATGAGCACCAGGTGATGTACGAAAGTGCTGAATCACTATATTGCACACCTGAGACTAATATTACATGTATGTTAACTAACCGGAATTAAAATAAAAAAAGAACCGCACAAGATGAGGACATGAATAGATTCAAGAAATATTTAGTTAGACACATTCGTTAATGGTAAATTCCCAGTTGGTTACTGAGGACAATGAAAAATATTTCAAAATATGTTTGTAATTAAATGAAGTTGATAGCAGAAAGGGCAGATGCTATTTTCTCCCATAAATAATAATTCTAGCAAACGTTATTAAACTTTGGCTATGTGCCGGACTTGAAGTTTTATACGTAATACTTCCCAGCCACTCAGTAAGTTATTATTTTCCACATTTGTAGGTGAGGAAGCCGAGGCTCGGAAAGGTAAAATTATTCGACCAGTGTTAATATGGTTAATATGTGGCCATGATGAGAGTCAAACCGAGTCTGTCTAATTCAAAACACCATGATCTTAATCGCTCTGCTGCATTCCAAAAGTGTGTCTGGGAGACACTGTGTGACTGAGACCTCACTGTACATGATGCATACAACTTCTGAAGGGTTTGAGTCTCAGTTCACTTACTAGTTATGAGACTTTGGGCAAGTTCTATAATCTCTTTAGTTTCTGTTCTCTTGTCTATAAAATAGGGATAATAATAATACGTAGCTTACTGATTAAATACTGCACATAAAATATTTTGCAGAATATCTGGCACCTAGTAAGCACTCAAAAAACATTAGCTAGTACAGTGCTGGTTAGTATTAAGAAATTCACTGAATTAATGAATGGGTATGTATTTACCATTAGGTGGCATTTCTTAGATACTATGAAAAAGAGGGGCGCCTGGGTGGCTCAGTCGTTGAAGTGTCTGCCTTCAGCTCAGGTCATGATCCCAGGGTCCTGGGATAGAGCCTCATGGCGGGCTCCCTGCTCAGTGGAAAGCCCGCTTCTCCCTCTCCCTCTTCCTGCTGCTCCCTCTGCTTGTGCATGCCCTCTCCGTCAAATGAATAAATAAAATCTTTAAAAAGAAAAAAAGAAAGAAAAAGTGATGAGGAAGAGAAGAGGGGAGAGAAGAATGGGAAATAGGGAAGCAAAATGGGAGAAAGAAGAGAATGAAGAGGAAAAAAGAAATAATGAGAGCTTTAGATATTTAGATATTTTTCAGAGTAATTCAGGTTTACTCAGAAGATGTAAATAAAATTTCTCTATTCTGTTTTACTGAAACCCAGAACAAGGAAATCTCACTGGCATGTAGTAGTATTCTAAAGAGCAAGAAAATAATGTTAACCCTCTTTCGAGTTGCCTACAATTCTAGACAAACACATAAAGAAGTCATGTTTGTGATATACCAGATACACAGACACTAATAGACACATATACAATTTAAAATTAGAATTCAAAGGACCATGAGATGAGGCACTCTCCTTTGTTCTGGGCTAGCCTATATCCTGGTAATGTCAGTGGACTCTGTAGGTACGCTACAAGGCTTGGGGTCGAGAACAAACAGACACGTTCCAAGAGGACTCTTCTTCCTCTGACACAATCCAAGAGGACTCTGTGGAGGGGGAGGCTTTAGCAGACCCTGAAAGACAACTGTGAAGGCTGGGGCCTGGTGTTTTAGTGAAATTTAGTGCCTCTCAATAATGCACTGAGCTTGCTTACCTCTTCAGTTGTTTAAAGCCATGCTTACGCTATCTCAGCAAGCAGACGGTGAGCTCCAGGAGGGCAGTGTCCTCTGCTTCCCTGCACCGCTTACGTGACCTACCGAAATGTGGTGGAAGCCAAGAGACACCTAATAAACACTTCCGGCTGATTGGCAGTTCCAGCTCACGCAAAGTGAGCACATGAATTGCCAGAAGTTTAAAACACAGAGTCTTTCACGTGTGAGCAAAACCGCGTCCCTCAAATGTGTATTTTTCCTAGTAAGATGCCAGCTCTGACTCAGGACAAGTTATTTCAAGAAATATCCTCTATTAACTTGAATGACGGAAGCTCTGAAAACAAATTGCACATCCTCCATGATGCTCCCAACTTTTCAGTGGGAAACAAATCATGCTCCTCGTCCGTCTGCAATAGAGCCTGTACGAGGACAATAAGCTGAGTATTCTCTAACGGGCCCCACAGCCCTGACACTTGAAGATTAGTTCTACATTCTGGTGCTGCTGTGATGTTTTATTCATTTACTTATTTATTGGGGGGGGGGTTTCCATTTCAAATTATCTTCTGCCTTGCAGAATTCACTCTTTCATATTTTTTTTCTTGATAAAACACCGTGGAGTGCTATGAGTATGAAGCATCCCAAGCAAAATCCTCTCCCAAGTGTCACAATACAACTTTCCAGGGAGTGTTCCCCTCCCAGTTATTAACTGAAGGCTTCCAGCTATGGGGAGACAGGAAAGGAGCTGAGGTCCCTCACGTTCACTCTGAAAATGGGCTTTTCTTCAGATTCCCAAGTTCCTGTCAGTGGCCACTCAATAAAGGGCTGGATAAGCCAAGTAAGAAAAAGCTATCGGGGAATAGTGCTTCAGTGAATAAGGCGGATTGAGCAAGAGAGAATTAAGAGCTTCAAAAGATACTGACTATATCTGGGCCCCAATTCTTATGATGAAGAAAGAGAAGACATAGTTCACAAAGGGGCTCATGCCACAGTGGTTTTTAGCCTCACTTTTCCCACAACCTCCATGATGGATGATGGTCGCAGAGCACAAAGCTTAGATTATGTGCAACTCCTCTGCCCTAGCTACCATGCACCCTTTCCTCTCCCATTCGACAAAGCTTATTAAAATGTAGGTAAGTGGGAATCATCTACAGAGTACTAACTCTGAACGCACTCTAACATTTTGGAGAACTTGGGTACCTCACTAATAATAAGAGTGCTTGGGAAATACACCACTGTATAAAGTTGCTGCCACAGAGGTAAAAAGTTGGAGGTTATACTCCGATGGCATTAAAGTTAATGTTGGTTGCTTTTCCCTCCCATTTCCCAGTTCAGGACAAGTCCAGAGCCTTTTCTTCACATTCCACACACTTACCTTCTGGGCTATCTGAAGTCTAAAGTTTCCCAATCAAACATAAGAGATTCTTCTACATGGTAAGTTATCCCAGTCAGAGACACTGCAATGTGAGGGATGCACAGCCCAGTAGGGCATTTTCCTATGTTGCGATAGAAACTTCTACAGTAGGACTCAGGTTAGGTACAGGTACCGTTCAGTTGGCATTTGACATAATTCTAATTCCAGTAAGGAGAAAACGGCCAATGGAGTATTCCCCTCAGGATTCTGCCTGTGACAGTTGCTCTGAGAAACATGTGTGAAACAGTATAGTGGCCCCCATGCTACCGCGCATGCTTCCCTTCCTGACCCTGACGTTATCTGTACGTCAGCTCATTTCATTTACATTCACCTCTCACACTTGGCCCCAGGGGAAGATATGTAATCTTCTCATTAAAAGCTATCAATGAAAATGTAAGGGAGATGAGAGAGATTAGCTGCTTTAGTTCCATTCAACCTCTTCTAGGTTCACAGGAGAGGAAAATGGCATCTCAAGGAAGTTTCATTTCCCCTATTATCCGAAAAAATAAAGATTCACTGAGAACTGCATTGCAGAAGTGAGATCTGGCTGGGTGCTTGGGACAGCAGGCTGGGACTGGCAAGGGCAGGTCCTGGCCAGTGCCTCCTGCCCACCCACCTCTCCATCAGTATCTACACAGGGCACATGCAGACACCACTCCTGGGTACGACTACCTGAGGCACCACATGAGAAACACATCGTGGCCTGTATTTTGCCTCAATCTTATTTAAAAGAAGAAAGAAAAAAATGAATTAGATGTATGCCAGGAAAACGTATTTGTCTATACACCAATGGTCAGAAGTACAAATCATTTGCTACCTCAACCAACATGGGAAGTTTGATTTTTACTTGACTTCTGTGAAGGGCAGAGAGTGAGCGCTGGAGAGAGATTATAGGTAGCAAGGTACCATTAGGTACTCTGCTCTTGTGTCTGACTTCAGGAAACATGTCGTCCCAGCCAAAGCAATGACTCATCCTCCGCTGCCAGTGTCACAATAGGAACTTGATTTGCTGCAGCAAACAGTGCAACACTCTTTAGAAAAGCTCTGCTCTAGCATTTCTGAAAGATTAATTAAATTAAGTGCAGAAAATGGAAAATTACTGTCACCATTTTACATTAAAGAGAGATGACTGAAACACAACATGAAAGTACTAAATAGTTCAGAAAATTGGCAAACATTTTTGCATTTGTTTGGTTTTGGTTGTTGATTTAATTTTGTTTTTTGATGTGGAACCAAATATTGTATTATAGCAGACAGACTCAGGGAGATGGGGCGGGGGAGAGTCTGAGACTGTTCTACGTAGATGGTCTACGGAAACGGTGAATCTGCCAGCAGCTGCACAGGGACACAGCGACAACTGGCAGAGTTCTTTAAACTTACACCCTCCTTTACTCAACAATGACTGTCGCCTTGCCATGATAAAACAGACTGCACCAAAAGTACTGAGATACCCTACTATAAGAGGGGAAGTGATATGCTCCATGGGCAAGGGATGGTTATTTTGAGGAGGGAATTCTCATTTCTAAATGCGGAAGTCTTGCTGGTAGAAGGGAAAGACGGCCTGGCCTTGAAGAACGAACACAGCATGGAATGTTCAGAAATCAGAGAAAGGTGTTTTCTGAGCAGTGAGCATAAAGAAACGAAGGTGAGAAAGTGTAGGGAGTCAGGGAGCAATAAGCAGTTCAGACTGCCAGGAGTGAGGAGACAGGAGAGAAGTGCTCCCAGATGTGTTCCCAGATGTGTGGATCAGATCTGTGGAAGGTCATGACACAAACTACACATGTTGATATGTGGGAAATGCCTTCAGCCTTCATGAGCTGTGAGGAGGAGTTAAATTAAAACCTTTCACAATTAGAGCAGACAGGACAGCTGCAGGGCTGGAAGGGGTCTTGGAGGCCCACTTCTGGGCCAAGTGTTAACCCTTTAGTTGATGGACTATGGGGTAGTAACGTGTAAATAGGATTGAATGGGACAGAACAGCCAGGGTGTAGGCAAGGATGGCATTTGGGGTTTTAGGAGAAGTGACCATTCACCAATGAGTATAAACTATTTCAAAATTTTAGCAACCAATACAGCCATACCAATGTACACTAGCTGAATTTCAGTTTTGTATAAGGTAATAAAAGAAAAGTAAAAAGCTAATTGAAAGCTTTTGTTTTTCAGATCTGTAGAGTGAAGCTCTACTTGGATGCCCCAAAGATACCTCAAACTCAGTACGTCTAAAACAAAAACCATCATATTTTTCCTAAACATGTAACATCTTATGATTATTTCAGGAAACGTCACCATAAGCTGATGGTACTCAGATACTCATGTCAGAAATCTGGCAATCATTATTGGGCCTATAACATCATGGCCAGCATATAAAGCCCCCTCTTACCTTTAGGAAACCATCACTGGGTGAATTCTGATAGGAGCCAGGGCAATCTCTCTCTTTCACACGCATGTTTTTGCCCTCAGAACCTTCTAAAGTTTCCAGAACATATCAAATATAAAGTGATCCTACATCTCAGGCACTTTCCCATTTATCCAGTAAGACTGCCTTCCTGTCCCCAGCGTCTTATAGGACTTCCTGGCCAATTTACACGTATAATATTTTAGGGATATAGTTGAAATACAGTCAAATGTGTTCTTAAAATATTATATTAATTGAATTATATGTTTATTTAATTAAATATGTTAATCTGAAAATACTGTATTATTCAACTCAGATATTTTATAAAGTGGTGATCTATAAATTGTTTTTGATAATTTCTTTAACAGTCCCCTTCAATATTTTCTCCTCTCAGTCTTTCTGAAACGTGTTAGTAATATGTTGCACATAATAATCTTCATTTTTCTTAATTTTTTCTCACCATTGCCCATCTCACTGTTTTTTAAAATTTTACTTGCCAGGAAACCTCTGTAATTTCATCTTCCAACACTTTTATTGAACCATCTGCTTCTTAAACGATTAATTTCCAAGAGTTCATTCTTATTCTCTGTATTCTCCGAATGAATAGCATCCTACTCTTTTCTCACGCGGGCAGTTTCTTTCTCTTATCTCCCTGAGGATTTAACTATGTTTTCTTTGAAGTTTTCTTTGCCTCCCTGCATTGCTTCTGATTCCTTTGAGTTCCCTTTTCCTGTTTCTTCACTCTGGTTTCTGCCTTTCATGCTGGTTGCTTTAATCAAATGTCTAGTGATTCGTAGCTGTCCATTCATATTTAATAATGAAGCACTAAAGAGCCGTTTTGAAGCTGGCACATGATATGAACCGGTAGGCTTCACTATGGAGTATTTGGGCAAAAAGACAGCTTGGTCTTTTCTGTTGTTTTTCACATACGTAATTATTAGTTAGGTTACAGGCTAAATTGCTACAACAAATAGGTCCCCAACTACAGTGGCTTAAACAAGTCAGGAGTTTCTTTCTTTCTCTTTTAACATCCCATAGTTGACGGTTAGTGCTGGACACACTGCTGCTCTTTCTGTTCTTCCTATCTTGCTGCTCCACCGTCGCCCAGAGTCTTTCCCTTGTCCTCATGGCTGGGGCTGCCTCCCCAGCACATTCACATCCTACCCTTGGAAGGAGTGAGGGAAAGAGGAAGACAAGCAACTTTCTTTTAAGAGAGTTGAAGAAGCTGCTCACACTGCTGTTAAGAATTTAGTTAGTGATTCGGACACCTGGGTGTCTCAGTCGGTTAAGCATCTGCCTTTGGCTTGGGATTGACTCCCACATCTGGCTCCCTGCTCAGCAGGGAGCCTGCTTCTCCCTTTGCCCCTCCCCCTGCTTGTGCACGCTCTCCCTCTCTTTCTCTGACAAATAAATAAATAAAATCTTAAAAAGAAAAAAAAATTAAACACGAAAAAAGAATTTAGTTAGTGGTCATACCAGGAAATGTAGACTCTAGGCAGCCATGTTCCTTGCCAAAACTTGGGAGGGGTCTGTTAGGAAAAGAGGACTCTCAAATGCCAGTATCTCCAGGTTTTTCTCCAGGATAGTTCATTTTCTCTAGGAGTGAATCCACCAACTCCTTACCTGGCATATCCACGCTACTGGTAATCATTGTCAAGTGCACAAATTAGGGCTTCTCACCCCTACCTCCTCTGTGCCTGGTATCTCAGAGTCTGGTGGTCCTCTGGTTGATTTCCTGGGGGTAGAGGAGGCCTGGTTACCTGTCTGTGTGGAATGGGAGTGGGGAACAACTGCTCCTTGGACAGAAAATCTCCTAAAAGCCCTCCTCTTGGTCTCCCACCCGGCCCCTGTCTCTTGTGGTCCCTGATGCCTTTATTTCTGAGCTTTTCAGGGGTTCTTCGAATGGCTACATGTGAGAAACTTGATTTGAACTTGCTGTTCTCTTACCATTCCTCTGCCACTTTTCAGTCTTCATAAATTCTAGTTCAGGATTAAACATATCTCCTAGCATCATCAAAAATGAAGTCTGAATTTCTGTTTCTTGTTCTCATTATTTAGGGGATTTAAAAAAAGAAGAATGAAGTGAAAATGGCTTTATTATCTTGAAAATGGAAATATTTTTTTCATCTGTACATGATGTTATCACAGGAAATTTTATCTCAAGCCACAAATGTCCATTTGCTTAAAATAAGAAGTTTTATTTTCCATTCATCCTGTGTGTGTATATTCATGATCTCCACAAAGTAACCACTAATTGCATTTCATTTTAAAGTGATCTTTAAAAGGCTTACTTGCAATGATATCTAAGACTTGCAATTATGAAGTCATTTCCCACCCCCCCCATACTTACACTAAATTTATATTGAATTTCTTTGCTTCTTTTGTCAAATGACTTCTATAAGTACACAAGCCAGCAGTGATAGAGGTAATTCCAGGCTATTGTGTCTTTCTTAAACAACTGTTTATGGTTCAAAATAATGTAAGTGAGAAGAGTGCCCTATAATATAAAAGGATTTTAAAGACCCGAATATAACGCAACTCTCTTTATTCTGAAAGATAATTTTGGGGAACAAAACTTTATATAAAAAACTTTGTAGGGGGCCTGGGTGGCTCAGTCAGTTAAGCGACTGCCTTCAGTTCAGGTCATGATCCCAGGGTCCTGGGATCAAGCCCTGCATTAGGCTCCCTACTCAGTGGAGAGCCTGCTTCTCCCTCACCCTCTGCGTGCCACTCTGCCTACTTGTGCTCTGTATCTCTGTCAAATAAATAAATAAAATCTTAAAAAAAAACTTTGTAATTTGGCACAGAAGAATTAGACTGTCTTGTTTTGTTTTGTTTTGTTTTTTAAGATATTTTATTTATTTACTTGAGAGAGAGGGAGAGAGAAAGAGAGAGAGAGGGAGGGAAGGCACAGAGGGAGAGGGAGAAGCAGAATCACTGCTGGGCAGGGAGCCCAGACATGGGACTCAATCCCAAGACCCGGAGATCATGACCCGAGCCGAAGGCAGACGCTTAACCGACTAAGCCATCCAGGTGCCCCTAGACTGTCTTTTTTTCCCCCATTTGTGCTCATGTTACGTCGTGTACACAGTATGCCCTCTTCAGCTTCTTTCTCTGGCTAACTCACACTGACCCTCCAAGACTCATTTCAGTGTCAGCTCCTATAAGAAGCTTTCCTTGACTGGCTCCCTGGCTCTCCCAAAGGCTGATCAGGTGCTGTTACCTGTGTGCCTCCACAGCACCCAGTGTTCCCCTATATAGCATTTAATATATTATAATCACTGGTTTATTTGTCAGTCTCTCCCACTAAACTGTGAGCTCCTGGAGGACAAAGTTCATGTCTTATTTATCTTCACATTCCTAGCATCTATAAACCATGCCTGAACATAGCAGTTGCTAGTTATATATTCACTTATTGAATGAATAAGAGAAATGGTGATTTCCAGTTGGAAATAAAAGTTCCTCAGTGAAATCAAGGGCAGAGGAATCCAGAGAGATCGTTTACCTTGGTTATTTTTATTCACTCTTTCCCATAGTGACTCAATATTAACTGAGCCAAGCACAAAAAATGTTTTCTATAAGCCTCAATTAAATGAAACTTCCAGAAATAAAAATTTACCTTGGAAAATTAAGCCATTGGATTGCTGGCTGGATAGAAAGATTCATAAATTTGTGCTTTGACTATTTGTTTTAGTCCAGGCTCTTCGGTTCTAATGGACAGAAATCCACCCAGGTTAAAAGTGGGGGTTAATGGACCAAGAAAACACAAAAGCCCTATAATGAGTAGTCACATGGCAGAGAAGAGCCATAAAGGCCTGGAAAACTTTGTGAGCACTTTAGGTTACAGTCTGCCCTTGTCCATATGTCAACCAGATCCATGGAAGAAAACAGCAACTACTCCAACACGGACTTTGACTTGTAGGCTGAATAGCTGACTGGAGGCTTTGAGCTCCTCTACTGCTTTCATCCGCCGCAGCTGCCAGGATGCAGGTCCATCCGTCATGCTGACAGTGCGGCAGGATGTCTCCCCAGCCAGGCTGGATGTGTGGATGGGCTTCACCACAGCTGCACTACTGGGACTCTTGGGGAGCAATATGTGAATAAGTTTCTGAGATGTAGAGGAATGGGCTGAAGGAGCAGAAGACACAGCATAAGAATCTTCTTTTTAAAGATCAGGCATGCATCTGGCTAAAAGGAAGAGCAACTCTGTGACTGAGCCCAGCCACCTACACCCTGCTTAAAATTATGGTTGGTCTTCAACCATATGTCAATTTAATTATGAGATTAAGCTAGCAAAGGAAAGAGGCAAACAGAGCAAAACGTAAAACACACATACTGCGCAAAACTGTAGTGATGGTCTTTGTGCAGTTGATTTATTCCTCCAGGGAATCTCTCTTGGGGGTGCCCTACTTGCCTAACCCAGTCTGTGTTAGGTCCTCCCCTCCCCAGTCACCATGCGCTACAGTAAATCTTTAGCATATCTCCATCAGGGTATTTACTTCCACAGCCTTGTCAATCTTCCCCACTTCTTGAGGTTGGGAATGATGTCATTCATATACCTTTTGGTATGAAGAAGGGTATACATATTTAACAAATTAATATAATGCTGTATAGTTCCATATTTTTAGAACCTAGTATGTACCTGGGTCATGTTAGATGGATAAACAATAAAAAATGAATGAAATTAAAATATCTGGAATTTAATTGCTTTAAAAAAGTTCTATAGTTACGAGTTGAAGGGGAGCAAAATATGCCATTTTGGCATATTAATTATTTTGAATTAAAGTTACTTAAGAAACAGCCAGCACAGGAATGACACACCAACCGACCATCCTTTGTCTTCCTGAAAGCAGGAAATAAATCTCCCATGTGAAAGGTACCCTCCCTGTAACAGGTGGACAGAAGGCATCCTTATCACCAGAGATAGGGAATTCAAGGCCAAGAAGACTATATAAACAAACCTTGTTACTTCCTCACTAATCTATTACCCCAAGCCCAAACGTCTTTGTCTTTTTATTTCTTTCAATTCTTCACAAATTTATTGTTTCTTTGTCTGAAAGGTATAAAAGCTGCATGCTTTGGTCACTTCTTTGAAGCTCATATTTATATAGGCTCCCATATGTACAAAATTAAATTTGTTTTTGTCTTGTTAATTTGCTTATGTCAATTTAATTATAAGACCAGCCAAAGAATGTAGAAGGGAAGAAGGAAAAAGTTTTCTTCCCCTACAGAGTCGTAGGTTTAAAAATGTCTCACGACTTTCATCTGATTTATTTCACACATAAATATCAGCACAGCTGATATCCATCTGCCCTTTAAAAAGTGTTTGTATTCTAGAAGTCTGTAAGTTTTGAGGTAATTATAACATAAAGCCTTTTATTTGGGTCTGGTATTCTTAACACATTAGGAGAGTGGGGCAGGGAGTGGGGGTGAGGTCCAAGATATCCTGAAGCTGTACGGTAACTGACTCTGATGGTGGCTGACTTTGTTTTCCCACAATGATGTATTTAACCTGACAACATCCATCTTATTGTTAAATTTCTTTATTTTTTTAGCTGTTAAGATGACCTGAATTTGTTCCAGGTTCAGTTCTGCTTAAATGCATTTAGATGGCATTTAGGCCATTGCTCATTTTGGCTAAACTGTGGGGAAAGGGATGTGCTGATGGCTCAATCATTCTTTGATGAAAACAGAGAGTAGATATTGATTTTTTACAATAAAGGTCAATTTCCACATCTGTAAATTGAGCATGATGATACCTATTTCACAAGGCTGTGGTGAGGGATAAATGGGATGTCAGTTTACCACAGTGCCTGATATACAGTAGGTTCTCCATAAGTGTTTGTGGATCTGAATCAATTTAATTAAATAAGGGTGCTAGTCCAAAGATGCGTGGACAGCAAATTTTCTGACAAAGAATTTCTTTCTCAGGGACTACAGCAGATAAAATAGGAAGTTTTGATACAACCATGGAAAACGTAAGTCTGAAAAACAGAGGACTTAGATATCATTCCCATGTCCCTCTAAACTGCTCCAACCCCACTCAATTCTCTTCCATTGAGAAACCCTAGGTCTTCATCATGCGGTTTCTCCCCTGCTTCAGGAAGTGGTGAAAAGCCAAAGAGGAGTCAGAAAACATGTTAGAAGGTGTCTTTTCCTTCCTCGTTTAATGGAGCATCAGATCAGAAAACCACATTTCACTCTGGATAGCTACGTGGCCATACTGAAGTCACTTTGACATGTTAGGAATGAAACGAGAAGAGGACACTAAGAAAAAGGCTGAACACACCAGCATCCTGTGAAACGTAATCAAGGACAGTACTGCAATGTGAAATAGAAGTCCAATAACTCCTACCTTAGAATATATGTCATATTTTTGCCCATCCACATCAGCACACCTAATCAAGACACTCTCAGTTTTGGCTGGATGACTGTAATCCATTTACATGTTTACCTACCTCCAGTCCTTTCTCTGCAGAGAAAGGAATCTTTTAACAAGGTAAGTGAGATAAGGGCCAGAATCTTTATTCTTGGCTCACCTGCTCTGGCCTGGCCTGCCTCTCCAAGCTCATCTTTGCTCACTCTCCTGGGGTCACACTGGCCTTCTTTTGGTTCCTCAAACACACATTTCTTCCTTTCTTTAGCTCTTTGCTTCCTCAGTGAAAATCCTACCCCTAATTTTCACCTAGATATCTCCTACTCATCTTTCAGGTTTAAGTTGAAATGTCACTTCCTGAAGGGTATTTAAACAGACCCCCTACTTTGTGCTCTCATGCACCCTACTCTTTTTCTTCACAACACTCATTGCAACTTGCAGTTTTATATTTATTTTACTGTTTAATGTCCGTCGCTACCAGGAGAGAAAAGGCCCCACGAAGGCGGAGAACCTATTTTGTATACCACTCTATATACAGGACACAGTGCAGAGCTTGATTCGTTGCTGAGCAAGTGGAAGCAAAAAGGCATTTGTTAATCATATACAATTTTGTTGGAGAGATACTTTGGAGTACTACTAAAAACTTCTCTAAGCGATATTATATGGTTAGGGTCCTCTCTATAGAGACAGGCTTCCTTATTATAAGACTTCTATCTGAATGTTATTTTCAATCCACTGCAGTTCCCAATGATAAAGTATTTTTAATCACTGTCACATCTATCCAAAGTGTTTAGTGTCTATTCAAAGTGCTGAATTATCTGACATAAGCTTTGCTTGAGTTGACAGAACTTTGAACTTGGGGTTCTTTGTGACTCAGTTTCCCTATCAGTAAAAAGAGGGGTATGAACTGATTGCTCTTGAAGACTCTAATTCATAATTTCAGATAGCAGACTATATTACTATTTCTGTAAAAGATGTGAACCAGCAGCTCACACACAAACACACACACACATGCACACACACAAATGGCCAAAAAACTTCAGTAGTAACCAAAAAAGTAAATAAAAAAAATGAGACATTGTCTGCAGATCAGATTGGCAAAGATGGAAAAAAAAAATATATCCTTGTTTAGCAGTTTCAAGAAAAATTATTTTTTCACTGTACATTATTTGGGAGTGGCTATTTAGCAATATGTTTCAAAAGTCTTAAAAAGTATGATGCAGATTATATTTTTCAAAGACAGCCATGGCGGTATAATCCATAATTCCATCTGCTCTTCCTACAATGTGATGTTGATGCTCCTCCACTGAGAGGTGGGAGCTCTACTGGGATGCCTTCAGCTGCATGGAAGAAGTCTAGCTACCCCAAAATCAACATGCTAGAGAGACCACATACCAATAGAGAATGGTGTCTAAGGGGTCCAAGCTGTGCCAGCTCCCAGCTAGTTGACTCTTCCCAGCTCTAGCATCACACATGTAAGTAAAAGAGCCTTCGAAGATTCCAGCCTCCCATCCTCGAGCCAACCCAGCCCATATCAAGTGGAACAGAAATAAGCTATCCTAAGTGAGACATGCTTAGTCTGCAGATTCATGAGTAAAATAAATGTTGTTAGAAGTACTAAGTTTTTTTGTTTTTTTGTTTTTTTTTTAAGATTTTATTTCTTTATTTGACAGAGATAGAGACAGCCAGCGAGAGAGGGAACACAAGCAGGGGGAGTGGGAGAGGAAGAAGCAGGCTCACAGCGGAGGAGCCTGATGTGGGGCTCTATCCGTAACGCCGGGATCACGCCCTGAGCCGAAGGCAGACGCTTAACCGCTGTGCCACCCAGGCGCCCCAGAAGTACTAAGTTTTAATCATGATGTTAAACTTCCACTGATGGGGCAGGTAGAACATAGGGATGAATTCTGAATTGTTAGTTAAAAAACAAAAAAAGAAGTACTAAGTTTTGGTGTGGCACCTGGGTGGCTCAGTCGGTTAAGCATCTGCCTTTCATTCAGGTAGTGATCCAGGGTCCTGGGATAGAACCCCTCATCAGGGTCCCTGTTCAGCAGGGAGCCTGTTTCTCCCTCTGCCTCTATCCCTCCCACCCCCACTCCAGCTCTCTCTTGCTTAAGCTCTCTCTCTCTCAAATAAATAAAAAAAAATCTTAAAGAAAAAGAAGTACTAAGTTTTGGCACAGTTGGTTATGTAGCAATAGATAACTAGAACATTATATATACTGCTGGATTAGAAGATAGCTATATGTATACATATATGTATACATATATGATAGAGATGTATAAATATGTAGAGATAGGTATAGATATATGTATAGATATAGCTATCTTTTAACCTAGCAGTTTCGGTTCTCAAAATCTGTGCTAAGAAAATATTTAGAAAATACACAAAAATAGCTACAGAGCATTATTAATAAAACCAAACATTTTGAAACCATCTAAAATGTTCAGCAACTGGCAACTGATTAAATATTTTATATTCATACACAATCAATCACCAGACAGCAATACAAAAAAGTGATGCACTTACTGACAAGTAAATGAATCATAAGTCATGAATCAAAAATTATAATTAATCCAAGTTTTTGCACTTAAAGGTCCATTTTTCTTTTCTTTTTTTTTTTTTTTTAAAGATTTTATTTATTTATTTGACAGAGATAGAGACAGCCAGTGAGAGAGGGAACACAAGCAGGGGGAGTGGGAGAGGAAGAAGCAGGCTCATAACGGAGGAGCCTGATGTGGGACTCGATCCCAGAACGCTGGGATCACGCCCTGAGCTGAAGGCAGACGCTTAACCGCTGTGCCACCCAGGCGCCCCTAAAGGTCCATTTTTCTTATAATTTTTTATAGGCCCTTATGTGAAAATAAATGGACCTGAGGTGTAAAAGCTAGATTAGTATTCATATTCATTTGTTCATGAATATTCATCATTGGTTCATGCCCAGCTATCCTTAAATTATTTATTTATTTATACAAATATACTAAAGCATATTGGTTGGTTTTAACAAAAATTATACTCTACAAATTACTCTGCAATTTGCTTTTTCATTTCATAATTATCATGGATTTATTATGTATATCATATCATCTCTCTCCAGGTCATAGATTTGGATTTAACTCGTTCTAATTGCTTACCATAATTTATTCAAACTTTTCTCCTATCGATGGATATTCAGGTTATTCTAGATTTTTCCTTTATATCACTACAAGCAATGCTCAAATTAATGTTTTGGTTCATATATCTTTGGGCACGGGTGCTCCTATTTCTATAACATAAGAGTGGGTTTGCTGGGTCAGTAAATCTTAATATACATTGTTAGATTATTTTCCAAAAGGGATACAGCAATTCATATTCCCACCAGCAATCTCCCTGGACCCTTACCAGCAACACATTCTCTCTCTCCCTCCCTCCCTCTCATGGGTGGAAAACTGTCTCAATGTTATATACTTTTCATATATTTAGGATATAAACCACTTGTCATATGCTGCAAGTATTTTTTCCATTTGCCACTAAACTTTTCTCATGGCATACTTTGTAGCACAAAAGTCTTAAATTTTTTATGTCAAATCTATCAATCTTTTCCTTTATGGCTGCTTAGACCTTTGTCTTAAAATCACAGTATTCTGTCAATGATTAGCATTTGTGGGTGTGGGTGTGGTTGAAGAGACTCACCTGGACAGGACTATCCTTTCTACACTGAGCAAGTACAAACATAAATTACTACTTTGCTGCCACTGTCCAGAGAGACTGTGTATCTGTGTGACTGGGTGCTCTAGACAAGTGGTTTGTCTGACACCTTTGTTCAAAACAAGCAATTTCATTCCTCGAACTTAGCTTTACTGATGGAGATGTGAGCTGGAATATAATGAATCTGTAGCACTATAAACATGCTAATCTATTTCTTGTTCCTTCAAGGAAATAAAAGTAACCTTCAAAATAATCTTTCTATAGCCATCTCATAAAATGCAAGTTTCTAAGTTCTATAATGTTTCATTGTTACTAAACAGAAATTTAGTTTATGCAAATCCAGGCGGCTCCAGCTTTAGGTATCTCATCTGTCTTTGATGAAAGGCTTGACTTGACAAATACCCCAAGATTTATTGCTTTATGGCATCTGGTCAGCTATGAATTAATAAGAGCCTCTACATTTTCTTTCCCTATTTTCATTGTATTTTTTCAAGCACATAATCTTGCATTTTTCTCTATCAAGTGAAAGTAGGGTGAGGCATTTTAATTATTTTAAAATCTATAGTTTGCAGACACCTTAAAATAGTCAATTTTATCATAAGTTTACAAATGTCAATGAATTGTTGAAAACATGCCCTTAAGCAGAAAAGGGCTCTCCCCCGTGAATAAGATCAGAGGGCAGAGCAGAGGGCATTATGTGCTTAATCCCTTATGTAGTGCTTGGGAGGAAATTGGCGGGCTCCCTTTATTTTTTTTTTTTAAGATTTTATTTATTTATTTGACAGAGAGAGAGAGAGCCAGTGAGAGAGGGACCACAAGCAGGGGGAGTGAGAAAGGAAGAAGCAGGCTCGCAGGGAGCCCAATGTGGGGCTCGATCCCAGGACCCTGGGATCACGCCTTGAACCGAAGGCAGACGTTTAATGACTGCGCCACCCAGGTGCCCATCCCTTCACTTTAATACTACCTTTATGATAATTTCTATGTCTGCATTTTCAGCCTTAATCTTCCACCTAAGTTCTAATTGTCTACCAAAACTTTTCTGCTTCAGTCATATATATTTATGATTCATATATATATACACACATACACACACACATATATATGACTCAGTCACATATATTATATACGTCATATACAATTATGCCATGAAAGCAAATCAATCAACATCCCTACCATTTCTCAATTTCTGTCGATGGCACCATGAGGACTTTAAATCTTATAGTCACCTTTGCCCCCACCTTTTCTTCACCCTGTCAAATCCCTTGATTTTTAAGCCATTTATTCATTCAAAAAACATTTATTGCACATCTATTATGTATTTTTCATTATGGTAAAATACATGTAACATAAAAATTTACCATTTTAACCATACCAAAGTGTACAGTCCAGTGGCATTAAGCACACTCACACTGTTGTACAACCATTACCACTATCCATCTCCAGAACATCTTCATCATCTCAAATTGAAATTCTGCACCCATTAAACAGTAACTTCCCATTCCTACTTCCCCTTCAGGCCCTGGCAACCATCAATCTACTTTCTATGAATTTGACTACTTTAGGTATAATAAATACCATTACTTATTAATTTTTTTGCATATCCTTAAGTATTTCTCTATGAAATATAGTGTTTATTCAATAAATGTTCTTTAGTGAATTAATTGTTGAAACATCAATTTTATAGTTGCTTGAATGTAATGAATGAAAAACTAAATTTCTCGGTCAAAGAACAGCCAGATTTTAATACTTTTTTATATACTGGCAAATTTTACTCCAGAAAGATGACAACTGTTAAGAGAGATTGCATTTATCTATACCATATCATTATTTATGCATACAAACCAGCTGCTGATTTGTAGGTGAAAATGTTCACCCTTGTTTCAATTTGCTAATATTTATCTATAAGTGAGTTTGAAAAAAAATGAGGTTGATTTTTTATTATTTATTTGCTTATAAGCCATTTTCATTCCTTCTTCTAGCTCTTTTTGTACCAAATTTGTATAGCACACGATTAGTAATCCATGATAAACTTTTATTTATACTCAACAATATGGCACTTTATCATCTTAATGTATGATGTGGTTATGTGTGTGGCTGCTACGATTTGTGTAGCTTATGTGGAGGCTTGGCTGGGCTCTGATGAGATCCCACTGTTGGTTTTATAATCCCAGAATACTATATTATTATTCACTAATTTTTTTTCCAGGTATGTATGAAAGATAATTTTATTTCCTTTTTCTCCCTTATTTTCCTACATATTTTTAAGTTGAATTTAAGCTAATCAATATAGGAAACAAACTGATTATACATCATCAATGTAAAGGGAGATATAATCTAGTTATATATAATTAGTGGATGATTTGATTCAAGAAATAAAAGATTATCAAAGGCTACGGTAGAGTGCTGCTCTGATAGGATTCCAACTGTAGTTCTTACACGAGTATTTTTAATGTGGTTTAGAGGATACTTCTTTAGCTGTAGTTATCCCCTGTATAAAATGTGTGCAAACTCAGAAGGAGGGTATCAACTTGGCAGATCATAAACACAAGAATGTCTACCAGGAGCCCAGGACAGTGCCCTTATTCCAGATCTTCCTCATAAGGACTATTCATTCTATGCATTCAACAAGTACGTGAGTACCCACTAGGTGCTAAGGATATAAGAAAGACGGTATTCCAGAAATTGGGCCCAAGATGGCAGTATAGGAACATCCTGAGCTCATCCCTTCCCATGGACACACTGAATCTCTGCCTACATATACAGCAATGCCTCCTGAAGAACTGAGGGCTGACTGGACAGTTTCTGTGCAACACAGAGGAACCACAAAGAAAAGGGCAGGAGAGATAGAGACACGGCAATGGCAGAAACACCACCCCCCACCCTCCAACCCATAATAGGGAAGGATATCACTGAGGGGCCAAGCACAGATTCACCTGACCTGGGACACAGAAACAAAACAAAACAATCCCAAAAAACCAACAGTGGTTTAAAGGGAAACTATAAGTAAAGGAAACCCAGCTACAAACTCTAGAGCATCTACCAAACAGTGGGAAAACTACTGGAACTCTCACTTTCTCCAGGGTCAAAGGAACTGGTGAGCACCATTGTTGATGTATCCTCTCCTCCCTTAAAACAGAGAGGGGAAAAGAATTAGGCACGCTAGTCAGCCTGATAGGGCTACCACAGTCAGCTCTGGGCCCCCAAGCCCACACCAGTTCCAGCTGTCCCTACAAGGCAGCCTCCTGCCTGCACCCACCCTAGCTGTCCTCTGGGGGACACCCACCCTAGCTGTCCCTCCCTGCACAGATTGCCTCAGCTCACGCTGACTCCAGCTCCAGCTCCAGCTGTCTTATTAGGGTGGCCCAGACATGGGGCATGCCAAGATCTCTCAGCCCTACCTACTCCAGCTCTAGCCAGCCAACCAAAGTTGCCAGGCACATGCGATCTACACAGAACACATTCCTACACAAGGCCACTCATTTGAGACTGAGAGTGGCAGCTGTTCCACCTAATTCATAGGAACAAAAACAGAAAGCAAAAAATGAAGAGATAAAGGAGTATGTACCAATGAAAGAATAAGACAAATTTCAGGGCAAAAAACAAAACAAAACAAAAACACCTAAACAAAACAGAGATAAGCAATTTACCTGATAAAGAGTTCAAAGTAATGGTCATAAAGATGCTCACCAGACTTGAGACAGGAGTGGATGAACTCAGTGAGAACTTGAACAAAGAAATAGGAAATATTAAAAAGAACTAGTCAAGGACACCTAGCTGGCTCAGTCAGAAGACTATGTGACTCTTGATCCTGGGGTCCTGAGTTTGAGCCCCACGTTGGGTGTAGAGATTACTTAAATAAAAATTTAAGAAAAAGAACTAATCAGAACTCAACAATACAATAGTTGAAATGAAAAATACACTAGAGTAAATCAATAACGGATCAGAAGCTGCAAAAGAAAGAATTAGCAAGCTAGAAGACAGGGTAGTGGAAAGTACCCAAGCAGAACAGCAAAAAGGAAAAATAAAATTTAATAAGGATAGGTTAATAAATCTCTGGGACAATATCATATGTACGATCATTCGCATTATAGGGGTCCCAAAAGGAGAAGAGAGAAAAAAAAGAGGCAGAAAACCTTTTTGAAGAAATAATAGATGAAAAATTCCCAAGCCTGGGGAAGGAAACATACATCTGAGTCCGAGCACGGACAACACCAAACAAGATGAACCCAAGGAGGTCCACATCAAGACACGTAATAATTAAAATGTCAAAAATCAAAGATGAAGAAAGAATCTTAAAAGTAGCAAGAGAGAGGCAAGTAGGTACATAGGGAAAAAACCCCATAACGCTATCGGCTGATTTTTTTCAGAAGAAACTTTCCAGGCTAGAAGGGAGTGATACAATAGAGTCAAAATGCTGAAAAGAAAAATAAAAATCTACAACCAAAAATACTCTACTCAGCAACGTTATCAATAAGAATTGAAGGAGAGGGGTGCCTGAGGGGCTCAGTTGGCTAAGTGTCTGACTCTTGATCTCAGGGTTGTGAGTTCAAGCCTGCCTTGCACTCTACACTGGGCACTTACTTAAAAAAAAAAAAAAAAAAAAAAAAGAATTGAAGGAGAAATAGAGTTTCCAGGACAAAAAAAAAGTTAAAGGAGTTCATTACAAAAAGCCTTACAAAAAAATGTTAAAAGGGCTTCTTTAAGCAAAAAAGAAAAGTAAGAAGTAAGAAAATCATGAATTTATGAAAATTACAAAAGAAAAAAATTCACTGGTAAAAGCAAACATATATAGTAAAAGTAGCTCAATCATTTATAAAGCTAGTATGAAGGTTAGAAACAGAAGTAGTAACAGCAATTATATCTACAAAAATTAGTTAAGAGATACACAATATTTAAAAATATAAAAGATTATGTCATACACATAAAACACTGAGGGGGGAGTAAAAATGTGGTGCTTTTAGAATGTGTTCGAACTTAAGTGACCATCAGCTTAATATAAACTGCTATATACACAGGATGCTATATACACAGGATGCTATTTATGAGCCCCCTGGTAACCACAAAGCAAAAACCTGTAATAGGATACACAAAATGTAAAGAGAAAGGAATTCAAATATAACACTAAAAGTCATCAAAGCACATGGGAGGAGAAGAAAGAAACAGAGAATAGCTACAAAAAACCCCAGAAAATAAGTAATGGCAATCAGTCAAATAATTTAAATGTAAATGAACCTAATGACCCAATCAAAAGACACAGAGTGACTGAATGGATAAAAAAAAACAAGACTTATCTATATTCTGCATACAAGGGATTCAATTCAGACCTAAAGACACACAGACATTGAAAATGAAGAGATGTAAAAAGATTTTACATGCAAATGGAAGCTAAATTTAAAAAAAAAGCTAAGGTAGCAATATTTGTTTATCAGACAAAATAGACTTTAAAGCAAAGACTGTAGCAAGAGACAAAGAGCAGCTTTATGTAACAATAAAGAGATCAATCCAACAAGAGGATATAACAATTTTATGTATCTATGCATCCATCATGGGAGCACCTAAATATATGAAGCAATATTAACAGACATAAAAGGAGAAATTGACAGTAATACAATACCTGTGGGGGACTTTAGCACCCCACTTATATCAATAGATAGATCATCCGGACAGAAAATCAGTATGGAAATTGGCTTTGAACAACACATTAGACCAGATGGATTTAACAGACATATATAGATCATTCCATCCAAAAACAGAATACAGATTCTTTTCAAGTACACATGGAATATTCTTCGAGATCACAAGTTATCCCATAAAGCAAGTCTCAATAAATTTAAGAATATTAAAATTACATCAAGCATCTTTTCCAAACAAGGTTATGAAACTAGAATGAATTACAAGGAAAAAAATGTGGAAAAACTCAAGCATGTGGAGGCTAAACAACATGCTACTAAACAATCAGGGATCAATGAAGAAATCAAAGAGGACATAAAAAAATACATGGAGACAAATGAAAATGCAAACACAGCAGTTCAAAATCTTCGGGATGCAGCAACAGCCGTTCTAAGAGTGAAGTTTATAGTGTAACAGGCCTACCTCAAAGGAACAACAACAAAAAAAGCTCAAACAATCTAACCTCACATCTAAAGGAACTAGAAAAAGACAAACAAACAAACCCCAAAGTGAGTAAAAGGAAAGAAATCATACAGATCGAGAGGAAATAAATGAAATAGAGACTAAAAAAACCACAACAGAATGGATCGATGAAATCAGGAACTGGTTCTCTGAAAAGATCAATAAAATTGATAAACATTTAGCCAGACTCATCAAAAAAAAAAAAAAAAAGAAAGAAAAAAGGAGAGAGGAAGCAAATAAAATCAGAAATGAAAGAGAAGTTACAACTGACACCACAGAAACAGAAAAAAGAGACTAATATGAAAAATTATATGCCACCAAAATGAACAACTTAGAAGAAATGGATAAACTCCTAGAAACATACAGTTTTCCAAAACTGAATCAGGAAGAAATAGAAAATATAGAAGAGACTAATTAGTAATGAAATTGAATCAGTAATCAAAAAACTCCCAACAAACAAAAGTCCAGGACCAGATGGCTTCACAAGTGAATTATACCAAATATCTGAAGAAGACTTAATACCCACTCTTCTCAAACTATTC
Organism: Ursus americanus; assembly: GCF_024610735.1. Lineage (NCBI taxonomy): Eukaryota > Metazoa > Chordata > Mammalia > Carnivora > Ursidae > Ursus > Ursus americanus. The sequence goes on from NC_142134.1 coordinate 40,805,980, forward strand.
TAAAAAACTGTAGAAAAACGAATGCTTCCAAATTCATTTTTTTAAAAGATTTTATTTATTTAGTTGACAGAGACAGAAACAGCAAGAGAGAGAGGGAACACAAGCAGGGGGAGTGGGAGTGGAAGAAGCAGGCTCCCAGCGGAGGAGCCTGATGTGGGGCTCGATCCCATAACACCAGGATCATGCCCTGAGCCCAAGGCAGACGCTTAACGACTGAGCCACCCAGGCGCCCCCCAAATTCATTTTTGAGGCCCACTTTACCCTGACACCAAAACCAAAGGGACTACAAAAAAATAAAATCATAGCTCAATTTCCTGGATGAATATAGATACATGTGTTCAAAATATTAGCAAAATTCAGCAATACATTACAAAGATCATTCATGACAATAAGGTGGGATTTATTCCAGGGATGCAAGGATGGCTTACTATCCATAAATCAATCAATGTGATACACCACATTAACAAGATAAAGGATGGGGCGCCTGGGTGGCTCAGTCGTTAAGAGTCTGCCTTCGGCTCAGGGCATGATCCTGGTGTTATGGGATTCAGCCCCACATCAGGCTCCTCCGCTGGGAGCCTGCTTCTTCCTCTCCCACTCCCCATGCTTATGTTCCCTTTCTCGCTGGCTGTCTCTCTGTCAAATAAATAATAAAATCTTTAAAAATAAATAAATAAAGGATAAAAATTATATAATTATCTTAATAGATACAGAAAAATCATTTGACAAATTTCAGTATCTATTCATAATAAAAACTCTCAACAAAGTGGGCTTAGAGAGAATATATCTCAACATAAGAAAGGGCTTATATGAAAAATCCACAGGTACTCTATGGTGAAAAGCTAAAAGCTTTCGCTCTAAGATCAGGAACAAGACAAAGATGTCCATTACTGCCACTATTATTCAATGAGGTACTAGAAGTCTTAGCAACAGCAATTAGACAAGAGAAAAAAAAATGCATCCAAATTGGTAAGAAAGAAGTAAAACTGTCACTATTTGCAAATGACATGATACTATAGATTGAAAACCCTAATGACTCCATCAAAAAACTATCAGAACTAATAAATCAATTGAGTGAACATGGCACAAAATCAATATATGGAAATCTGTTGCATGTCTATGAAGAAAATAGAACAGAATAACAAAACAGCAGAAAGGGAAATTAAGAAAACAATCTCATTTATAATTGCATTGAAAAGAATAAAATGCCTAGGAATAAATTTAACCAAGGAGGTGAAAGACCTGTATTCTGGAAACTCTAAGACGCTGATAAAAGAAATTAAAGACAACAAAAATGAGTGGAAAGATATACCATGTTCTGGATTGTAAGGATTAATATTGTTAAAATGTCCATGCTACCCAAAGCAATCTATAGATTCAATGTAGTCATTATCAAAATTCCAATAGTATTTTTTACAGAACTGGAACAAATAATCACAAATTTGTATGGAACCACAAAAGACCCCAAATAGCCAAAGCAATCTTGAGAAAGAAGAACAAAGCAAAAGGTATCACAATCCCAGATTTCAAAATACACTACAAAGTTATAGTAATGAAAGCAGTTACTGGCACAACAATAGACACATCAGTGCAGTGAAACAGAGAGCACAGAAATAAACGCACGTTTATATAGTCAACTAATCTATTACAAAGGAGGCAAAAATATACAATGGAGAAAAGACAGTCTCTTCAATAAATGGCGTTGGGAAAACTGGAAAGCTACATGCAAAAGAATGAAACTGGATCATTCTCTTACACTTTTCACAAAAATAAATCCAAGGTTGATGAAAGACCTAAATGTGAAGCCTGAAACCATAAAATTCAAGAAAACATAGGTAATAATTTCTTGGAGATCAGTCTTAGCAATATTTGTCTGTATATGTCTCCTTAGGCAAGGGAAACAAAAACAAAAATAAAACTATTGGGACTACATCAAACTAAAAAGCTTTTGCACAGCAAAGGAAATCATCAACAAAATGAAAAGGCAACCTACTGAATAGGAGAAGATAATTGCAAATGACATACCTGGTAAGGGGTTAATTTCTAAGATATATAAATACTTAAACAACTTGACACCAAAAAAACTCAAATAATCCAATTTAAAACATGGGCAGATGACCTGACAAGACATTTTCCAAAGAGGACATATATAGATGGTCAAGAGACACATCACTAACCATCAGGGAAATGCAAATCAAAACCACAATGAGATATTACCTCACACCACTGGTGTGAAGTATCTAAAAGACAAGAAATAACAGATGTTGGCAAGAATGTAGAGAAAAAAGGAACCCTTGTGCACTGTAAGTGTAAATGTAAACTGTTGCAGCCACTATGGAAAACAGTATGGAAGTTCTTCAGAAAATTAAAAAAAACAAAACCATACAATCTAATAATTCCATGGCTGGGCATTTACCTAAAGAAAACAAAAACAGTAATTCAGAAAGATATATGCACCCCTATGTTTACTGTAGCATTATTTACAATAGTCAAGATACAGAAGCATCAACAGATGAGTGTCCATCAACAGATGAATAAATGAAGAAGATGTGATATATATATATATATATATATATATATATATATATATATAATGGAATATTACTCAGCCATAAAAAAAATGAAATCTTGCCACTTGCAACAACATGGGTGGACCTAAAGAACATTATGCTAAGTGAAACAAGTTAGACAGAGAAAGCCAAATCTATATAATTTAACTTACATGTGGAATCTAAAAATAAAACAAAACAGAAACAGACTCATAAATACAGAGAATGAACTGGTAGATGCCAGAGGGGATGGGGGTGGTGGAATGGACGAAATAGATGAAGGGGATTAAGAGGTACAAATATAAGGGAATTAAGAGGTATAAAATAACCAATTCACAGGGATGAAAAGTGCAGCATAAGGAATATAGGCAATAATATTGTATGGTGACAATAACTTTGTATGGTGATAGACAATGACTATACTTATCACGGTAATAAGCACTGCATAATGTATATAATTGTCAAATCACTATGTTGTACATCTAAAACTAATATAATATAAAACATAATATTATATTATATTATAGTCAACTATAATATTATAGTCAACTATACTTCAATTAAAAATAAAATTAAGGGGTGCTTTGGTGGCTCAGTTAAGCATCCAACTCTTGATTTCAGCTCAGATCATGATCTCAGGGTTGTGAGATTGAGCCCCACACAGAGCCTGCTTAAGTTTTTCTCTCTCCCTCTCCCTCTGCCCCCCACTGTGCTCTCTCTCTCTAAGTAAGTAAGTAAATAAATAAATAAATTTTAAAAAGTATTCCTTCCCAGGGAACTTTTGGTCCAGGGTGGGAAAAAGAGCAGTAGAAAGTTATAATACAGTGTGATAAGTGCTATAATGGGGAAGTACGGAGTGACACTGAAGTATACCCAAGGGCTGGCTTAATAAGTGAATTCATAAGAGATTCAATTCTACTTTTATGAGTGAAATATGATCAAATCCTTAAAGTATTCAACAGCACTTTACTATTACACTCAATCACATATAATTTAGGAAACTATAGGAGTTATTTTTTTCTTAAGACTTTATTTATTTATTTGAGAGAGAGGGAGAATCTGGAGCAGACTGCAGTGAATGCAGAGCCAGACGCAGGGCTCCACCCCACGATCCCGAGTCATGACCTGAGCCAAAACCAATAGTCAGATGCTTAACTGATTAAGCCACCCAGGTGTCCTTATAGGAGTTCTTTCAAAATTTTTGAAGTATTAAATACACACAGAAAGTGAACATATTAAGATATGAGTTTTTACAAACTGACACAGCTGTATAACCAGCACCCAGATCAAGAAATCAAACAGTACTACCATCTAGAAGTCCTTCTTATGCTCCCTTATCCTGATTTATAATAGCACAGATTGGTTTTTCCTATACTTTTCAAATTTTTTTATTTTTTTAAAAAGATTTTATTTATTTATTTGTTAGAGAGAGCGAGCACGTGCAAGCAGGGGGAGCAGCAGGCAGAGGGAGAAGTAGGCTCCCCACTGAGCAAGGAGCCCGATGCAGGACTCGATCCCAGGACTCTGGGATCATGACCTGAGCCGAAGGCAGATGCTTAACCGACTGAGCCACTCAGGCGCTCCTATATATACATATTTTTAGTAGGCTCCCCACCCAGCGTGGAGCCCAATGCAGGGCTTGAACTCAAAACCCTGAGATCAAGACCTGAGCTGAGATCAAGAGTTGGACATTGAAGTGACTGAGCCATCCAGGTGCTCCAGTTCTTCCTATACTTTTTAATGGAATCATGTTTTGTGTCTGGCTTTAATTGTGGATTGTTAATTATTACTGCTGTTTTGCATTGTTTCTGTGAATCCACATATTTATTTTAAAATATAGGTATCTTGGTAGTTTCTAGTTTGAGGCCACTATTAGTATTACTCCTGTAACATTTCACAACATGTGCTTCTGTGAACATATGCATGCATTTCTGTTCGATACTCAGATAGCAGTGGAGCTGCTGGATCCTAGAGTGTGCATACATTCAGCCTCAGAACACAGGCAGTGGGAGTTTTAATATTATACAAAAAAAGCAGAAATAGCACTTGAGAAAACATCCACGCTCTAAGATTAAATAAAAAACCCAGGATATAAAACTATATATATTCAAAACTATGTGGGTTTTTTTTTAATCTTTAAAAAATTTTTAAAGAAAACTCTATGCTCAACATGGGGCTTGAACTCACGACCCTGAGATCAAGAGTCACATGCCCTACTGACTGGGCCAGCCAGGAGCCCCCAGAACGATAAACTATCACAGCACACAGGTAAATAACCTAGAAGGAAAATAAATCAGAAAGGTAAGAGTGACTGTCTTTGAGTAGAGGATCTGTTAGCAATTTCTTTTCAACTTTTCTATATTTTCTAGGACTATCGAGCATATTAAATCTCATATATATATATATATATGTTTTAAGATTCTATTTATTTATTTGAGAGAGAGGGAGAATGAGAGAGAGAGAGAGAGAGTATGAGAGGGGGAAAGTCAATGGCAGAAGCAGACTCCCTGCTGAGCAGGGAGCCCGATGCTGGACTCAATCCCGGAGCTCCAGGATCATAACCTGAGCCGAAGGCAGTTGCTTAACCAACTGAGTCACCCGGTGCTCTAAACCTCATATATATTTTGATCCCAATCCACAGAGTACCAAAGTGAAGATAGTTACGATGTTCAGAAGCTATGACATTCTCCAGTCTGCAAGGAATTTTGTGAAAGTTTGCTGAATGACTAATAGAGAATTCTATGTCACACACCTATCCCATGTTTATATATGTTCTTTTTTTAAATTTAAATTCAATTAGCCAACATATACAACATTAGTTTCAGATGTAGTGTTCAATGTTTCATCGGTTGTGTAAAACACCCAATGCTCATCACATCACATGCCCTCCTTATGTTTTGTGGCAAAGTCTTAGACTCATAGAAAATCAGAATTGGAAAAAATGATAGGACTCATCTGGTCCTCTTGCTTTCAAATATTTTTAGCTCTGGAAACCTTTATTTGAAATTTCATATGGAAACCCAATATATACAAGTGAGAGACCAGGAGCTTTTTGAAGAGGCTTTGGGAGTCAGAGCCCTGTCAGCTTAGCCCTCTAAGGTAAACAGTTTCAAAATGTCAAGAATCTTTAAGAGATACTGTTTGAAAACCATTGATCCAATTCAATCCATTCATATTCTGGAAAAAGAAGCTGAAGCAAGGCCATAAAGCTAGTTAGCTACAGAACCAGATTTTCTGACCTGCAGTCTAATGTTTTCCAACACATCACTGCTTTTCAACGTGACCTAATGCTCTCCAATCACAGCACCAGTGCTTATGCATTGCCTTCCCTATGTCTCCACCCAGGCCAGCACAGACAAACAGCAGTGCCCAGAACATCCTTTTTTTTTTTTTTTAAATCAAACTGATATATACCTGCTGCTCAATTGGAAAAGGCCAGATGACCACGCAAGGTTAATCATATACAGAAAAAGGTATGCACGCTTTTTATAAAAGGAGCTAAGGATCATCTCAGTCTCCATATCTAACCTCCTCAGGGGCACCAAGGACATTTCCCGGTACCAGTAGGGGTAGAGTAAGAACTTAAACAATAAAGCAGCTGGGTATGTAATGGGCTTAAAACCAAAAGCAGGAAAAAGACCTATACTGAAGCTTCTTCCTGCCCAGGGCAATCAATGAGGTGAACAGATGGGAAGGGAAGCAGATAATTTTCAGGCTTTAAAGAGAAGATAAGCAATATGAAGAAATAATAAGTAGTAAACCCCCGGTGAAGGGGCAAACACAAGGGCATGTTGTTTTTCTTTTTTCCAAAAGATACTTTTAGGGCTGGCAGTAACCGTTCAGAGTGTTACCCTGTAGTTGTTTTTCCATCATTATAAAGGAACTGAGTACTAGAGAGATAGAATAAAAAATCCAGAATGAAATTACAGAGCAGAGGCATCAATGGAAGCAAGAAGGATGAAAATGAGCTCCCAAATTCTGGCACATGTCTTACCCAAGCTGAGTTTATAAAAAGGCAAGCTTCCCTTTATTCATAGGGTTGTGTGCCATACATTTAGAATTGCTGCTTATAATGAGGATCATGAGATGGCATTTGTATCAGCAAGAAAGGATCAGGGTATATGTTCAGTGACATTTTGTTGTGGGTTTTTGACTGTGTTGGAGTTATTTCTCCATTGGTAATCCACACACAGCACAGCACAGGCCCTCCTCTGTTGATTCACATGCTACTGACCGGGCCTGTCCTACGTGCAGTTATAATTCATTTTGTTCACACCTGCAAGCATACTCTTCCTGCATCACCACTGTCATAATGTCATCGTAATTTCTGACATTTGCTGAAAACTTTATGACTTTCAAAACATTTTTGGCATCTGTTTTCTCACTTTACCCTCATGATGTCTCTATGATGTGTACCTGCCATTGGACCAATAAAGAAACTTATGCTCTGCATTATCAACAACAGCCAGACTATGGAAAGAGCCCAAATGTCCATCAACTGATGAATGGATAAAGAAGATGTGGTATATATACAGAACAGAATATTACTTGGCCATCAAAAAGAATGGAATCTTGCCATTTGCAATGACACGGACAGAGCTACAGGATATTATGCTAAGTGAAATAAGTCAGTCAGAGAAAGACAAATACCATATGGTTTCACTCATATGCGGAATTTAAGAAACAAAACAGATGAACATATGGGAAGGGGAAAAGAAAAAAAAAAAGGAGAGAGAAACAAACCTAAAAGACCTTTTTTTTTTTTTTTTTTGTGGTAAGCTCCATGCATGGAGCCTAATGCAGGGCTTGAACTCATGACACTGAGATCAAGACCTGAGCTGAGATCAAGAGTCAGTCACTTAACCAACTGAGCTACTCAGGCACCCCAAACCACAAGAGACTCTTAATCAAAGAGAACAAACTGAGGGTTGATGAAGGGAGGTGAGTGGAGGATAGGTTATATTGGTGATGGATATTAAAGAGAGCACTTGTGGGGCACCCGCATGGCTCAATCAGTTCAGGGTCTGACTCTTGATTTCAGCACCGGTCATGATCTCAGGGTGATGAGATCAAGCCCCACATCAGGCTCTGCACTCATTGGGAAGTCTGCTTGAGATTCTCTCTCTCCCGCTCCCCCTACTCATGCGTGCTCTCTTGCACATGCTCTCTTTCTCTCTCAAATAAATAAATACATCTTTTAGGGTCGCCTGGGTGGCTCAGTCATTAAGCATCTGCCTTCAGCTCAGGTCATAATCCCAGGGTCCTGGGATTGAGCCCTGCATTGGGCTCCCTGCTTGGTGGGAAGCCTGCTTCTCCCTCTCCCACTCCCCCTGCTTGTGTTCCCTCTCTCACTGTGTCTCTCTCTGTCAAATAAATAAAATCTTTAAAAATAAATAAATAAGTAAATAAATAAATACATCTTAAAAAAATAAATTAAAAGAAAAGAGGGCCTTTGTTGTGATGAGCACCAGGTGTTGTATGTCAGTGATGAATCACTGAACTCTACTCCAGAAACCAAATATTAAAAAAAAAAAAGAAAAGAAAAGAAAAGAAACTAATGCTCTAGGACTGTGAGTGAGGACTCCAAGACTTATAATTAATAAGCGGCTAGGTGGAAACAAGAACCTTGAACTTTAAGATTTTAGTCCATCATTCCTCTATTACAGCTTACTTTCTACTAAAACACATATAACACCATCAGATGTTTCCTAATGTCCTTTGGAGGAACTGTACCACAGCCGCCATGTGGCTTTCCAGTTCCTCCCGCTCTGGTGCCTTCTGCTGTTTAAGCTTCTCTCACACTTCTGTCTAATACACGCTAGCTCCTTGCTCAAAACAATACCCTCACCTGGAACGTCCTCCTTTCTTTTCATTTCACCAAATTCTGTACAGCCTTCAAGGCTTGGCACAGGTGTCTGACAGATACAATCTTCCACCAAAAGCAATTCATGTCTGAACCACACATTCTGACATTTCATTATATTCAATATAACTTAGTAAACCATAATTGTTAAATTATTTGCTATACCACATGAGTTATTTTATATTTGTTTAATGTGTTATTTTATATTTGTTTTGTTTCTGTTAAAGACCAAATCCTTCAGTGGTAAAAGTGGTAAAATACACTTTTTCCATGAACATGTACTAGTGTCTAACACAGAGGAGACAATAACAAAAGTACATGCTCTTTGTTTTTGTTTCAATACAGTACCTAGTATTATATGAAGACGTGGTCATCGAAATGACTGAGGTGAGGAAAATAAGGCAGAATTTCAGTCTTAAAGGAACTGGGGTACCAGGAGGGCTCCAAGGTAGGGAGTCACCTCCTGAAACTATGTACACAATGAAAGCAGAACAAGCAGCAAGGCTGATTTGATGCTCCTTATACATGTCCTGCTTAAGAAAGGAGACTAGTGGGGCGCCTGGGTGGCTCAGTCGATTAAGCGTCTGCCTTCGGCTCAGGTCGGGTTCAAGCCCCACACTGGGCTCCCTGCTCAGCAGGGAGTCTGCTTCTCCCTCCCCCTCTGACCCTCCGCCCCACCTGTGCATGCGTGCTTTCTCTCTCCCCTTCTCAAATACATAAATAAAATCTTAAAAAAAAAAAAAAAAGACTAGCTTCAATAGTGGACTCTAGGTGGGCATTAAGTAGCTGCTAAGAGAGAGAAGGAAAGGGAGAGAGAAAAAGAACAGAAGTGTGTTAGCTGTGTCCTAAAACACAGTTACCTTCTGTAGGACAGCTGGTATGTATGATATACAACACACCTGTTGCTGATCGTGGGAAGGAGCACTCATTTTAAAAATCTAGGTAATTCTCTAAGACAATGCCTAGCCCACACTTGTTTTTGTAAATAAAGTTTTATTAGAACACAGCCACACCCTTTTTTTTAAGCCCACCTATGACTACTTTCGTACTACAAGGATGGAGTCAAGTAGTTTCTGCAAAGCCTAAAATATGTACTATCTTGCCTTTTAAAGAAGTTTGCCCACCTCTGCTGTAAAATCTGGTTCCACTTTTTATAGAGATCACAAAGCAATCTTTGGTAAGGGGGACTCAGAAGCTGTCTATAGATTCGGAAAGGACAGAAAATTTCTTCCTGTCACTGACAATCCATTGCTTTGGCCTATACCCTCATCATGTGACCATTCTGTCTTAGTGTATCTGTCTGTGGAGCTGAGATTATTCTACCTACTTTTGTCTCCTGGGACTGAAATTTTCTGCTGTGTCTAGCTATGATTATTTCCTAATGCTCATGTTCATAAGAAATGTTAGGGCAGAAGAAGAATGAATTGTCAGTGTACAACAGTCAGTACAAGTAGTTATAGCAACAACTTGTTTATCTGAGCACAAGGAAGGAGTAGATTTTTTGAGTTAGCAAAAGTAAATCCTTCACATTATGTCTATTGCTTTTAGTGGAACCCTTTCTTAAATGCATTTCATAAATTTTGTCATAGCAACAGAATATTTTAAACACATTTTAACCCTTTTTTGCTGACTCAGAATCATCATAATGAAATTTGTTACATTTCAGCCTTCTGGGAAATGTAGGTTCCCAGAATGAAGGTGAGCTCACACAAAAGAGCTAAGAAAACAGATTCTGTAGTTCTTGTATGTGCTTTTCTCCTTCTCTCATTCGCAGCCACCATCCTGCAATGCAGTGCTAGAATTGGAAGGTGATCTAAATCAACTAACAATCCTGTGCTGAAATCCTAGATTAAAAAAAAAAAAAAAAAGTACTCATCCAATGGGACAGTCTGTGTCTTCGTCCACTCAGGCTGCAATAACAAAATACCACAGACTGAGTGGCTTATAAACAACAGAAGTTTATTTCTCACAGTTCTGGAGGCTGCCAGCAAGGTCCAATGAGGGCCCTCTTCTGGACTGCAGCCTTCCCGTTCTGCCCTGACACAGTTCTGTCAGGGAGCTCTCTGGAGTCTCTTCTATAAAAGCACTAATCCTACTCAGGAAAGCTCTGCTCTCATGACCTTGTCACCTCCCAAAGGCTCCACCTCCTAACACCATCACCTTGGGCATTAGGATTTCAACATACAAATTTTGGGGAAACATGAACATTGAAACCATAGCAGTCAGGTCTAGTTTAGTTCACCAAATCATCAAATATATATATATATATGTATGTATGTATGTATGTATATATATGTGTATGTATATATATATATACACACATACATATATATATGTATATATATACACATACACATATATATAAATTATATATATAAATAAATAAGATTTATTTATTTTGAGAGAGCGAGCATGTACAAGCTCCCACAAGTGGGGGGAGGGGAAGAAGGAGAGAATCTTTCAAGCAGACTCCCCCTGAGTGAGGAAGAGCTTGACACAGGGCTTGATCCCCACAACCCATGAGATTCTGACCTGAGCCGAAACCAAGAGTCGGATGCTTAACCAACTGAGCCACCCAGGTGCCTCAAATCATCAAATATTTACAAAAATTTACAATATGCTTCCTCTGGGTCAATTTATAATCTTAAACTCAAAGATGATCAAGACATGGCTTCTGCTCTTATGAAACATAAGATTCCAACTTCGGTAGAAAGCCCAATGTTCTCATATAAGATTGTGTGTGAATGAGAAAGCCCCACTTATAGCTTCACATGTGTCTATTTTGCTCATTCAAAGCTAATCTATTTTGCTTTCAGGGCTCCACTCACACAATCATTTTTTCTGATGACAATGAACAATACCTAAATGGGTAAGAAAAAAGTTCTTAGCAGTCAGAGCAGTCAGAACACTTGCTTTCCACAGTCACCATCTGGCCTTACAAAAACGCCCATTAAGATGAGGTTTCCAAGAATAAATTCTATCTACCGGATGTCTGGGTGGCTCAGTCGTTAGGCGTCTGTCTTCGGCTCAGGGCATGGTCCCCGTGATCTGGGATCGAGCCCCACATCAGGCTCCTCTGCTATGAGCCTGCTTCTTCCTCTCCCACTCCCCCTGCTTGTGTTCCCTCTCTCACTGGCTGTCTCTATCTCTGTTAAATAAATAAATAAAATCTTTAAAAAAAATTCTATCTAGAAATGGAGACTTCTTTGTATTAAAAAGTAATATCTCAAAGAATCATTTTATAATACCTAGTGTTCTGGCCTCAAATTATACCTTAAAGGCCCAAGGGGGCATTAGGTATATTTCAACATGTTTCTCCCATTGCACTGACCTAAACTTCCGGTCTCCATTTAACAATGATGTCCTAAATATTTCTACCTGATCATGGGTATATCTAGCTGTAAGATTTTTCCTTTATAAGGAAACTTTATAAGGAGACTTTAACCACCTCAAGACTCAAAATCAAATATAAAATATAAAGGGTACCTGAGGTAAGAGAAAGATGGATGAGAGAGAAGAGAAAAATAAAAGCGAACAAAGAAGGAAAGTGTTGAGGAAGGCAGAGAAAAATGGAGGAAAGAGAAAAGAAGATCAAAAAGAAAAAGACAAGATTAATACCCAATCAAGATGTCTTTATTCAAAAAATTATAACGTTGAGAGAAGATCAGAAATGAAGAGCTATTTACCTTATAAGAAAAAGAATGTGAAGAGGTTAAGGTGGAGACTGAGGGACATGGCCTAAGGTTTGTATCCTCTGATACCTAACCCTTTCTAGATCTGATACCAACTGATGAAACTGGCTCCCAGCTCCAGGGCCAAGGAAGCATGTATGACACCTGTTGTCAGGAAGTGATGGAAAAGCTAGGTTTAAGCCAAAAGCAAATAGGTGGTAAAATAGTACTAGCAACTGAGGGAAAAAAACAGTTTTGAACCAGGATTAAGGAAGGTTTAGTGTCAACACAATAGAAAGGAATGATGAATAAAAGACTGGAATAGAGTAGGTTAAAACCATCACTATTTACAGATGATATGATGGAAAACCCATGAAAGTCACCTAAAAACCTACTGAAACAGAACAGAATTCAGTAAGTCTGATGGAGCATGAATCAACGACTTTCATAAATAATAAACAAAAGATATAATGGGTGAAAAGACCTCAATTATAATAACAGCCACGACAACAAAATCCCAAAGAATAAACTTACCAGGAATATGAAGGAAGATAGGAAGAAACTTAGGGACATTTCTAAAGGACAGGCAAGTGACCAAATGGAAAGGCACACCATGGTCTTGAATAGGAAGATGTGACATCATGAAGACATCATTCTCTTGAATCTCATCTAGAAGTCAAATGCAATTCCAGTAGAAAACAATGGCGGGAAAAGCTCTGAAAAAGCAGAGTAGTAAGGCAAAACTAGTCCTACCAGATATTAAGATGCTTTACAGACTCTCAATAATTAAAAGAGTATGAAACTATTGCATGAATCCACAGAGAGATCCATATGAGAATAGAAAAGCCCAGAAAAGAGTTCCAAAATACATTTTGGAATTTAATATATGATAAAAAGGGTATCTTAAATCAGTGGGGAAAGACCATTCAATATATGTTTGCATAGCTGGACAGCCAACTGGAAAAAGATAAATATGGAACCAATATTCACACCATACACCAAAATAAACTCCAAACTGAGCAAAGATTAAAATGCTGAAAATGTAACCATAGAAGTACCAGCAGCCACACACACAAAAAGGAGAATCTGACATTATCTGACGCCCTGGTGGAAGGACACCTATGAAGTAGTCTTCAAAAAAAAAAAAAAAATCCAACTTAAATCTGATAGTGCCTTGATCCAATTACCAATTTACAGAAACAGAAGACAAAGAAATCACACTGCAGGGATGCCATCAGTAAAATCCATATTATGGGAGACTACACTCAGGACACCCAGAGTGCAATACTCCAGTGAAAAATGCAAGTACAGTATGTCTGCATACATATTTATTATAGGATGGAAAGAATACAGATTAATATTTTCTTGTATATACATGAAAAATCTCTAAAGAGATTCACATAAAACTAAAAACAGTGGTATCTTGAGGAGGGAGAAATTGGCATTATTGCAGATGGGATGGGAAGAAGAGTTCACTTTATACATTCTAAACTTGAATTTTTGACCTTTGGAAATTTGTTATTTTTTTAAGAATTAAAGAAAGAATGTAAAATGAAAGTACCAATGAACTTTTAAAAAAAGGACAGCAGCTCTTAACATTGAAATGACCATGATAAAAGCTCCTGGGTAGAAGCTCCTGAAGAAGTTAACAGCGGGACGAGATAATGAGCACGTGAATTAAGGTAATGTGTCTTGCTTTTTTCACTGGAGTATTACTATAGTTTCCAAATTCATTTTCCTGACTGCAGTCTTGCACGTTCCAATCCATACTCTATGCGGCTGTTGTGATATCTTCCTAAATGTTGCAATGATCTTCCTAACATGCAGATCTAATCATGCTTTAAAACGTTTGGAGGTTTCCTAAAAAATTAAAAATAGAACTACCAAAAAAAAAAAAAAAAAAGAAAAATAGAACCACCACATTATCCAGCAATTTCACTTGTGGGTATTTATCTGAAGAAAATGAAAACACTAACTTGGAAAGATATCTTCATGTTCACTGCAACGTTATTCTAACAGCCAAGAAATGAAAACAATCTACGTATCCACGGATTGATGAATGGATAAAGAAAACGTAATATATATGTATACAATGGAGTATTTTTCAGCCATTAAAAAGGATGAAATCTTGTCATCGGGGACAACATGGATGGACCTTGAGGGCATTTTGCTAAGTGAAATAAAGATCTAAAAAACCCAGCTCTTACAGAGGAAAGACGGGTGGTTGCCAGAGGTGAGGGTGGGGGTGGGGAGGAGGATATGGGTGAAGGGGATTAAGAGTATCTCCCAGTTATAGGGGCGCCTGGGTGACACAGTCGTTAAGCGTCTGCCTTCGGCTCAGGGCATGATCCCAGCGTCTGGGATCGAGCCCCACATCAGGCTCCTCCACTAGGAGCCTGCTTCTTCGCCTCCCACTCCCCCTGTTTGTGTTCCCTCTCTCGCTGGCTGTCTCTGTCAAATAAATAAAATCTTAAAAAAAAAAAAAAAAGAGTATCTCCCAGTTATAAAACAAATAAGCTACGGGGACATAATGTACAACACAGTGACTATACTTAATAATACTGTGTTGCATATTTGAAAGTTCCTGAGATCTTAAGTTTTTATCACAAGAAAATAATCTGTAACTATATATGGTGACAAATGTTAACTAGACTTACTGTAGTAATCATTTTCCAATATATACAAATATGGAATCATTATGTTGTACACCTGAAACTAATACAATGTTTGATGTCAATTATACCTCAATTAAACAAAAAACTTTCAGTGTCTCTCTCACCTACAGGATCAAGTTCAACTCCCTAGCATGGCACAGCCTTCAACATCTTTCATAGTCTAGCTTTAACCTACCCCTTTTCCAGGGGTTTGCCTTTTAACTTCTCACTACAAATCCTAAACTCAAAACACACTGGATTACTGGCTGGATTCTGAATACATCAAGCACTATCTTCCCCGTCCACGGTAAACTCCCTGCCTCGCAACTGTGTCTTTTCTTCTACAGCTAAGACCCAGCTAAAATGCTCGATGTTTAGGAGGCCTGCCCTCACTTCCCCCAAGCAGAACTTGCAGGGACCATGCTCCTCTCATAGAACTAATTTCCCCCTTCCATCAGGCTCACAGAGTCCTTTGTTCAAACATATAATACAGTACATGTCACCGCGTGCCATGACTACTATTTGTTCTAGTCAATATTTAATAAATGTATTATCATGCCTTCTAGCCAACCCAACTCCTTCTCCAAAGATCCTAAATTCAAAGAATGGGATTCCAAAAAGAGAATCAAAAGCCAGGCTTGTAAAAAAAATTACTAGTTCACTGAAATGAATTTATTCGCTTGTCTTCATTCCAGATGGTCCTTGAAATCAACATCCTGTATTACTCACACAGCACATCAAGAGCTGCAGCGAGGCTTGTGCCCTTCTTCTAACAGGCTCCAGCAGGCTATCTGACTCCTTCAAATAGGAACAACTCTCCCCTCGGCACATACCCACGAAAACCCCACCGTCTAGTTTCTTAGGGAGGAGAGTGAAGCTGAAGAGCTTGTTAATGGAGTGCCAAGAGTTGGTCATAAGAGCAGAGACCAGAAATCACACATTCTCCTAATTAGATCCCTGTGCTAATCTCCTAGAAAGCAAAGGAAGCCTTCAATCTTACTACTTTTTTCTTGCATGTATAGGATATTTGAGCTGATGAGCAAGTGTGTGGCTGCAGAAATACGCCTGAGTGTTGGTAAAGATACGGGCGTGGCTGCTGATCAGAGTGCTGGAGTGGAGGCCCTCCAGACAGGTGGCTGCCTGCCCCACCTATAGGTAGGTTTCTGAGAGCTTTTACTCCTTTTTTTTTTTTACTCAAATGTAATCTTTTGGTCTCCTCTCTCATATTTCTTACAACCAAACTGTCCTAATTCTACTTCACTCCTCTTCATTTTACTTCCCCACAGTGTTATCACACTGCAAGCTGCAGTGCACTTAATGTTCACTTATGTTTTCACAGATTATGCTGAATCTCTGACCCAACATCATTTACGATTTCACCAAACACAACATTCAAGCACTGACCTAAATCATTACTCTCTAACCACCTCTTCTTATGCTGTGGCAACCCTGGAATCACAGGACTTGAAGCTAGAAGGTATCTGAGAGATAGGGAGGTGAATTCATTTGTCCAAGATCATACTAGTTAATTGCAGAACCTTGATCAGAGTCTGTTTTCCTAATATCCAGTTCACTGTTATTTCTATCACATCATACTATCTCCATGCCTTTCATTTTTTCCCCTTAGTCTTAGATACTATTTTTGAATTTCTGTTTCATAACAAACTGTGGTCTAGCCCACCAGAATCTTCAAACGAAGGAATTCTGTGATACCAGGAGCATCTTTTTGAATTACATTCAAACTCCCTCTTGCAGCAGGGAGTCGAAGTGGTGGGGGAAGGCGGACAGAGAACTGGACTTGGGGGGAAGACTCATGTTATTCATCTTCAATTAGATGAATTCATCTTCAATTCATCTACCAGTTAGGTAGTTCCAAAGTGACCTGGATTTATATCTCTTTCATAATATGAGTAAGTTGTATTCAGGGCAGTGAAGGTCAAACGGCAGGCCAAGCTCCACTGCAACTACTTGGCCAAATATCAAGAAAGATGGTAGATTTAATTGCTCTGTGTTATAGCCCAAATTAAATGAAAGGAACAGCATCATTATAAAATAAATAATTCCAGGGGCGCCTGGGTGGCGCAGTCGTTAAGCGTCTGCCTTCGGCTCAGGGCGTGATCCCAGTGTTCTGGGATCGAGCCCCATATCAGGCTCCTCCGCTAGGAGCCTGCTTCTTCCTCTCCCACTCCCCCTGCTTGTGTTCCCTCTCTTGCTGGCTGTCTCTCTCTCTCTCTCAAATGAATAAATAAAATCTTTAAAATAAATAAATAAATAAATAAATAAATAAATAAATAAACAAACTCCAGTGAGAATCTTACTGTAATCATCCAAAAGCCTTTTAGGGAACAAATTATTTGCAGCCATCATAAGAAGCAAATTCCTGCATATTCAAGTAGACAGCTGTTATGAATTGAAGTTTGTCCCTTCCAGAATACCCTGGAGTCCTAACCACCAGTACCTCAGAATTGACCTTATTCAGAGAGAGGGTCTTTACAGAAGTAATCAAGTTAAAATGAGGTCATTAGGGTGGGCCCTAATCCATGTTCTTATAGAAAGGGGAAATTTGGACAGAGACGTGTAGAGAGGGAGGACAATTTGAAGACACAGGGAGCACATCTATCTAGCCAGAGAACACCTGAGGCTGCCAGAACCTAGGAGAGAGGAATGAAGCAGATTCTCTCTCACAGCCCTCAGAAGGAGTCAACCCTGCCAACACCATGATTTGGACTTCTAGTCTCTATAACTGTGAGAAAATGAGTTTCTGGTTTTTGTTTTGTTTTGTTTTTGTTTTCACTTTCTGTTGTGTAAGCCACCCAGTCATGGTACTCCCTTATGGCAGCTCTAACAAACTAGAACAACAGCTGGTGACCAATGGGATTCTAATGACACCAGCCATTGACAGCGGGAATCACTTCAGGTGAATAGAGGGACTACCTCTCAACGTTAATAGAAGGTATGTAGCTTAGCTCACCACAGAAAACAAATCTAAGAGTTTTTCTACTTCAGAATAATTTACATATTTATGCAAAGGCCAATTTTAAATGATGCTTCTCTCTAAATACCACACTGTCACTTTTTGCCAAACTACGGTACACAGAGTGGCCACACACACACACACACACACAGGCGTGTGCATGCATGCACACACACACACACACACACACACACACAGAGTATATCCCTATATTTGGCTTTGAATAGATCGGAAGTTCCCACAGTTGCTGGGACTGTGATTGCAACAATTCCTGTCAGTTTAGGAGATGAGATTGGAACAGCTGCATCTTCAATACACATCATTGTCTTAAAAAGATGTTCTGAATGAATTACAATTAAATTACAGAGCTGTCAAAAAGGGTTATAATAATAGCATTTATTGACCACATTTACAAGGCCAGACATACACAAAAGGAAATAAAAGCTGAAGGAAAAAAAACCAAAAACCCACTCCACATTACTTACCTCAGCAGGAAATCTGGTTGAGGGGAAAAGAGAAGATGAATTAATTATCACGCAATGAGCACAGCAACAGCAACGCTCTGTGTTTCAGAGGGTCCTCCATTCCAGAAGTCAGAGGCGCTTTATAAGTCATCATCTGGTAGAGACTCATCTCTCTTTTACAATTGGAAAAAGGAGGGCCAGCAAGGTTGCCATGACTCACCCACAGTTACAGACAAGCAAGGGAGGAGCTGGGACCTGAACCAAGAGCAAGGGTGACTCCCACCAGTGGCCTGAACAAGGAAAGCAAAATCGGGACAGCCAGATCTGGCCCCTTGTTCTGCTCTCATCTACAAGAGGATATTAATTTATCCAGCAATATTTATCATGCAGCTCTTGGAGAAGCTTGAATATTGTCCTTCGCTTCTGCCAAAATGACACATGTAAAAGAGGGGAAGAAAATCCTCAACTGCCATTTATGCTAGTCAATTCTGTTACTAATCAATAATGCATTCAGAACCACCGGAAGAATGGTACAATTCACTTAGTCACCTTCAACCTCAGTGTCAGAAAGATAAATTGAGGATAGTAATGCTTATGCAGTGAGAAAACTCCTTGAATACAAAAAACAAAACAAAACAAAACAAAAAAACAAAAAACAGAAAAAAGCCAAAAAAACCCCAAACCCAGCTAACTAGATCACCATTCAATCCAGCAATCAGCAAATCCCTACTGTGTTCCCTCTTTGTGTAAGATGTGCTAGAAACTGTCGAGGACACAGAGGGGTGTCACGTTTAGACTTGTTTCTCAAGAGCTCATAGTCTAGTTAAAGAGATAAGCTACACAGAAAGATAAAGTGAAACAAGGTAGCACATATACTGTATTTCAAACGACTAACTCAGTCATATAAACAAGGAGAAAATTAATTGATTCTTACCAGTCTATTTCTTACCCTTTCTTCCCTGAATATGATCACATAATGGTGGCTTTCTTGGCATCCTCAGGTTTACCTAAGTGTTCTAAAAATTTATTTCAATTGGTCATTCAGTTAAGCCTTCCTTTCCACTAGTAAGTGGTATTTCCATTATACATAAAGTCCCAGCCCAACCCCCCCCCCCCATTTTAGACCCATGCTTGGTAGCAGTGGAATGAATCACTGGGGAAAAAAAATAAAACTTCTGTAACAGTGCTACATAGGATAAAATCTATGACTTTATAGGAATTGTTCTCTGAACTAAGACTAAAGATAAATAACACATGACATTATTCTCCTATCCTCTGCCGAGGGGTATCACTTATTGATCGTGTAATTATTTTTCTGTTCAGTGCAAATACAGCTCTACAATCTTTCTTAACACAATACCACTGGAAGCCACTGGTAAATGGTAAAAATTGACTTGTGATAACAGAAGCCATTTGCAATTAAAGTCAGATTTTTTGTCTAACTTCTTGACAAGCTAATTATGTCATACAACATTTACTACCCTGGGTAGAAAATGTGATGAGCAGAACATGATTCCAGACAAGTGTGACAGGGATGGACAGCTATGCCCCAGTATCCATTCCCCATTTCCTTAACGAAATGTTAAACTCCAGTTTTAGCTGGCTACCTGGCTCTCTGCTAAAAAGTCTATAGCTAAGTTCTAGATAATGGGATATAGTCAACTTCCAGGATGTGTGCTTAAATGGGTGGAGAACACACACTAGGGCTGGCCAAGGAACAGAGAGAAGGAACTTATGTCCCAGACGTCCTTATGGAAAGAGCCACCATATTGCCCTGAAGTGTCTACACCTAAGCTGTTACAAAAAAGAGAAATACATTCCTGTTGTATTAAAGTTAATGTTATTTTCAGTACTGCTCTTTGTGGTCAAGCTTATATCTTTTTTTTTTTTTTTTTAAGATTTTATTTACTTATTTGACAGAGAGAGACAGCCAGCGAGAGAGGGAACACAGGCAGGGGGAGTGGGAGAGGAAGAAGCAGGCTCCCAGCAGAGGAACCCGGTGTGGGGCTTGATCCCAGGACTCTGGGATCACGCCCTGAGCCGAAGGCAGACGGTTAACAACTGAGCCACCCAGGCGCCCCCAAGCTTATATCTTGACTGGTAAAATGAGCACATATTAATTCACACTAACCTAGAGAACCAATTCTTTTATTAGGAACAAAGCAATATGGAAGACTGAAAGAAAGTTCTGCTTTCAAATAAAAATCAAAGAAAATATTCTTCTAATCTGCTTTAAATATTTTCAGGGGTGAGAATTTCATATGCCTACAAATTCTGTATTTATGTAGAGAAAAGGTCAGCAAGCACACATCTCATATATCTTTGCATATAAATCTGATCATATGGAATATCTCGTATGGAAGTTCACAGGTACAATACTGAGCCACCGGAGTACTGAAATCTGTTTCAAAACCATAGATTCTGACCTCTTGACATCAGAAATGGCAAACAAATTTGAAACAAATCTAAGGATCTATGCTAGTAAATAAAACAAAGTATGTTTTTCTATAGTGAGTACTGGACTTTGAACTTCCAGCCCTTTTCCCAACATACACACACACGCACACACGCACACACTCACACACTTGCACACATCTATGCTTATACTCACACACAGACATGCATACAAACAAAACATTTACACAGGTTACAAAAGAGTTTGGAAAAGTACAAGGGGGCTTAGTTATCGGTCCTGGATGATTTTGGCTCTTATAAAGTACATCGTCACAGGCTCTGTCCCACTCCAAACTGCTCCTTGGTACTACTGGGATCTGAAGAGCAAGCGAGACAGGTGAGTAACAGCTCAGCGTGGCTCATATGCAACCCTGCTATAACTTCATGGTAGGAACAAATGCAGGGTTTTCAAAGGCCAATATGCATAGATTCCATCTCCCATAACTCTTGGTGTGTGCATTATTTATTTTTGGTGGGTGTGGGAAAGGAAGGGAATCTAATGTCCTTTAATTTTTAATGTCAGCACCCTAAATTTAAAAAACCCTCTTTAGACCTGATTTTATTTACCTCAATCCTCACCTTTCCCTGGCTTACTCTCAGGCAAAGCTAGCCAATAATTACAAAAGACCAAAAGGATTATAATGATTAATTTTTCTCTTTTTATATTTCATTGAAATTTTTCCTTTTTTAAACAAGTATCATCTCACCTAGAAGTGAGACCTAAAACCTCACCAACTTAGAATGATAGAAGAGTCAACAGATCTGTTTGCCTACTACTAAAACACCTCATTCAGGGAAGCTAGGGAGATGGACTGCCAGATCCCAATAACAGACCATCTTAAGAGAAGGAATTTTAAATAAATATAAGCAAAAACAACCAAAAAAAGGGCAAAGAGCTACAGCCTAGAGTGTAAACCGGAGAAGCTTAGGTACTCAAGGAACCCAAATTAATGTATTTAGATTATCGTATTAAGACAAAAGGACAAGGCGTCTGAGTGGCGCAGCTGGTTAAGCATCTGACTCTTGGTTTTGGCTCAGGTTGTGATCTCAGGGTCAAGGGATCAAGCCCCGCATCGGACTCCACACTCAGCACGAAGTCTGCTTGAGATGCTCTCTTCCTCTTACCCTCCACCCCACGCATGCATGCTCTCAAATAAATAAATCTTTTAAAAAAATAAGAAAGGACATTCTAGCTCATCGATCTTGCCACTCTGTGTCAAGGGACCAGCCAGGTTGTTCCCGAGGCAAGGTGACTGTATAGGAATATGCAGGCTGCTCAGCCAAGTGTGCTGGAGGTGAATGAAGCTACTCGTCGAGTGCCAGGCCGGGGGCTCCAGCGTAGGGCTGTGTCTGCTTGAAGGAGGTGCAAGTTTTTTGACTATGCACAAGGTTTTGAATCCTACGCCCATGGAGCTGCATCTGCCTGGAGAGGACACTGAGGGGAGTAGATTATACCAACTCCAGAATATGCCATTTTAGCAATAAGGATTATTTTGAGCTGAAGGCAATTGAGAAGCAGATACAGGAAAAGCTCTCTGTCCTTCCCTTATTTGCCCAGAAGCAGGACAAACATCGACAGGGTATCCTCCCTCCTGTCTCTGCCAAGAAGGACAAAAGAGAAAACTTAAACCATTATCAGCCTGGAGATGGCACCAAAAGAATCTACGTAACAAACCTTACCAAGCGGCTCTTATCTTTCATTAGTTTCTTTCTATATTTGCCTCCCCACAATTTGCCACCCCTAGAAATTCAAAGTCCTTTTACTTTGTCTTGTCGTGTCTCTAAATATTTATTGTTCCATTGCTAAGATGGTATGGAAAATCAAATTCTAACCATCCCTCGAAGTTATTATCTCTGAGTACTCCCATTCTAAGTGTGACGCACACATTAAAAAACTTTTTTTTCAGGGGCGCCTGGGTGGCTCAGTTGGTTAAGCATCTGACTCTTGATTTCAGCTCAGGTCATGATCTCAGGGTCCTGGGACTGAGCCCTGTGTTGGGCTCCACACTTCTTGGGGAGTTTGCTTGTCTCTCTGCCCCTCATACCGCTCATGCTCTCTCTCTCTCAAATAAACAAATAAAACCTTTTTAAGAAACAAAAACAAAAAGACCAAACTTTTTTTTTTCAGGGCACTTGGGTGGCTCAGTCGGTTAAGTGTCCAACTCTTGGTTTTGGCTCAGGTCATCATCTCGGGGGTTGTGAGATTGAGCCCCCTGTTGGGCTTGTTCTCAGCACGGGGTCTGCTTATCCCTTTCCCTCCCCCTCTGCTCCTCCCATGGCTTGAGCATTTGCTCTCCCATTCTCCCTCTTGCTCAAATAAATCAATAAAATCTTTAAAAAAAACCTTTCCCCCCCATTAATCTGTTTTTTGTCAGTCTAATTTATAGAGCCCCAGGTAGAGAACCAAGGAGGATAGTAGTAAAAATAATTTTTTCCTCCCTTACAACACCTGTCCCTCATTCTCAAAGAGCAGTTTTGTTTCAAGGATCAGAAGATCTGTAGCCCTGTATGGAGTTAGGGACTAGATTTCAAAAAAGGGAAGAAAGAGGATTGGGGATACTATGTATGCACCTCTTTCAGTAACAGGGTACCCCTGGGTTAGGAGGAGAGGCTAAAGTGAGCAGAGCCAGCATCGTGGGAATGTAACTTGTACAGTCCCAAAGAGCTTGTGCTTGTTCTAATGTTTTGCTTGTACTGTTTTAAAATTCTTCATTTTTCATTTTCCTTTTGCGCTAGACCCCACAAATTTGGTAGCCATTCCTTAAGGTAAAGGAGGCATAGTAAAGGGTGAGGATTTAGAAACCACTTGATGCTGCAGCCTCTGGGAGCACAGTTCAATAGTCAATTCTGGACTTGGGGGTGAAGAGACAGAGGGACCTCAAGAAGTTACTGACCAGGCCTGCCTACAATCCATGGACTGCTAACAACAGAGCACCCAGGGCCTGCTGCCAGGGGTGAGCATCTCAGGGTGGTTAATTTTGTAACCCAATTGCTCCTCCTGCAAGTATGAAAAGAGTGTGAGGATTTGAGTCCCTCAGAGAATTACTCCCAGGTACCAAAAAACACAAGTACTCCAGCTCAGTGATGGTCCTTTCCATTCTCTACAATATCTCAATGATCACTGGATGACTACTAGCCCAGGACAGCAGGAGGGAGACACAAAGAGAAATTTCTTTACTCACTAGTTTGATCACAGACACTTCTTTTAATAATGGGAAGATCTGGTTGTCATACTCCTCTGTCCTCCTCTCCTTCTTTATTACCCTTCAGCATTTTTATCCTTCTCTTTTAACTCCCTTAACTTTTATTACAATGTGCAATATTACAATGTTAATTTTTTATAGGAAATATTTAAGAAACTTCATTAAGATCATATGTATCCCCCCACTAATTCAGCAGAGACAAGTGATTAGGGTGAAAATAAATTCTTCTGAAATTCCAAAATGATAGCACAAATGAGGTTTTAAGACTTAGCCTACTGTTATCTCCAACTGATAGAATTATAAAGGATTTTTAAAAAGATGTTATTTATTTATTTGAATCTTTAAAAAGGGGGGGGTGCCTGGGTGGCACAGCTGGTTAAGGTTTTGTTAAGGGTCTGACTCTTGATTTCTGCTCAGGTCATGATCTCAGGATCATGGGATCCAGCCCCAGGCCTGGGCTCCAAGCTCAGCAGGGAGTCTGCTTCAGATTCTCTTTCTGCCTCTTCCTCTGTCCCTCACCCTGCTTGCACTTGTGCTCTGTTTTTCCCTCTAATAAATAAATCTTTTTTAAAAAAGATTTTATTTATTTATTTGAGAGAGAGCACATGCAAGCAGGGGGAGGGGCAAGGGGAGAGGGAGAAGCAGGCTCCCACTGAGCAGGGAGCCAGACACGGGGCTCAATCCCAGGACTCTGGGATCATGACCTGAGCCGAAGGCAGACGCGTAACTGACTGAGCCACCCAGGTGCCCCGATTATAAAGAATTTTTTACCTTCTTTATATTCTTATTTATATCTTCAAAATGTTTCATAATATTTTATGATTAGAAAAAATAAAAATTTCAAAAGGTTTAACCTGAGTAAAAACTATTTCCACATATTTTAGAAACATCTTTTTCCATATATACTACTAATATACTACTTTTTTTTAAGATTTTACTTTTTAAGTAATCTCTACACCCAACACGGGGCTTGAACTCACAACCCTGAGATCAGGAGTCACATGCTTTACTGACTGAGCCAGCCATGGGCCCCTAAACTGCTGGTATACTAATTAGAAATTAATTTTATCTATTCATTAAAGCTGGTTCCTTAAGAATTTCTACTTGGCAATACTTTGATAGCTTAGCTCAAATTGGTGCATCATTTCATCTTTTGAAAGCCTTAAGAATGTCACTTAATTTTTCAAATGTGGGGACTGAAAAACACAGGAAAAAGAAAAGCAAAAATCATTCATAATCCAGTCGGTTGAAAAAAATAATATAAAATAAAAAGCAAAATATCCCCAACCCCAGTTTTCTTACACATGAACAGACTTACCTACAAATACACTTTTTTTTTAAATAAAAGGGAGATATAAAATTTTCATTTTTTCACATGAAAGTATAACATGCGCATCTGCATTGGGCATCACACACACACACACACACACACACACACACACACACACAAATACATATGAACCTTGTTCTTCTTAATGGCTCTGTGAACCATGATTTATTTAGCCAATTTTCCTACTGCTGAGCAATAGATTGTTTCTTGCCATTGCAAATATAGCTTCAATGAATATTTCTGTATATGTATTTTTATATACAATGCTATTACTTCTGCAAAATTCTTTTTTTATTTTTTAAGTAGGCTCCATGCCCAGTGTGGAGCCCAATGTGGGGCTGGAACCCATGACCCTTAGATCACGACTTGAGCAGAGACTGAATCGGACGCTTAACCGACTAAGCCACCCAGACGCCCCTACTTCTGCAAAATTCTTAAGAGTGCTATTCTTCAATTAAAGAGGACAGCATTTTAAATCTTGATAGATGCAATCAAATTAGCCTCTTATAAGGTTGATCAATTATACTCTCATAGCATATGAGTACCCCATTTTTCACATCCTTTATTCCATATAACATTATAACATTTTTCAAATTGTTCTTCATATGATTCTAAAAGAACTGTTCATTCACATCCCAGAACATGTTTTCATATAATTTTTGGCCACTTGTAAAACTTCTGTAAATGTGCTCATATCCGTGCCTATGTTTTCACTGTCTTTCTCTTATTGTTCACTTTTATACACTTCATTGCTCAGCACCCCCATTAATGCTAGCTGAGTCAATTCTTCACGAGGTCCAGGGCTGAGGCTGCCCTTAGACTGAGGGGACAGCAGCATCTAAGAACACATCAGCTTCGTGAGTTAATTTAATCTTTTATTGATCTCACATCCTAGCATGAAAGAATAAAAGATGTCTACCTGCTACTAATGACCCAAAGTATAAAGCTTTAACAATGCTCTGGAATGTTCAAATACCAAGAGACGGCTTCGTGGAAAGCAACACACCACAGCATACACAGCCATGAAGTTATTTTCTTCACTTGAATAATTTCATGTGTGCACACAGCAGTAAGATCACAGCACACCTCATCACACTGTGAGCAGCCTTAAAGAGACAGAGCCATCTACTCTCACCAGAACAATGTTAATTAAGTAACTGCGTAGAACATTCTTATCAGCCTTTGTAAAAATACCTGGATGTTTAAAAAAAAAAAAACTAGAATAAAATTTACCCAAAAATGACAAATGTTTGGTGAGAATGATGAGTTTGGGAGATATTTTTTCTCTTCTTTAAATTCTCTAAATGGTATTTTAACTTCATTAAAGGTAAGTTTTAATTCTGAAATTTGAGTGGTTGTGGTTGCACAACTCCATGAATGTACTAAAAACACAGAACTGTACACCTTAAAAAGGTAAATTTGATGCTATGTGTATTATTTCTCAATAAAGTTGTGATTTTCATATAAGTAAAATTCTAAAGTTAAAATACTGCATTGCAGGGGCAGGCAATGTGTGGAAACTCTGTGCTTTCTGCTCAGTTTTGCTATAAAACTACAACTGCTCTAAAAAAATAAGATATATTTTAAGAAAATACTACAATGCAGTCTTTGTCAATGTCTCACTAATTCTATGTTAAAAATTCTGGAAGGCAGTAGAATACATAAAAGCTAGAGAACAAACAGACCTCTTTGCAACCCCTTGCTCTTGGCAACAATACCTGATAAGCAGTTGAATGTGGCTTCTTAAAGTACCAATGAAATTTGTGTCGGTGTATTCAGAAACTTCTGTGTGACTCTGACCCTCAGGCAACTTATTGAGCCTGTGTAGTGGAGTGATCTATGCTCCCTCTACGCTTAGTAGAATTAACAATGTTAATATTGAGAGGGACAGTAGCTTAGAAATACTCATTCTTTCTCTTTCTATTCTGGCTCAGCTTCTGGAGTCCCAGCTGAAAATTTCATCACGTTGAACTATTTCATATAAAAAAATTAAGTTCTAGGTTAATTAAACAGCCACTAAGAATAAATTGATTCCATTTATCACCAGTGTACTATAACGGACAAGAACCCATTGGGAAATGGCTATTCTTTTAGAACTTTCTATTTGAAGGCCAAGCCAAAAAGGAAGAACTTACAAATACTGCATCTAAAGTGCTAAATAAGCCGTAGTAATCATCAAGATACAAGTGAACTGTTCTACTATAATGAATTTGGTAAAAACAGACCCCTGAATGTTTCTTTAATGGTTCTGTTCTTCAAGATGATATATAAAAGTAAGACCCATTTTTATTCCTAAATGATGAATGGAAACAAAAGAATATTTCTGTGTTATGGCAGTCTGGTGTATGAAAAAGCCACTACCCCCAACTTGGGATCTTAAAAGTTTAAGTTAACTCTAAGTGTTATAAAATCTGTTCTTGAAAGCTCAGGTAGGAGAAGGCCTCCTCCTGAAAGGAAAAACTTGAGAAATCCTTAGGAAGAAATCCTTGAATATTGGTTAGATTTCAAACTAAGGGCATGAGGAAACGTTAGGTTCTTTCTAGCCAAGCCTATTTCTCACACCTAAATTAAGGTACTGCTAAAAACAAGAAACAAGATTTAAACAATATTTGCCACAAAATTTCACATTTCTTCTTTCAGTTTGCTACCTTGATACAAGTCTTTTGGGGGCTACATCTCATTCAAGTGGCTGTGTTTTCGGATCATCTTCCCATGACAGTGTAACTTGAGGGGAACAGCTGTGACTGGAGATGACTTTTTTTCGGGATTTGTTTTGCCTGCTATGCATCAAGCTGTGGGGACTGACCTCCCCACACCGCCACTGTGTTCTGAAAGAGGTGAGAAGGAGCCCCGGGAAAACACAAACACAGAATAACCCAGAAGCCAAAAAACTACAAATGAACCCACCTGATCAATGAAAAAGGAAACTCTTGACTGAACTTAAGTGATCTATGGCTGCTCAGGTTTTATTAAATCTGAATCACTACTCATCAAAACAAAAACTAGTAACCTAAGGTTAATACTTTGGTTTCACTTTAAAGTATATTATTTTCTCTATGCCTTTTATTTTCCCCTTCAACTTTAATGGTACAAATCCTCTATTCCATTTTTTTTTTTTTTTTTTAAGTCAGCATGGGGAAAGGACACATTTTCGTGTGCTATCTTATGGGCACTAAAAGGACATGGCAATGGCTCTAAGAAAAATGTTACTTGTGAAGTCACATAGAACACAACGCCTGGCACGAAGGGGATAATAAACTCCCAGTAAGGAGAGAATGAGAGCTCTGCTTTTGAAGGTTCTATGTATCTACTTCTTCACCAGTGCAAAGCGGTTCAGTGCATACTATTTTTTCGTATTTCCTATTAAATACTACCTCCTACCCCATCTAAGGGACAGTTAGACAAATATCTTGCTGTATCACAGGAGAGTAGGAATGAGATAGATCATTACGTGTCTGTTTCTTCCCCAATTAAATGCCAGAGTCAACTTCTAACATCAAAGACCTATGATAACAAAAATTTGCACTGGAGAAGGTGCCTTCTCCTACCTTGTGTTTGAGGCTCCTGGTCAGTGGACTGTACAATTTCTCATGATTCAAAGAAATAATAGCTTAAAATGAAACCTGGTTTACCTGGGGTTTGGACAAGAAATACTTGAGAAATCAACTTTATAATCATAGAACCGTGCAGATGAGCCACCCAGCAAAGCAAACCTGTGGTTTCTAATGAGGAAAGATAATGTTTGTCAAGGGAGCCACATAATCGAGAAAAAAGGGAAAACATTCGACCCTTCCCCCAAATTCACCCTAAACAATAAGAAACTAGGAAGATCTAATAGACTTCTTTGTAACCTCCCTTAGGGATGTAGTAAAACCTTTATAACATGAGTCACAGAAAATTACTCTGGGACCAGACTCTCACACACTGGTAAGTCATACTGGCCAGAGGGTCTGTGTTGTTGAGTGGGGGCAAAAAGGGAAAAAGAGAAGTTCAGTGCAGGCATAATGCAGAATGTCTTCCAAAGCTCTCGTTTGTCCTAACTTTGACTTCTACTTTCCCAAAGAGGAAAGTTTATAACATCCAAATAAGCTATTTTAAACCTATTTTTTTAAAGGAGAGAAACTGCTCCAGATAAAACAAAACAAAAGACATAACACCCAGGAAATCAACCAGCAAGAATGAATTAGTATACACAGAACCTTTATATCTCTGCCAAGAAAGGTGGGGTAAATCCAATCACTGTTGGTTTCCACGTAAGTCATTCGAAGGAATTTTGGGAAACCAAACTGGAATGGGAGTTTAAAAATCAAAATGTTCTGATCACTAGTAGTAAAAATAGATGAATTTTAGGGCTCATTCAATGCAATATATTATGACAATTCTTATTTATATGGTATTATTGAAGGATGAGGTTAACTGTTATTCCTTTCAGTATAAAAATTATCAAAAATAAAAGCATTTTGAACAGAAATTTTCCCATAACACATTGTACATGAATAGAATGTAAACTGTTCTTGGGATCTCAGGGCCATTACTATTAGGCTTCAAGGCAATAAAATGACGTCTTAAGGGAAGTATTCAAGATGGTCAGTTCCTATCAATGCCCTTGTGCCTTAAAACATTTCTGTGCCTATTTTAAAATAAGTATTCTGCCTCCTTCTTTCATGTGTTTAACTGTCACTTCTTATTAGATCGGTGAGTCTGATTCTCATAATTCCTTCTCCTTTTAAATTTATGCTCCCTTGCCTATGACAGAGGAGATTAAATAATCCAGCAGGATAGAATTATATGTATAGAGAAAATCATTAGGTGTCGGGCAAAAGGCTAAGAAGCTCCCCCAGGAGTTTGGAGGATGAATGGCATCTCTTTTAGCTGCCTTTGCTTTGTTGTGTCCCAGACAGTTGAGGTTACTGTAC
Source organism: Ursus americanus (assembly GCF_024610735.1). Classification (NCBI taxonomy): domain Eukaryota; kingdom Metazoa; phylum Chordata; class Mammalia; order Carnivora; family Ursidae; genus Ursus; species Ursus americanus. Next base: position 40,836,058 of record NC_142134.1, read on the forward strand.
AAGTAATTTATGGTTAAATCCAAGTAACTGTGTACGCTAGAAGCAATAAGAAAAAGATGGCTTTTGTCTCTTTAATTTGCCACTCCGCATAGCCACTCCGTACCATACCTGAAACAACAGCACTCAGAGCCTCATTATGGACATTCTGTGTAAGTTTAATTTCCTCCATGGCCATGATTTTGTTAAATGTTACTGAAATAAAAAGTACAGCATGCAATCTGTGAGCACAAAGCCTATGAAACTGTTAAAAAATAAAAAAGTGCCCCACACTTATATTATCAATTCTGTCCTGTATCTTCCACTTCGGTGAAAGAAAGCACATTACCTTCATCATATAGATGCATATAATTTGTAATAAAATGGAATAGATGGAGGAAAACAAACTGATACCTGTAATAAAACACTGAAATTATTATTGCATTTCACGGTCTATAAAAATGGCACATTCACAGAATTACAGTTTCCATCAAACTGCGGACCGCTAACAAGAGGGAGAAATTTACCGCACTCCTCATTCCCGAAAAGGAAAGGTAGGATTAGTTCCCGGATGTTTTCCCTTCCAGTATTAACGGAGTCAGCATTTACACTAGATGGAACTACATAATTCCCAAACTATGAAGAAGAAAACTCTATCTTGCCAAATTTACAACCCTCTCACATCTTATCTCTTCTGTTTCAAAATGTTCTCGGATATCCAAAAATTTGCATTCTGTTATTATAGTCTAATTTCTCGTAATGTTTTTAAGCTAAGAGAATAATAGGTTTATAAAATGCAATAATCATGATGAAGTTTTCTTTTGTTCCTGTATTATTTTTGAAGTAGTTCGACATATTTTGCAGATATTCATTCTCACAGAGGCTGTTTATTAGGGGAAAAAATTATCCTGAATTGACAAACTAAGGCAAAAATAATTTTTGAAACATTTAAATTTATATAAAGGTCAAGTTTTACCCTCCTGCTTTGCCAGGTATAACAAGTTTCCATATTAAGTTCTATTTTTTTAGAAAAATCAAATTCCATGTGCTCTTCTAGCTATGCCCATAGGTTCTTCCGGCATCCATCCTCCTACTTGGTATAAGTAATCATCTAAACTGTCTTAATACCACAATGTCTTTTTTTTTTAACCTTTCTTATACTGTTTCAAATACCAACCACAACCACATTTTTATTAAGTTTTACTTTCTCTGCATTTCTGTAAACTTTAAACTTTTTTCTTATTTTTATTTTTTTTAAAGTAGGTTTCATGCCCAGCATGGAGCCCAAAGTAGAGTTTGAACTCACACCCTGAGATCAAGCCCTGAGCTGAGATCAAGAGTCAGACACTTAACCAACTGAGCCACACAGGCACCCCTAAACTTTTGATCTTTGTAATTTGTACAGCTTTTATCATCTGTTTCTTTTTTTTTTTTTTAAGATTTTATTTGTTTATTTATTTGAGAGAGGGAGAGCAGAGTGAGAGAGGGAGGGAGAGAGAACACAAGCAGGGGTGAGGGGCAGAGGGAGATGCAGACTCCCCGTTGAGCAGGGAGCCCGATGTGGGTCTCGACCCCAGGACCCTGGGATCATGACCCGAGCAGAAAGCAGATGCTTAATTGACTGAACCCTCCCAAATGCCCCAAGATGGCCACTTTCTAATCCCTAGAACCTGTAAAATATGTTACCTTACACAGCAAAGGGGCTTCGCAGATGTGAATAAGCCAAGGATGTCGAGATGAGAAGATTATCCTGGATTTTCCAGGTAGGCCCACTGCAATCATGAGGGAGGCAGGAGTGTCAGGAGTCACAGGAAGAGGTATGATGACAGAAGCAGAGGTCAGAGAAAGACTGGAAGATGCTAGTGAAGGGCAGCAGAGTACGCCACCTCAAATATGCCATTTTGGCATATTGATTATTTTGAATGAAAGTTATTTGGGGGACAGTCAGTGCAAGAAGGACACTCTTAACTCTCCTGTGTGTCCCCCCTGAAAGCAGGAAATAAATCTCTCATGTGAGCGGTACCCTCCCTGTACCAGGAGGGTAGAAGGCATCCTTATTAGTAGAGAGGCAAGTTAGGGCCAAGAGGCCATATAACAAACTTTGTTACTTTTTCACTAATTTAGTAGCCCAAACCCAAACCTTTTTGTTCTGTCAATTCTTCACAAATTTATTGTTTGTCTAAGAGGTATACAAGCTTTCTGCTTTGCTTACTTCTTTGAGTCTCATATTTTTAGGGGGCTCCTGTACGTATGAAATCAAATTTGTTTTTTTCCTATTAATCTATCTTATGTCCATTTCATTATTAAACCAGGCAAAGAACCTAGAAGGAAACATTTTTCCACCCCTACACTACATTGCTAGCCTTGAAGATGGGAGGAAGGAGCCATAGTCCAATGATGGTGGCCAGTCTCTAGAAGCCAGAAAAGGCAAGGAAAGGGATTCTCCCCTTGAGCATCCAAAAGGAACTCTTAAGACGATAAACTTGCATTGTTTTCAGCCACTAACTTCAGGTGATTTTGTTACAACAGTAAGAGGAAACTAATATACATCCTGAGAAAATGATCAAGGTTTCTGTGGTCACATAATTTTGGGAAACATTATGGACTCTATCTCCTTCTCAGTGCCTACAATTTGAGAAGTCCTACAATAAAGAATCCTGTTTAACTTTGTTTAACTAGAATTTCCCAAAAGTTCTGACCATAGACATTTTAAGGACTATTTAACTGGAACCCACTTTGGGAAATAATGGTTTAAGGATTTATGCTATGGATGATGGCATCCAGAAGGAGGCAGACGTTCATTGATCTGGACTGAAATTCCATCCACTGATGCCATTTCAGTGAATTATTGAGTGTCCATTATAGCTTTACATTGTCACAGGTACTGGAATGAGGGAAGAAGGATGAGACATAAAGACAGAAGAAAATATTACTGATTCTAAGGAAATTATAATTTCATATGGGATATGACATATTTACCAAAAACTATAAACTGGGTAGAAAATGTTAGGTTCTGTGTGTATATATGGTGGCAGGATGAGCTGTTGTGGAAGTTTGGAGGAAAGAAAATGAGTAATTTCCGGGAAGTGGAAGGTGTCAGAGAATGAATTATGGAGGAGCTGGCATTCGATTTTGTCTTTTAGGGGCAGTAAGGCTGAGGGGAAGAGGGAGAAGAGAAGGAGGCGTTCTGAAGTGGTGGTCGCAGGGTGAGCAGCCTTACTGATCACTGGCACTACCTGACCCCAGAACTAAGCTGTTCCCCACTAGGGAAGGTAAGACAAGTCTTGGTAAGCCACATCCTCGTCTGTGCAATAATCAGAATTATAAATTGGGGTTCTAGTTCCAGAAAATTCTGAAGTCCTTACAAAACACCAAAATTTATGGCAAATAAATGAACATCAAATGACATTTTTAAAATACACAAGTATAGGGGCGTCTGGGTGGCTCACTTGGTTGGGCATTTTACTCTTGAGCTCAGCTCAGGTCTTGATCTTGGGGTCATGGGTTCGGGCCCCATGTTGGGCTCCTTGCTAGGTGTGGAACCTACTTAGAAAAATAAATAAAGTAAAATATAGAAGAGGCGCCTGGGTGGCTCAATCAGTTAAGTGTCTGCCTTCGGCTCAGGTCATCATCTCAGGGTCCTGGGACTGAGCCCCATATTGGGCTCTCTGTTTGGGGAGTCTGCTTCTCCTTTTCCCTCTGCCTCCTCCCCCTGCTCATGCTCTCTCTCTCAAATAAACAAATGAAATCTTTCAAAAAATAAAATAAAATATATAAGTACATATGACCAAATACTTAACATAAAACTTTATCTTATATGCTCCTTTTGGGGTATCTTTCTGCATAGAATGGACTTTCTGAGGCTCCTTAAAAATATGTACCCAGTGAAGTTTAGACTTAAGATGTTTTTTGTTTTTCCTGGTAACTCTTCCTAGTGGTAAGGATGGCTTTCTTTATTGTTCCTTGGACTCCTAAACTTCAGTTCCGAAAAGTTTCAGCATCAACTCTGTGTGCGTGAAGACTGCTTCCACAGTAAATGCCAAAGGAGGACCATTTCTGTGCTACTTTAGCTTCCTGTCTGGTGTCAGTTTTAGTCTCCTTGGGAGCAGAAACCATCTCTGTTTGTTCTTTGTAAGCCGAGGCTCCGGGGCAGCGGAGGCATGCAGCCTATGTTTGTGGAAAGGGTGAAAGGATTATCGAAGTGAAATCTTGGCTCCACTCAAACCGATTAAGAAAGAGAATTTTTTCAAACATTTATTTCCACATGGAAAAGGAAGATTAAAACACATGGCAGTTTAGAGATAAGGAATTCAACAGAACTTTTTTGGTGGGGATGGGGACTTTGGCCCCTAGAAGAAACAGGCTTATCACTTTCTGGAAGAGATGCCTATACTGCCCGTGGGCTTGATCCAAAGATAGTGGCAAATCAAGCAGCTATTTTCTGACATTTCATTAAAGAAAGAAAGGCAGGATTTAGAGGATCACAGTTTCCTCCCAAGAAGCATATTCACATAGGTGTGACCTCTGGAGATTTTGTGCCCCCCCCTTCCCCTTTTGTCTGGCAAACACCTTCTCATCTTTCAAGACAGCTCAAATGACACCTGTGGGAGGCCATGTGGCTCCCTTTGGCAGTTGTTTACTCTGCCCTTTGTGTTTCCCAGCACTCTGTGCAGAACTCTCTCAAATATCACTAATCATTTTATACGGTTATCTGCTTACATATCTGAATTCAATTCCATCGAGTTCTGCTAGGGCAATGTTAGATTCAAAGGCTCCAGGGCAAGGACTCTGGCCTCTAGAAGCTACTTCCTTCTCTGGGAGACAGACAAGTATACAATTACTTATAGTTCTCGGCAACCGCAGGAGAACATACGTAGAGAGGAGATGATGGGAGGGATGGCAGGGTCATAGTTCATCTCCTTAGCCCTTAGCACAGTGTCTGGCACATAACGAGTTCCATACATGTCAGTGGAGTGGGGGGGAGGTAGAAAGAGATGAAAGCAGCGGGGGAGGAAGAGAGAGAAGGGAGGGAAGGCAACAAAAGCGCCCCAGCCCTCCCGTCACTCTGCTGTGTGCTGTCCACTCCTCCGTTACTCTACAGGTGGTATTTTCAGATCCCTGGAAGAGGTATTTTGGAGCAGACAGTTGGTGCATCAGTCACACCTGGCACGTAATACAGACATGATAACCACCATCTGAGGGCAACGAGTCATATCTGTCCTGTGTTTAACTGTCCTCCCACTCCGAGGGGGTCTACAGAAAAGAGACTTTTGTCGCATTTGCTGAAAGCACTAGCTCTATGCTAGTTTAATTCTTGGGTTCTGCATCACTAGACCAGCAGGATCTTTTGCTCCTGCAAAAGGATTTAACTACAATTCTGGTCCCCTCAGAACCTTGTTTGCCATCCAGCTCCCCCTTTCTCTGCCAGCTTCGTCTGTGCAACCCACCTTGGGTTACTCTGGCAGCTCGAGAGCAGAATCTCATTTCAGGCCTCTGCTGTCTGCATCCCACAGCCCTCCCCGAGCAGCCTCTATTTCACGGGGGAGAGAAGGGAGGCGGCAGGATGATCAGCCGCCTCAAAAGATGAGAGTGCAAAGTATTTCTCAAATTTTCATCTTCAACGGCTGGTATCATTCAACTCCCTGGGGGGAGACTACGCCTGGTCGCTTAGCTAGCAAGATAATCTCTAGCTATCCTGCTGCCAAAGTATCAGTTACAGGTTCATTTGGGTGATGAGATCAATTGGTGTTCAGACCACGAGACAATGACACAAATTGGAGGTGGGGCAAAGGACGCCAGAGGGGACCGACCTCTATCCTGAAGTAAAGCTGAATTCTTCATATCCTTGTAAATTAAGTAACATGAAGTAACTTGATTCTAAACTGCTGGTTGTCTCACGAAGAGAAGCCCACCCGCAGCGGAAGTGAAGCATGTATTCCTGAAGAGGCTTTTTTCTTTGAGGGCCTAATTAGAGAGCTGCTAACACTCCTGTGGCACCCCAGCTCTCCCAGTATTATGACAAGAGGAGACTGAAATAAAAATGACTTGTGTTTAAAAATCAGTGTTTTACCAGACACAAAAAGTCACATCTTGCATGATTCCACTTATATTAAATAGCTAGAAGAGGTAAATCCCTAGAGACAGAAAGCAGATCGGTGGTTGTCAGTGGTTGAGGGGAAGGAGAAATGGGGAATAACTGCTTAACATGTACAGGGTTTTCATTTGGGGGGTGGTGAAAAGGTTCTGGGATAGCTGCACAACACTGTGAATGTACTAACTGCCACTAAATCGTTCACTTTAAAATGTCTAATTTTGCGGCACCTGGGTGGTGCCGCTGGCTAAGGGTCTGACTCGTTTCGGCTCAAGTCGTGATCTCAGGGTCGTGGGATTGAGCCCCCCTACGAGCAACCCCCCCCCCAACAAGCCACACTCAGGGCAGAGTCTGCTTCAGATTTTCTCTCCCTCTCCCTCTGCCCTCCTGCTCATACACTCACTCTCTCTCAAATAATAAATAAATAAATCTTTAAAATGGCTAATTTTATGCTATACGAATTTCACCTGAATAAAAATAAATAAATGTTTTCTAATCAAATGTTTTCTAATCGAAGGCCTCAGTATTTCTCATTGCTCAACCGTCTACCACTACTGGGAAATAAGGGGGATTTTATTCCCATTCCATAGTGATAAGAGGGATTAAGTAGGTCACTAAGTTCTAATACTTGTCACCTTTAGGTCTTTCTTGTGAAAAGCGTCCTATTTCCCCAGACATTCTGGGAATGTCTATAGCAGGGAAGTAACAAACCAGTGACCCCTGACTTGCTTGGCCCTTGACAATTAGCAGCAGCAGCAGTAGCAAGAGCCGCAACTGTTCACTGCAGTTACACAGTGCCAGCCAGGTCACCAGAGGTGATGGGGTGCACCTGTGTCTCCTGACCCTCCCCCCTGAGCCCGCCCCCCACACCGACCCAATTGACCCAGCTGCATTCTGGGGAGTGGCCGTCTGTGGTGCGGACAGCAGACAAAGACTGTGGATCATTCTCAGTCAGTAGGAAAATATGAAGACCTTGCTCTTGCCACATTCTTTCAGGATCAAAGAAAATCGATTTTAACAGAGTAGAAGCATCTTTGGAAGAGGCAGGTTTTCCCTTTTTTGATTCTAAGAATATATGCCTCAGCACACAGATCCAAAGCATCAGCTGGTAAGTGGAATGAGAAGCCCAAGAACTTAGGAGGAATAAAACACATTGAGAACAGAGGTGAAAAGAAACTACAAGACTGTGTCACAACGAACAATGGCTAACAAGAAGGGACTGCCCAGTCTTACCTGCCCCCCCTCACCCCATGCAGTCAGGGCCATGGACAAGGAAGCTTCCTAAGCCCTTACCCCAGCAACTTTCTGAACCATTCAGTATGTCTCACATTCTACTTCTTGACATAGCTCTAATTTTTCTGGTTTTGACCTTCTGACCTTTCTTCCAACCACGCTTTGTCTCACCACCCAGACTTAATGCTTAGCTTTGGGATTTGTTTTTCCTTGAGTAAGATCTAGACATTCCTCTGGGAATACTGCCTTTGGTGGCTTTGTGCACACTGAGCCTGACCCAGGGATGTCATCCTTCACTGTGACTCACGGAAAAGTCTCCAGTTCTGTTTTGGAGTACCCTTCCTTGTCTCAGGTGTATCTCTCAAGACTAAGACTAAAACTAAAGTTCTAATGCTAATTTCAGGCTTACAAATGGCCAGATAAGCTTCATATTAAGAAAGAATTTTTAAATACAATAAGAAAGCAAAATATATTAAATGCTTTCAAAATCCCCTAATTCTACTGCAATATGCCAATTGACTCAGTCATATATTTTCCTGTGTTGTGTAAGAAAAACCCATGTGGTCTCGTCACAAAATGTTCTGCACACCACAGAAATGACAGTATCATTTTTCTGGAAAAATTCTGAAAACACGGAAATAGCGTCTCTTTCCTATGTCTGTCATGCTGTGGAATGAGCAAAATGGGGAGTGGGTTACAGAGGCGGCATCAATTTCCCTTTGATAGGAATGCTGAGACACAGCTTCAATTCTGAGCTATCTTGAGGTTAAGCAGAATGGACGGGACTGCAATGGCGTATGTGTGCAGCTCCTGTCCTCAGACACAACAGTTCCCCGTCGCCTCCATCTTCATATCCCTGCCACAGTGGTGCACTGACCACTGGCTATTCTGTTCACTGACTCTGACTTTGGGCAAGTCACTTACACTTTCTGAGCCTACTTCTCCACTAGTAAGATGGGAAGAATAACACCTATTGTTAATTATTGTTATGGGTTAAACTGTACCCCCAAAGGTATATTGAAGTGCTAACCCTCAGCACCTCAGAAGGTGATCTTATTTGGAAAGAGGGTCATTGTCAGTGTATTTGTTAAAGTGAGATCATACTGGAGTAGGATCATGAATCTAGAATGCCTGTTGTCCTTCTAAGAAAAGGAAAGACAGCCCTGTGACTGAAGTGATGTGGCAGCAAACCTAGGAAAGCCAAGGACTGACGGCCACCACCGGAATCTATGACGGGGCAAGGAAGGGTTCCCCCCTTTATGTCTCAGAGGGAGCATGGCCCTCTCTCTCTCTTTTTTTTAGTTGTGTTCAGTTAGCCAGCACATAGTACATCATTAGTTTTTGATGTAGTAGTCAACGACTCATTAGTTGCATACAACACCCAGTGCTTCTCTTGATTTTAGACTTCTAGCCGACAGAACTGTGAGACAATACATTTCTGTTCATTCAGGCCACGCAGTTTGTGGTATTTTACTGCAGTCGCCCTAAGAACTAATACAGTGGTGGAGGTATAATTTATTTGATGTGTGTGTGTGTGCGCGCATCTGTGTGTGCGTGTATGTTTTTTAAATGCAGAAGAAACACACACACAACAAACCAAGTAGGCAAGAAGAAAATAAGGTAAATTTTCTTATAGATTTGAACTAAAGAAGTGACATGATTTTCTCTGAAGCTGACATTGCCTCTCTAAACCCACCTCCCACTATTGTCCTGTCCACTCTGGCCCAGCTCACTGGCCTCCCGGCTATGCCTGAAATATCCCACCATGTTCACTCCTTAGGGTCTTTCCATTGGCTGCATCCTTTGCCTAGGACATGCCCATGGTGAACTCCTGATTTCCTGTCTTTCCTTAACGAAGCTGACCTGGACATTCCATTTAACATTGCAATGTGTTCTCCTGCCACCCAGCACTAATTCCCCCTAGCTCTTCTTTTTCTTGTTTCCATATTCTTATTGGCTTCTAATAGCCTAGTAATTAATTTATTTCTCAATTACATGCATTATTTATTATCTGTTTCCCTCTATGTTAGAACATAAGCTCCATAGGGCGGAGAGCTTCATGTTTTGCTCATCGATGTGAACAAACACCTAAAACAGTACATAGTTCATAATAGGTACTTGACGAAGATTCTTTAAAATCCATTATTTATTTTTAATTAACCACTTTATGATGCTGTACACGTGTACTGTAAAACATTGAAAAAATTAAAAACTTTAAGTTCCTACCATCCAGTAATATCTTTCCAGTTATGACAAATCAGAATGGTTTTTATCTTCTTTTAAGTGACTGCCTAAGGAATTCTTTTTTTTTTTTTTAAAGATTTTATTTATTTATTTGAGAGAGAGAGAGCATGAGGGGGAAGGGTCAGAGGGAGAAAAAGACTCCCTGCTGAGCAGGGAGCCCGATGTGGGATTCGATCCTGGGACTCCAGGATCATAACCCTGAGCCGAAGGCAGTCGCTTAACCAATTGAGCCACCCAGGCGCCCCGAGGAATTCTGTCTCTTAAGAAAAAATGGTATGGATAACATCCACCTTACAAGACTTGGTACATGGATTAAATGAAATAATGTATCCAAACACTTAATATAATGCTTGCCATAACAACTCATACAGGTATTTTCTTTCCTTTGATCTTGTCTTTAACTTTCATCCTTCTAAAAAGTAGCAGATACTTGTAGACAAGAGAAAGGTATAATGTTGTTCTTATAGGGGAGGCAGGTGGGGAAGATCTCCCACACCTGGCACTCAAGATGGAGTCCCCAAATTCATAGTACCAAGTTCTACGGCCTAAATGCACTATGAGACACAAGGCCACTAATTATTCCATAGAATTTTATAACAGTAACAAAACAATAAACAATGATAATTACATTTTTATATTACATCCTCCCATTTGCAAAAGCTTTTCATATTAATTTTTTTATACAGATGAAAGAAAGGGGCTTAAAGAATTTAAGTGACATGGCCAAGTTTATACAGCTGCTAAGAAGAAGAGCTGAGAATTAAATCTAGAATTAGAAGGTCATCAGCAACAAGGATCTCTTAACTTGGCTGTGAAATGCATACTATCCATTTCTAGAGTCCCACTCACAATAAATAAAACGTTCTTTAGTACTTTCTCCGTAAGCTACTTCCCTCCCCATCCTCTAAACAAACGACTTACCTATCTTAACAGCCACACGTCCTTTCCTTGCTGGGCAACTTTCCACCAAAAATTTTCCTCTTATAAAAAGGAGATCAGTGGTTAAGCGTGCCAGGAAATGGAGTACATTGCTGAGAAAACCTAGGAATCACTGCTCTTGTGAACTGTTGAGAAAAAACAAAACATTAAGAGCTTTAGATCTTCAGTCCTCTTGGGAAGCCTTCAAAATGAATCTTTTCTATTCTGGCAGAAGTCAGTACAAAAGAGTGGTGGTTTTTTGTTTTGGTTTGTTTGGGGTTTTTTGCTGAGGTTTTAAATTAGGTTTAATAAAATTAAACTTGCATTCCTTAGCCTAAATTTATTCTAGGGCCTTAAAAGCATTTATTATGAATTGTTTCTACTTTTGAAGGGACTGAGAGAATCGTGTCCATGAATACCAATGCTCCCGATCCTTACATACAGAATTATCACATTTGTTTTTCATGGTACTTTAGCTAAAATTCAAGGAGCTAGAAGACACAAATTCAACCTAGCAGACTTTGTAATCATTAGGTTGTTTCCTCCCCCGGAGGTAGTAAGGCACCTTTTTATTCAAATACCAATCACAGAGTTAATTAGGTTAATGGGCTCCCTGTGGGTAGGGCAGGCACCATCTCTTCTAAACATGCCAGGATGAAAACCGTCACAGTCATTGTAGATTTTAACTGGAATGGATGTGGGAAATGTCCAGGAGACAATCCCTGATTCAAATATGCCTTTTGCATAGCTAAGAAGACAACATTCTGGGGCAATGATACAGAAAGAAATCTCTTCACATCTCAGGATGACAATGGGTGTCTGACCCTGACGAGGAGTTGACTGTATGGGCTTAGAGAAGGATTCCCAGCTCTGGCTACAAGGGGCTAGCTTGTATCAGAGCAACTTGCCAACGAACAAAACCAGAAAAGCTGGGTAAGTATTTAAAAAGCTGTTGAAAGGCATTGGAGTGCTACACCAGGGTAGCCAGGACAGGAGAGGACAAGATCTTAGGGAGAAGAAAAACAAAACTGAGACAAATCATTATACTGCTTTTCCTTTCAAGCCGTCTACTTATCTTCGGGCACCTGGGTGGCTCAGTCGGTTAAGCATCCAACTCTTCATTTTGGCTCAGGTCATGATCCCAGGGTTGTGAGATTGAGCTCTGCACTGGGCTCCATGCTGCGCATGGAGCCTGCTTAAGATTCTCTTTCTCCCACTGCCCCACCCTTCCCCCCCTCTTCTCTCTTTCAAAAAAAAAAAAAAAAAAAAAAAAGACCTCTACTGATCTTTAAGAGGCACAGGGCAAACTGCTGAGAAGCCGAGCAGAAAGCAGCTGCTTATAGGCACCTAAAGTGAGCAGACCAAAAAATACCAGAGCTGAGTATCAAATCAGTTTGGTCCCTCATTGGACTAAGAAGGTCTGCCCTATTCTAACTGCCTATCAGAAGCAAAAGTAAGCCCCATCGAGGAAGGTACCACCATCTACAGTATCTGTGGCTCTTTATACAAAATGTCCTGCATTTCATCAACAATATCTGGCATACCAGGGCATAGGTTCAAGAAAGAAACAGACAATGAAAACAGGACGCAGAGGTGACAAGTCATAGAATATGGTCTTTAAAATAATTGTGATGTGTATGTTCGAAATTATAAAGTTTATAAAATATTTTAACACATCTCTCAGTAAGTCACAGAACAAGCAAAAAAAAAAAAAAAGACAAAGAAAAAGGATACCCAGGATTTGAGTAACACAATTCACAAACAGCCTCAGTAACCTATGTGGATTAGGTTGTACCCAACAACTGTGACTACATATTCTTTTAAGGTACGCATGAAACATTTATAGAAATTAACCACATGTGGGTCATAAAGTAAGTTTCAAGAAATTTCAACAAATAAAAACCATATGTACTTTTTTGAACGTACTATTCTGAAATAATATAGACTCAGGAAATATCAAAAATTTAACTTTTTAAAGCAAAATGTAATTTACATACAGTAAAATAAGCTACTTCTAAGTGTAGAATTTGATACATTTTGATAAAGGAATATAATTGGGTAACCAGCAACGAAATAAAAATATAGCGCATTTGCATCACTCCAGGAAGTCCCCTCGCGCCCCTTTTTGTGAACTGCCATAACCCAAAGGCAATCACTGTTCTCGTTTCTGTATTTCTATTACCACAGATACGTTCCGAACTTCATACAAATGGGCTCATACAGAAAGTACTCTTTCTTATGAAAATACCACAACTTACAATATATTCTCCTATGAATGGACATTTGGTAGTTTCCATTTTAGAGCTATTATGAATAACACTGCTATAAATGTTCTTGTATAAACCTTTTTGTGAGCATGTATTTCCATTTCTCTAGAATAAACACCTAAGAATGGAACAGCTAGGGTACAGAGTTGATCAATGTTTAACTTTATAAGAAACTGCCAAACATTCTTCCAAAATGGCTATATCCTTTATACTCCCATCAGCCACACACAGGAGTGCCAGCTTACACAGCCTCACTGACACTTGGTGTTGGCAGACTTTCAATTTGAGCCATTCTAGTGTGAGGTTTTGATTTGCAACTCCCTGGTAACTAATAGTTGTCACTTTTTAAATATCTTCTTTTATGCAGTGTCTGTCCTAAGACTTTTGCCCATTTTTTAAACTGTAGTTCTTACATTATTGATTTACCGGAGTTCTTTTACAGAACTGATACCCGTTCTTTGTCAGATATATGTATTACACATATTTTCTCCCAGTCTGTGGTTTTCCTTTACAGTTTCTGTCTTTTTGATGATCAGAAGTTTTTAATGTTGATGATCGGAAGTTTTTAATGTTGATGCACTCCAATTTATCATTTTTTCTTTTAGTGCTTTCAGTGTCCTCTAACAATCTTTGCTTAAAGCCTACCTAAAAGCCTAAAACATATTCTCCAGGAGTTCTGTAGTTTTAGCTTTAGGATCTATCTCAAACTGATTTTTGTTTGTGGCATAATGCAAAGGCCACAGGTTGATCTCCCAGGTTAATTTTCCTCCCACTCATTCTAGTAACATTTGTTGAAAAGGCTTTCCCTCCCGAATTAAATTGTCATACCACCCTCATCAATTAATTAACATACGGCACAGTATGTTTTCAATTAAGCTACAAATCAATATATAAGTGATAACCAGAGTCCTCAAATTTTGACAATTAAGCAGTACACATCTAAATAACCAATGGGTCAGAGAAGAAATCACAATGGTAATTAGAAAAAATTTTTGACCTAAGTAATAGTGAAATGATAAATTAAAAAATGGTGAAATGTAGCCACGGTTATACTTAAAAAGTTTAGAAAGCAATCACTTATATATCTATCTCAAGGAATTAGAGAAAGAACAGAGATAAATCCAAAGAAAGAAGGAGGAGGTAAATAATAAAAAATAAGAGCAGAAATCAGTGAACTTTAGAAAAAGTAAAGAAAAGTTATTCAAGGCAAAAAGTTGGTTCTTTGAAAGAGACTAGTAATACTAGTAAATCCTTCAGCAAGCTCAAGAGCCAAAGCTGCTCATTCTCAGCTCTATTACCTGAGTCTTCTTCCCACAATGCTATTTTAGACAGTCTCCTCAGTTCCTCTGTTGTTGTTGCCAAAGACAAGCAAAGGGTCTATTTTGCTCATGAAAGTTTTGCTTTTATTTTTTTTACAGAGAAACAGCTACAGAATAACAGAAATAAATAGGGGGACACTGCAAAGTCCCCAGAATCTCAAATATGAGCTCTCTGCCAGCACCCTTATGAGGTCAAAACAACATTGACCTAATATCTAATAAGACATCGGTCTCCAAGATGTGAAACTATCAATAAAACTACTTAAAATATTGATTTACATCCACTAGTATTAGGAGTGAACTACATTCTTAGTGCATATTCTGCCTTAAAAAGGGCGACTAACAACACAAAAAAGCCAATGTGATTAGCAAGACATCTTAAAATTAAGTCTCCAGCCCTACGACTCAGCAATTGCACTAGTAGGTATTTACCTAAAGGATAAAAAAATACTGATTTGAAGGGGCACATGCACCCCAATGTTTATAGAAGCATTATTAACAATAGCCAAATTAGCAAAAAGCCCAAATGTCCATCGACTGATGAATGCATAAAGAGGTGGTACACACACACACACACACACACACACACACACTGGAATATTACTCAGCCACCAAAAAGAATGAATCTTGCCATCTCCCATGACATGGTTGGAGCTAGAGATATATGCTAAGCGAGATAACTCAGAGAAAGACATATACCATATGATTTCATTCATACGTCCAATTTAAGAAACAAAACAGATGAACATAGAGGAAGAGGAAAAACCAGAGAAGGAAGCAAACCATAAGAGACTCTTAACTACAGAGAACAAGATGAGGGTTGCTGGAGGGAGATGGGCAGGGGATGGGCTAAATGCGCGATGGGGATTAAGGAGGCACTTGTTGTGATGAGCACTGGGTGATGTATGGAAGTGATGAATCATTAAATTCTACACCTGAAGCCAATATTACTCTACATGTTAACCAACTAGAGTTTAAATTAAAACTTGAAATAAGAAAAATACAATAACGAAATTATATTAAGTCTCCAGGATGTGAATATAAATCTCTATATATTTTTCACTGATGCAGACACTGTGATAGTCAACACAATACACAGTAATAAGTATTTTCAAACAAGAGATAAAAAGCCGCACACCATCTGTAAAATATTCTGCCTCTGTGAAAAATGATTTAAATAATATCCCAAAATCAACCACTTGCATTAGTAATTCACTGATAATTACATAACGCACAGATAAAATATGGCAATCAAATTCATTCCTTAGCCAACAGTTAAAGAAAATGTTGGTGGAGAGCTGAGGAAATACATATTCAAAAATTACTCATCATGCAAAATTTATCATACTGTTCAATGAAAGTACACATTCCTGTCTCAATAATGAAATACATAAAGAACTACCTGTTTTAGTGAACCACTAAAGAAAGGAGTACCAAGGAAGAATTACATGTTCTAAGAATAAATGACTTCTTTAATAAACACAATGTTTTATGGAGCACATATACGCACTGAGTGGAGTGCAGAAAGGAGCCCCGGAAAAGTTAATGCCACACAAGAATGTACTCACTGCCTCACTCACGGGCAAGCTATTACTGAAAAGAAGTTGACTCTACAGGAGCACCAAGAATGTCACTGGCATCGCTAATTTAGTAGAGTCATTATAAAACCCTGTAATAACATGGGAGGTGATCGTGACAATTTTTCACACTGGAGGCACAGTGGGTGCTCGGTTATTGTCATACCCCTGCACCAAGAAGAGTTGTCAAATTTTAAGTCGCCTCACATTTTTTCTTTTACAAGTAGACAAGTGTTCTAAAATCCCATGACTGCTTCAGGGATGCCAACCATCAGGTATACACTTCAGAAGAGATATTTTTGAGGTAAAAAAATAAGCATGTTTAATATTTTTTCAAAAATAGCAATTCTGCTCAGAGCCAGTTGTTATTTACTTTTCTGATAAAGTTGATGCTTTGACAATCAGCGATAATTACTTTTCAAGGAAATTCATTCTACGGAAATAATATTTTGAAAATAAGTGTTTGAAGAGGTTTTTATCAAGTGATTCTGTTGTTGTTGAAAATGACAAAAGCATCACCTAGAGCAGTCATCCTTGAATTCTCTCGTTCTTACAATTCCCACAACTAATGTCAGCAAATCCTGCTTGATCTATCTTCCAAATATGTCAAGAACACAATCACTTCTCACTGTCTACAGCGTTACCATGCTAGTCCCAACCAAAATCATCTCATCCCAGATTAACAATACAGCTTCCCAGAGGACCTCCTTGCAAATACTCCTCGCCCAACTCCTACACCACACCACTGTCCCCAGCAGCCAGTCACCTTATTAACACCTAAGTCAAATCACACGACTCATTTGCCCCAAGCCATCTAATGATTTCCTATATGCCTCAGCATAAAAGCCAAATTCCCTACAATGGCCTACAAGTCATTACATGATTTCATCATTACCTCACTGACATCATTTCCTAGTACCCTTGTCTTGATGTACTCTACTCAAGTCCCAGTGGTGCTATGCCTCAGAGGCCAGGCACACTTTGCCTCAGGGCTTTCCACTGGCTGTTCCCTTTGCCTGGAATATGTCCCCAGATATCTTCCCTCAGTTCCTTCAAGTCTTTACTTAAAGATCACTTTTCCACACGGCCTTCCCTGGCCGCCCTATCTAAAATAGCAACAACTCCCAACACTCCCCATTCCCCTTCTTTGCTTTATTTTTCTCTTAAATGCTTCTCACCATCTAACATATTTTAACTATACTTGTTTATCAGCTTATTGCCTATCTTCCTCTCCCACTGAATGAGGGCAGAAATATTTGGTCAGATGTGTGCTTACTGTTCTAGTCTAATATGATGTCTAGCATTAATACCTGAATATGTGAATGCTGAAAAAACAAGTAGTCAGTAAAAACCTTCATATCTGCACACTTTAAAAGCTTCGAAACAGAATTTTTCTAAACCTTCCAAATGAATTTTAATGAGTTTTGAACTCTTTGCTAGAAATATAAAAATGCAATACCTTAATAATAATTAGCAAAAATAACTGAGTAACATAGGAAAATAAAACTTATTAACTGAATTGAAACCAAAATTTTGGCATAGCTGGTAGATATGACTAAAAACATGTATTATGACTTACCAAGTGCATCCAACAATGTCATTCTTCTATTTGGATCAACATCTCTTTATGAATAATTTTTTTAGGTCCTTAAATAAATTATGAAAATAAAATGAACTTATAACCACACCATCAAATGTCTACATCACAAAGTGTTAAACCAAAACAAAACAAAGCAAAAAATAATGATATATTCAATGAATGTGCTCTCATGGAGCAAAGGGAATTTTTGTACTATTAATAAAATAAAAATGTAAATATCTTCATCTCACCCTTTAAAATGTCAATTTTGTAAATGTTTCATGGCATTCAAAATATTTGTATATTTAACATTTATGAACAAGCAAACAACCATGGGGGGTTGGAAATCTTCATTTACAACTTGGAAACCACTGTGCTAAAGACGGGAAGGAAGAAAGAGGCACATTTTGTCTCAGTTGATAGAAACATAAAAACCATCCAATAATTACCAGAGTGTGAGAAATATTATGATGAAAGTCTCTGCCCTCCTCTGCAGCTCTGTCCCTCACAACTCCCTAAATGACCCAAACTTTACAAAGTTCATGCTCCAGCAACAGCTAAGTTCTGGTAATTTCTCATGCACAATATTTTTTTTAAAAGATTTTATTTATTTATTTGACAGACAGAGAGACAGCCAGAGAGAGAGGGAACACAAGCAGGGGGAGTGGGAGAGGAAGAAGCAGGCTCCCAGCGGAGCAGGGAGCCCAACGTGGGGCTCAATCCCAGGACCCTGGGATCAGGCCCTGAGCCGAAGGCAGACGCTTAACGACTGAGCCACCCAGGCACCCCTCTCATGCACAATTTTTGATTCTGGGCCTTCACTTCAGTCTAGGGTTGCCAGGTAATATATTGGATGCCATTTTCTGGGTGGCTAGAAACAAGAATAATTATCAACATGGATTTCCCTAAGAAAACAGTAAAGGCAGAAAGTAGCAAAAGAACAAGAAAGGAAAAAAAGACACTCTTCAAAAAAATTTTCATTCTCTCAACTCTTTATCCTCTTTTTAGTGGCAACTGAGAACTAAGTTTAAATGAAATCATTGAGCAAAACTTTCTAAAGGGCCTCCCACAACCTACCAACTGCTGAAATGAGCCCATCCTTTCTCCTAAGAAGTCCCCTTCTTTCACAGGGCTCCAGGACCTGGGCATCAACCAGTGATGCCAATACCTGTGCTGCTTAGGCTTTGGGAGCCCAGCTCAAATCTCACGATGTTTATAATTAATTCTCATTGGTCAATTGGGATGGCATTTGATATTCACCATTAACCCAAAATTATTAGTGAACTATATCTCATTCGAAAGGAAGCACTTGCTTTATGTATAGTCGATTCTCATTATTTACAGTAGGTATGCGCTATTAAGTTGCCATGAATACTGAATTAGTGACCATGGAACCACCACTCCTAGGGGAAATATAGGGCTAGGCTCCTGAGAGCCCCTGGTCACATCTGATCAAGCAATCAATATATACACACAATCTTATTTCATGTGGGCTCCTATTTAAAGACGCCTTATTTAATATATATTGTTGATCTGTTAAGACTGAACTCCTGGCCAATAACACTATAACTCGTACCTGAATGAAGCTTATCTAACACACATATTTCTCCGTAAAGTATATCACAGCCTTCTTGCACTTGGGGAACGCTAAACAGCACGCTGGTACTATGCACAGGGGCCATTGTAAACAGCACAAGCACCACCACCAACAACAAAAAACCCACAAAAATGCAAAAAACATGGTACTGAACGGACCACGAAAAGGATACTTATTTACAGTATAAGAGTTGAAACAAGAAAACAGAACATTGCCTTGTTTGACCTCAGCTGGGAACATGCATATCAGGAAACTAAAATTTTTCACTGATCTATGCATGTCTGCAAATCACCACTAAAGTACCCCAAGTATAGATTTTAGGGTTACAAATAAATTTTTGCGAGCAGGCAAACTGGTAAATACAGAATCCATGAATAATGAGTACTAACTGCATTGTATGTATGGTTCCAGGTCCAAAATCTGGTTTTCCTCTCTTAAATTTCTTCCCATTTAGACAGAAGAAGCCCGGTGAAACTCCCATAAATCTTATGCCTCCCAGCTCAAGTACACTAGCTCCATGGAAGCTCACTTACTGTTGAGGTAGCAGGCTACAACTTGTCCTACGGTGAACACTCATGTTTGGAGCCCCAGTCCCATCTCTATTCATTTCCTTTCTTGTATCCTCAGGGGGAACTTTGCAGAACACTTGAAATGTTAACAGTTTGTTTGTGAATCAAGAGTAACTATATCTGGATCTCTTTTTCAGATACAACAACAAAATCAGCAATAATGAGGCAATATATGTTTGGTATCATACCCTGGGGACTGATAGGGAAGAGGGAAAGGGAAGAACAATGGGATCCTTCAGTGGGCCCAGAGTAGGTATATCTAGGTAAATTCCTCTGACCAAGTTGACAACGATACTTTCTCCCATTGCCATGGCCACAAACAGGATGTTCCACAGCCCCTGCTGCCTATGGGGGTCCACCCTAGAAAACACGTGCTGAGAGTCAGATGCCGGCAGTTCAAGCTATCAGTCCAGCAGTGAGGAACACCGGGGGTCAGGACCACATCTCCAGGATTCACTGACTTCTGGCAAGTCAGGATGCCTATGACGTGCCACTTGAGAACAGACTGTAACAGAAACTACAGCTGAATTACTCAGAAAGTCTCTTCCTGGGAGCAGTAACTGTGCTGCTGGTGTGGGCCAGGGGAATTAGGTTTCTGCTTGAGCAGCTTCCATTCTGCATGCAGACATAACCCAGTCACTCCGAGCACTGTATTCTCAACCCATTCTCAACAGCAACTGGCAAGAGAAGCGGTGACTCAATAGCCAAACTGTGGAAAGAGCCCAGATGTCCATTGACAGAGAAGTGGATAAAGAAGAGGAGGTATATATATACAATGGAATATTATCCAGCCATCAAAAAATGAAATCTTGCCATTTGCAATGACTTGGATGGAACCAGAGGGTATTAGCTAAGCGAAATAAGTCAATCAGAGAAAGGCAATTATCATATGATCTCACTGATACGCGGAATTTAAGAAACAAGGCAGAGGATCATAGGGGAAGAGAGGAAAAAATGAAACAAGACGAAACCAGAGAGGAAGACAAACCATAAGAGACTCTTAATCTCAGGAAACAAACTGAGGGTTGCTGGAAGGGAGGGAGGTGGGAGGGATGGGGTGGCTGGGAGATGGAGATTGAGGAGGGTATGTGTTGTAATGAGCACTGGGTATTGTGTAAAACTGATGAATCACAGACCTGTATCCCTGAAACAAATAATATACTATATGTTAATAATTTAAAAAAGAGAGAGAGAAAGAAGCTGTAACTCCAGTTTAGGTGGCTCAGAGTGGACAGCAGGACCCACACTGTGATACTCTTCTCCTTTTCCTTTTCCTTCTCTAAGGCCTCCAACTTGACAGCACCGTGTAGGAGAAATATCTGGACTTTGGGCCAAGAACTCTGAATTCCAGTTTTGGCTGGGTACAAAATTATATTGTAAGGTTAGGGGGAAAAGGATATAAACCACCTCCCTCCCTTTCTTCTGTACATGCATGCACTAGCAAGAGGAGAACAGAAATTCTGCTCCTTCACCTCCTGCCTTCCTCTGCCTCTCATGTTCCAACAGAACTTCTGGGAATGTGTAGGTGCAAAAGATCTGCCCAACACTGTGTGGTTGGAGCTACAAAAGAGGGAAATCTAAAGCCATGAGCACATGGAAACATCTCCACAGATGTTCTACCCATAGAGTCAGGCTGAAGGGTTGAAATCTAACCCCCTTCCAGATCTTATAATTTTCTACTATTCCTCCAGGCAGAAAATACCTCTTAGCCAAACTACGAGTTTTGGTAATCTGAAAGGTTGCTGCTAGTATTAATTTTCATTTCTCATTTTCCTTTCAGTATTAAATTTCAGAGGCAAGTGGTCTATACTTTTATCTCCATCATCTCAGCACTGTTCTCTCAACTCCCCAAATCATTCCTCATCCTGCCAATCTACTCAAACTGCACTTCTGAAAGTCAACAAAGACCTGTGACTCCCAAATAAAAGCCTTTACTCAATTCCTATATATTTCTGGACACCACGATTTAGGGGGTGTCCGTACGGTGCTAACTGGACACCACAATTTAAAATTTTCTTTTCTTTAGTTTCCTTGGTAACTGTATCTACGTAGTTGCTTCTAACTCTCTATTTTTTCCCCCTCTCTCTGATAAATGTTCAAAGTAAAGCAAGTATCTATTTCTTACCAGCTGTAATGACAACAGTTTTTCTAAGACTAACACCGGTCACTTCACTTACTCATTCTTCGTTATTCTCCATGGCCTGGTTAGTTTTTTTCTTTGAATGTCTCTTTAATCTGTTCTCTCTGTCCCCATCCTAATCCAGGCTCTCATCTATTCATGCCTGACTCACTACAATATCGTACTATTTAGTTAGTCAGCCTCTGCTACTCACTTAACATTACTGCCAGATTAGTTCGGGAAATTTTTCTTGCATTAAGTTACTCCCTTCCTACAAAACATGCGATGACTCTCTGTTACTTACAGAATGAATTTCTAACTGAGTCTGTCATTCAAGACCTCCCCACTAACCCCGGCCCCACTTAACCCATCTAACCCCTTCCTATTACCTCCACCTACTACTACCACCCACTATCACAAATTGCCTACTCTGGGCAAATCAGTGTCCTTGTATCCCACAAGTATCCGTGATGAGTCTCAAATCTAAGCCTTCCTTAATTTCAATGGCCAGCATAGAAAAAAAATGTGATTTTTCCTGTTCCAATTAACATTCCCACCACCACTGTGATTCACGATCACCACTCCCAACAGAGAAACAGATATATATAAGCCCCACAAAGAGCCTCACTCTTCATGGCTAATTGGATTCCACCAGGAACCACCATTCCTCTCAAACCAGAAACCATGTGATAGACAGGGAATGACAAGCCAAGAAATGAAGGGTCCTCTATGTTTGCAATGTTGGCGTCAGGACGTTATTCCATTATGGAGAGTGGAAGAGGAAGAACAGGGGAAAGGGAGGGTTTCATGTTCTGCTGCTCAGTGAAAGTACAAATAGACCCTGAGCATCACAGACTGAACTCATTCAATACTCTGCAGTAAAGTAGCTCACTAGATACATACTTCTTCTGGTTGTCTGAATTACAGATGAGTAAACAAATCTATTGTTTTCTTTTCAATTTCTCAAAGGTAACTGTTTAAAAGCACATCCTAGGAAATAAACTGTACCACCCTGATAGTTGGAGAATAAATGGCTACTAATTTCCTATATTTTTAGAGAAAAATCTAGGGTTCAGGCATGAAAGAATGAGCCTGGTAGGGGGTCATGAGCCTGTTCACCAACTCTGGAGGTTAAAGCTTTGAGACAGTCAATGATCCTTTCCTTTTGAGAGTACAGGCATATTCTGTTTCATTGCACTTTGCTTTACTGTGTTGCACAGAGACTGAATTTTTTTACAAATCGAAGTTCTGTGGCAACCCCGTGTTGAGCAAGACTATCAGTGATTGCTCCCCCAACCAGTTGTTCCCCCAACTCTCTCCCTTTCCCTCAGAGAATAGGGCCTCCCTATTCCTGAGACACAATATTGAAATGAGGCCAATTAAAAAGCCTACACTGGCCTCTAAGTGTTCAAGTGAAAGGAAGGGTCACATGTCTCTCACTTTAAACCAAAAGCTACAAATGATTAAGGTTAGTGAGGAAGGCATGTCAAAAGCCAACAGGCTGAAACATAAGGTTTCTTGCACCAAACAGTTGGCCAAGATGTGAATGCAGAGGAAAAGTTCTTGAAGGAAATTAAAAGTGCTACTCCAGTGAACACGCAAAAAGTAAGAAAGCAAAACAGCTTTCTTGCTGATATGGAGAAAGTTTTGAGTGCTCTGGATAGAAGATCAAACCACCCACAACATTCTCTTAAACCAAAGCCTATTCCAGAGCAAGGCCCTGACTCTTGTATTCTGTGGAGGCTGAGAGAGGTGAGGAAGGCGCAGAAGAAAAGTGTGAAGCTATCAGAGCCCGGTTTATGAGGTTTAAGGAAAGAAGCCATCTCCGTAACATAAAGTGCGAGGTGAAGCAGCGAGTGCTGACGAAGAAGCTGCGGCAAGTTCCCCAGGAGGTCCAGCTAAGATCACTCATAAAGGTGGCCACACTAAACAACAGATCTTCATGTGGACAGAACAACAGATCTTCATGACTGTCTCAAGGCTTCTGTTGGAAGGAGATGCCAATCAGGACTCTTCTAGCTGGAGAGGAGAAGTAAATGTCTGGCTTCAAAGGACAGCCTCACTCTTGTCAGAGGCCAACATAGCTGGTGACTTTAAGTTGAAGCCAATGCTCATTTACCATTCTGAAAATCCTAGGGTCCTTAAGAATTATGCTAAGTCTACTGTTTGTGCTCTAGAAATGGTACAACAAATCCCAGATGACAGCACATCTGTCTACAACATGGTTTACTGACTATTTTAAAAGCCCACTGTTAAGACTACTGCTTAGAAAAAAAATGCCTTTTAATATGACTGCTCATTGACAATGCACCTGGTCACCCAAGAGCTCTGATGGAGATGGACAATGAGATTAATGCTGTTTGCATGTCTGCTGACACCACATCCATTCTGCGGTCCATGGATCAAAGAGTCATCTCTACTTTCAAGTCTTATTATTTAAAAAATACACTTCATAAAAAATGAGATACATCTCATAAAGCTATCATTGTCATAGACAGTGATTCCTCTGATGGATCTGGACAAAGTAAATGAAAAACCTTCTGGAAAGGATTCACCATTCTGAATGCCATTAAGAACATTTGTGATTCACGGGACATCAAAATATAAACATGAACAGGAGTCTGGAAGAAGCTGATTGCAACCATCATGGAGGACTTTGAGGTGTTCAAGTCTTTAGTGGAGGAAGGGTGGATGTGGTGGAAATTAGAATTAGAAGTGGAGCCTGAAGATGTAACTGAATTGCTGTCATCTCATGACAAAGATTGTTTTTTTAAAGAATGTGATTTGTTGGGCGCCTAGATGGCTCAGTTGGTTGAGCATCTGCCTTCAGCTCAGGTCATGATCTCAGGGTCCTGGGATCAAAAGAGTCCGGCATCAGGCACCCTGCTCGGTGGGGAGTCTGCTTCTCCCTCTACCCCTCCGTCTGCTTGTGCTCTCCCTCTCTCACGCTTTCTCTCAAATAAATAAATTATTTTTAAAAAATGTGATTTGTTTTATGTGCTGGTTTATAAGGTCAATTGCTGAAATGACAAATGATCATTAGGTTTTCAGGCTAGCTCTCACATCTAATTATCCATGTATGTGAAGGATCCAAAGTCTTTCTATGTTCCTGAATCCCCTCGATCTAAAGGAAGGCTGGGAAGGGATGGTTCCAGTTTCTTCTGTGTCTTTCCAGGGATCATTTGCATATACTACATTTGCATATATATAGTTGTATATATGTCCCCTCACCCTTTCTCCTCTCCTTTTTCTTAACATAAAAATCAGATACACTACACACCATCTTTCATATTTCTTTTCCCTTAACAAGATATGTTAGTGATCACTGCAAATCAGTCCAATAGATCAGCCATGTGCTTTTTAATAGCTCTATGGATATAACATAGCTTACTTTTATTTAAAAATTAAAATAGTTTGTAAATTTAATCATAATTTAATAAATTGTCTAAGGTAAATTTAAAATTTATCTTTTTCATCATAAAAGCGGTTAGTAACAACAACCACCACAAAAAGCAAATCAAGAAGTGAAAAAATTATCCACAGAGTCACTAAAACTATGCTGGTATAGTTCTTTCAAGACAGTATTCTTAAAGTCTGGTGCATGGAGTGTTTACACCACAATCACCAAACGTGCTGCCAAATAGGTAGCTTCTAGTTTACTGCCACACACTTACTAAATCAGAAATTCTGGGGCGCCTGGGTGGCTCAGTTGGTTAAGTGTCTGCCTTCAGCTCAGGTCATGATCCTAGGGTCCTGGGATTTGAGTCCGGCATCAGGCTCCCTGCTCAGCGAGGAGCCTGCTTCTCCTTCTGCCCACCTCCCTAAGTCATGCTCTCTCTCATAAATAAATAAACAAAATCTTTTAAAAAATCTGAGTATGGGGCCTTAGCCTTAGAAGATTTATAGTTGAAGCTTGACAACCATTACTTGAAGGCCCTTTTCTCTACCTTAAAAAAAGTTTTACAAAGAAAAAAGAGAGACAAACAAAATAATTCTTAAAAACAGAGAACTGGTGATTCCCAGAAAGGAGGTGGGTGGGGGGATAGGGGAAGGGGATTAAGAGTACACATATCATGAATGAGCACTGAGTAATGTACAGAATTGCTGAATCATTAAACTGTACACCTGAAACTAACAACATTTTATGTTAACTATACTGGAATTAAACTTTTTTTAATTGTAAAAATTAAAAAAACGTTGTAATTATAGTTTACATGCATTATTGTATTCCCACTCTTTTTTTTAAGGGTTATTTATTTGTTTGAGACAGGGAGGGAGAGAAAGCACGAGCTAGCACACACGTATGGGGGGGAGGCAGAAGGAGAGGCAGAAAATCTCAAGCAGACTCTCTGCGGAGCACAGAGCCACACACAGAATTTGATCTCATGACCCTGAGATCATGATCTGAGCTGAAACCAGAGTCAGACATCTAACGGACTGAGCCACCTAGGCACCCCCCACTTTTTTCAATTTGTAAAGCTAATGTTTTATAATAAGCATCTTTCCATGTTACTAAATTCTTTTCACTATTATTTTAACTGCCTGCATAAATACTCCATTTCTTAATTTACTTATCTTTTCATCTTTTGTTAGACATTTAGGATCATTCAAATTTCACCTTCACAATTCTTGCTCTTTTGTACCGTCCTTTGAACCAAGTAAGTAGTTAAGAGCCAAGGCTGATACACTTGGAGATAAATTTCACTTAGTGCCCACCTAATACAAGTTTACTTGCATTTAAGCCATGTTCATTGAAGCCCACCATGTCCAAGGCTCACTAGGGACAACTAAGATGAGGAATTCAAGACTTTTGACCTGCTGAGTTTAAAATCTAGAATAGACAGTTTACAGTCTAGAAATAATCAGCCAAAGTTCTGTTTATTTTTTTTTTAGATTTTATTTATTTGACAGAGAGAGAGAGAGACAGCCAGCGAGAGAGCGAACACAAGCAGTGGGAGTGGGAGAGGAAGAAGCAGGCTCCCAGGGGAGCAGGGAGCCTGATGTGGGGCTTGATCCCAGGACTCTGGGATCATGCCCTGAGCCGAAGGCAGACGTTTAATGACTGAGCCACCCAGGTGCCCTCAAAGTTCTATTTAATTTGTTGGTCTTGGTAGGGGGTTGAGTTTTAATCCCTCTAAGACAGCTGCTCTTATGATTTCTATTTTATAGATGAAGATTTCTATTTTATAGATTACAGTAATCAAGCAGTTTGCCCGGCATCACAATGTAAATGGAAGAATTGAGATTTGTACCTGGACATTGTGACTCTAAGGCAGAGATCAGCAAACGTTTTCTGTACAGGGCCAGACAGTACGTATTTTAGGCTGTGGGACCAAATGGTCACTGATGCAAGTATTCAACTCTGCTATTGCAGAGTAAAAATACCCGGCAATTCTCTAATGAATGGGTGTGGCCATCTTCCAATAAAATTTACTTGCAAAAACAGGCTCCTGCTCTAAAGCATATACTCTTTACTTCCATGCTATTATGCTGTTTCAGCCAGCCAGCCTGATATATTGAGTATGCTAGGTAGACACAAGGTTGCAAAATGAATAAAATGAGTCTGCCTCCAAGAAATTTGAAGATGAGAAAAAGATAATGTGATGTTGAGTAAGACATTTAACCTCTGTCAATGACTCAATTTTAAAACTACAAATACTGTCAAATAATATTTTTATTTATACAATATGGATATTGTGAAAATTAATGAGACAGTTCATATATTACCATTTACTCAACCGAATGTCATTTCTTTTTAATGTTAAATTGGTGCTTGGTCTTTATTGGTCCCAAAGGAGATGAGTAAATAAGTTAATCTTTTCTTTGCTCACATAGGAATCCCTTTATGTTAATAACTAGAAATTTTTATCTGATTTGATTGCCACACACTTTATTTTTATGAAGCACTTTTAAAATTAAGGTGGCTCAGTCAGTTGCGCATCTGCCTTCAGCACAGGTCATGGTTTTGGGGTCCTGGGATCGAGCCCCACATCAAGCTCCCTGCTCAGTGGGGAGTCTGCTTCTCCCTCTCTCTCTGCCCCTTCCACTACCCACTTGTGTTCTCTCTCAAATAAATAAATAAAAATAAAAAAATTTATGTTACATTACATTTTCTCCTGGGATGAAAGAACTTTGAAATTTTCATTTTTTTAACATGATGGGAAAGAAAAAAATCTGTATAATTCAGAAACACTGCACTATGTCCTCAGCAAGTTACACATCCATGTATCTTCCTGTTATTTAGGTTTTCTGAGTTATAAAAGTTCTTTGAGTATATCTCATGGGCATTTTGACACTCATGGAGCTTCTATAAAAAACAGGCAGGAAGAGGCAGACATTTACTTTAAGGGAGTAAAGAAGATAATTTTTAAATTGCTCAAACAATTATACACTCAAAAATAAAAGGAAATGAACTCCCACTACATGTAACAACAGAGACAAATCTCGAAAGAATTATGCTGAGTGAAAGAAGTACAAAAGGTGAGGTCCTATATGATTCCATTTCTACGACATTTGGGAAAGGGCTAAACTACAGGAACATATCTCTGATCGGTGGCTGCCAGGGGCTGGGAACAGGAGGAAGGGATGTGAGGGAACTCTCTGGAGTGATGGAAATGTCCTGTAGTTTGACTATGGTATGGTCAACATGACTATACACTGGCCCAAACTATACCTCAAAAAGGGTGACGTTTACTGTATGTAAATTAGACCTCAATAAGCCTGTCCAAAACTGTTACAGAGAATTCCCCAGGCAAAGACAAATAGGGCAAAGAGGTTCCAATAAATTGCTCGTTCTGAACAGGAGCTAATATTGTGACTTGGGTCAAATGCACTCCATTTGATTACTCTCGAAGACATATTTTGGGTCAGGGTTGGTCTCTGAAAGTGGGAGGAAAGAGAACACAAGTTAGGCAGTTGGAATGTCCTGACACAGATGGCAGTTTCTGGCCATTCTTCACAGACTCCTGAGAAGCTCTTGTTTCACTGTGTGAAGGAAGGTTAGGTAAATTATATCACTTTCTGCTACATTCAGTCTGACCCATAAGTTTGCCTCAAACTGCTTGGGAAAATAGTGCCAACTGCCGACACTTTAACTTAGGTTATGTATTACTGCATTCAGAAATGTTTCTA
The DNA here is from genome assembly GCF_024610735.1 of Ursus americanus. Classification (NCBI taxonomy): domain Eukaryota; kingdom Metazoa; phylum Chordata; class Mammalia; order Carnivora; family Ursidae; genus Ursus; species Ursus americanus. The sequence continues at coordinate 40,864,678 of NC_142134.1, forward strand.
GAGCCAGTATTTCAAGCACATCCACTGGGAGTCTACCACTTGCTGGGCAGTGACAGAGCAGCAAACATAACCCAGACCCTTGCTCTCCTGGAGCTTGCATTCCCAAGAATGGCTAACAGCTCCCATTTATTGAGTGCTTACAATATGCCAGGTGCTATGTGGACCGACTCATTTAATTCATACAACTACCGAGTGGGCAAACACTGTTATTATCATTCCCATTTACAGGTGAGGAAACTGAAGTCTGAGAGTTAAGTAAGCACACATAGGTCCCAGGACACATGGCAAGTAAGGGGCAGAACGTGGGTTTAAGCCCAGGCCAATCTGCTCCTAGTCCATGCTCTTAGCTCCACTGTCTGCACACTGTAGGGTACAGGTCAGCACCACGGTTGTACTTACACTGACCCAGAAAAGTACTAGAAGCCTGATGACTTTAACATTAAGGAAAGCTATCCCATTTATATAGAAACAGTGTTACCTCATGATATAAGGTTAAGCAACATTAATAAAATTTTTCAAAAGGAAATGCAAATTTACATAAGGAAAAATGTTTACCTTATAATCAAAGAAATAAAACAAAATGAGATTTAACATTTTGCTTATTAAATTAGCAACGAAAGAATTCAAATGGAGACTGCAAAGACTAATGCATTGTTAATGGAAATGTAAATTAATATAGTTTGAAAGGCAGTTTGCATTCTGAGCCATAAAACACTTATTTCTTTGAACCTAGTTTTTCCATCTATATGACTATATCTTGGGGCACCTGGGTGGCTCAGGTTGGTTAAGTGGCTGCCTTTGGCTCATGATCTCAGGGTTCTGGGACTGAGCCCTATGTTGTCAGGCTCCCTGCTCAGTAGAGAATCTGCTTCTCTCCCTGCCTCCCTCTCTTCCCTCATACATGCTCTCTCCCTCTCTCAAATAAATAAATAAAATCCTTAAAAAAATACATGACTTTATCTTTAGGAAATAATCTAACATATGGAAAAAAGTTATGTGCAGCAAAGATCTTTGTTGCAGCAAGTGATACAGATTCATAACAATATTTATTATTTATACAGTTCAGTATATAAACAGTTTAAAAACCCAAGCTTAAAAATAAAAATTAAAATTAAACCTACACACCTCTGATCCAAATTTGTCCTTTTCAACAAAGTAGGTATTTGTAGCCTCACCTGCTCTTGTTAGGTTGTGGTCAACATCAGCTAAAAGAATGCATAACCAGAAGTGTGCCAAAACACAAAATAGGAAGAGATTTCATTTGCCAGAAGTATGATGAGTCTGGTGGACATAGGTAACAGTATCAGACCCCACATTACATCAATCTGTGTGACTCCTCCTTTTTTTCTCATCGCCAAATGGCAGAAGAGAATAGAGTCTGTTCTTTCCACAGTCCCTCCTAATTTTACACATTGCCAAAACATGTAAATTTATGCAAAAGCAAAATGTTATTTTAGTCCTTCCTGACTTTTATTGTTATCTTCCTATAAAAACAAACATCTCACGCTGAGTTACCCCTACAAATCCAAAGACTGAGAACTAATTATTACAATTACCAGGGATAATGAACATTATTCAGCTAATTATTTTCCTTACAGACATTAATGGGTTGTTTTTTTTAAACTACAGATCTTATTCAGCATGAGGAATATCTCTGGGATGTTCTTACCCTATCCAGACCCCCCAGATAAAGCTTTTGTCTGGAGTCCTCTATGTCTCCCTCCTGCTCTAGTGCACATCTTCAGGATAAAAGGTAATGAGAAAATATTCGCTGGTATTCCGGTCTACTTACAAACTGCAGGAAGTTCAAAGGGCAGGAACACATGGGGCAGAGGGTACGGAGGGTGAAGCGGGACAGGCAGGCAAAGGTGGACACACTAAAACTCGCCCTGCATGTACACACATCAAATCACTTTATTTCTACAAATCAATTTATGCCTGCTTGGGAAAGGCAGGCATAATTGTCCTCATTTTACTGATAAAGAAATTGAGGTTTCCAAGGTTTAAACAGCTTGCCCAAAGTCACTTAGCTGACAAGGGGCAAAAGCAGAATTCAAACCTGGATTCAGTGCAGTCACTTTAACCTGGTGTCCTTAATTATCTGTCAGGCAGCACCTGTCTTCTGCAGAAGGAGGATATGTCTTCTGCAGAATCAGTTCATATTAACATGAACCTTATAAGTAGCTTGCCTTAAGAAGCAGCTAGCAAAATAGTATGAAACCTTTCCCTATTCAAAATATGGCATGGTTAAAATATGGAAATGTGGGAGTGACTTAGTTCTGAGTTCTCTGGTGTGGCTGCTTTTGGAGATTTTCTATAATAAATAGGCATTCATTTTTATAGAAAGCATAATTCCTGTAAAAGTTACTTTTAATATTTTAGTATTTTTAAAATTAAGGATGAGAGGCCAGATACCATGAACCCAACAGGCTGGAGAAGAGGCTACCGGGACTAGTTAGCACTGGTGATGACAGCATTTGCAGGGTGTGACCATGGCTAGAAATATTTTGCACAGCTTTCCTAAACAGACCCTCCCCTCAAGAAATAGAAGAAAATGTACTAGTGATACAGAAGTAAGTGCTAATGATACTAATGATAACTTTTTCTTCCTTTTCATGATAACTTTAAACCAGGATCTTTTTTTCCCCTAAAGATTTATTTATTTTCGAGAGAATGCGAGTGGGGGAGGGGCAGAGGGACAGAGAATCTCAAGCAGACTCCCTGCTGAATGAGGAGCCGATGGGATACGGGCTGCATCTCACAACCCCAAGATCACGACTGGAGCTGAAATTGAGAGTCAGAAGCTCAACCAACCGGGCTACGCAGGCGCTGCTATGCCAGGACTTGAAGAGCGATGACCTTCCCCAGGGGGGTAAGCTACTGCATCACTACACAGTAGTAACTGCTCTCCCATCACACACAGCATGGAACTACTTCTGCATAAGGCACGTGGGAAATGTTCCACAGAGAAAATGACTTTGGACTGGATATGAAGAAAGCGATCTTTGCCAGCTGGGGAAGCAAGAAAAGAGTAGAGAAAAGAGCATTTAAAGGTCCGGAGGCATGAGAGTGCAGGCTTGTGTTTCTCTGGAGTTCAAACAACAATGCTGAAAAAGAAGTTGTGCACTAGGATCTGTCCTGGAATAGTTCTCCAGCTTCCGTCAACATGCAAAATTAGAATTCAGACAGAATCCTTGAAGAGTTGATTGATGGTGGTGCCGGCTCAGTGACATCACCCCGATGGATGTGGCAGTTTGCTGTCACCTTGTGATACACATTCTTCTCTCTCCATGTTGACATATCACACAGGTGATAGCCAGCCATAAAGAGAAGGTATTATTTTCCCATAAAACAAATATCAAGTAGACAAGTTGTGCGACTTGAGCAGAGATTTATCATCTTCTACAAAATACTAATAAAATAGTTGCCAACTGAGTTGAAATGATTACAACTCCTCAAAATGTCCTTTTCCTGAGAGTAACAGGCAGAATATGAACAAGGTCTACCTTCACCCAAGAAGGCAAGAGCTGGATGATCTTTGTTCTTTCCTTCAAAGGAATTATAAAAGACATCAATTTATTTATAAGATTTCCTGTAAGGACCAAGAGACTTTCAGGCAAAAGCACTATTTTAGCAAAATGAAAGAACACAAAAACAGGCCACTCATTTTCAGAAGGGTATACCTGCAAACCCAACATTTTAAAGAACATATTTATCCCATAGGAACAACAGAGAAACAGCATTTGATACTTCTAGTTGATCCGTGGAAAAGAGTATTTGGGGACCCCTGAGTGGCTCAGTCAGTTAAGCACCTGCCTTCGGCTCAGGTCATGATCCCACCACTTTGGGCTCCCCGCTCAGCGGGTGTCTGTTTCTCCCCCTGCCTGCCGTTTCCCCAGCTTGTGCTCTCTCTCGCGCTGTCAAATAAATAAATAAAATCTTTAAAAAGAGAGAGAGAGAGCGTATCTGTGCTGTCAACAACCATATTTAAAGGCCTTTCTAAGAGTTGTTTTAGGACTGTAAGAATGTATGCATGCATGTGTATTTACTTACAGTTTGCCTCATTCCACTGAGATTTGGGGTGGCTTTCAGCTAGCACATGTTATAACCAAATAATAGTAAAGTATTAACAGAAATTTTGAAGTCCAGACAGGGAAAATATCAGTGAGAGTAGAAATTCAAGACCGCTGAAATGAAAGACACAAATACGCATGCCGTAATTAAACTTCAAATTAGACTTTAAGGCCCTAGAAGTCAAAATGAAGAGAGAGGCACAATTAGTCCCATCATTCTCATTAGTAGAAAGGAAAAGGCTTAGAACACCTCAGGAAAGCAAAGTTTTTCCGGCCTCAAATTTTAAAAGGAAATTCTCAAATGGAACATTTTTTGGGGGGCACTAAATCGAGACAGTAGTCACTGCCCTCAAAAGTTCTATGTTAAATGCAATAACTGATTTCTTTCTTTCTTTCTCCCAATCATCCCTTGATAAAAAAATACACACACACACGCACACACACACGCACACACGAACAACAACAACAAGACAAACATTAAAACCAGCCTCATGAAGGACGTTTTTAAGTGACTAACGTGATTTTATTCAGCAATTTTATTTGCCAGCAGACTGGCTGATAGGACTCAGGAATTCAAAAATGAGTGGATGGGGGACATTTCTCTCAGGCAATCTTCCAGAGAAGATACTCATTCATTCAGTCATTCATTTCCTGAGCCTCTCCTAGATGCCAGGAATCAAGTTATATGCTAAGGATTTGAAGGTATGGTAAGACATATTCCCAAGTCCTGAAGAACTCATGATTTAGTAAAGTCTGATTTTCAAAGGTACTTTTTATCAGGGACCTTTTCTCCACAAAATTTTTACAGTAACTTCATAGCAACTTAGAAAGGGTGAGACAAAGAACAGTATTTTCCATGCTTCACTAAAAGCACTGATTACATGATTTCACAGCTTGTCTTTTGTTTCCTGGATGGCCTAGGTGTAAAGCCTGGCTCTGCTATTTACTAACTATGTGAACTTGAGCCTCAGTTTCCTCATCTGTAAAAGAGAAGTAATTAATAATACTTATCTAACAGGATAATTGTAGGGATGCAATGAGTTAATAAATGTAAAGCACCTAAAACAGTACTTGGCAAATAGTATTTGGTCAATGTTTGCCAGTGTATAACGTGGTACTAATGTTTCCAAATACTCAGTCCGCTTCCTGGTTCCTCAGGTATCCCCAGGATACCGTCTGGTATCTTCACTGGTTCCATGTCATTTGCAGGATCCTGTAGGAGGATTATTTATCCCCAACCTATTGACAATGAACTTGGCCTTGAACATTAGCACATGAGTAGACATGATATACACACTGTCTGAGCAGAAGTTTTAATAGCCAATGCATGCTTTCACTGGCTCTCTCTTTTCCCTCTGCTATGAGTACACTATGTCCCAAATAGGGGCTGCTCCTTCAGCCTGGATTATGGAATAAAAAAACACAAGGAGGAGAACCTGGATGGCTCAGTTGGTTGAACACCTGACTCCTGGTTTCAGCTCAGGTTGTGATCTCCCGGTATTAGGATCAAGCCCTGCATCAGGCTCTAGGCTCTGCATGGAGTCTACTTGGGATTCTCTTTCTCCCTCTCCCTCTGCCCTTCCCCCGATTCGTGCATGCACTCTCTCTAAAAAAGGCACAGGGAGCAGTAACAGATCTAATGCCAATCTGCCAAAGACGTGTAATGCAGACAAGAAACAAACCTCTGTTTTTGCCAGCCACTGAAATTTTGGGGCTGTTACCATAGATCAGCTGACTAAAACAGCTATTATTATTTCAATTTTAACAAAAATAGTTTTGAAAAACTTTTAAAAATCAATAGGTATGTATCTCAAATCATCACAACAGATTCTCACAACATATCTGAATATGTCTAATTGGCTCAGTCAGTTAAGCTTCCGACTCTTGATTTTGGCTTAAGTCATGGTCTCAGGGTTGTGAGATCGAGCCCAGTGGTGGACTCTGCACTCAGTGTGGAGTCTGCTTGAGAGTCTCTCTCCCTCTCCCACTGCCCCTCCCCCTCCACGTGTGCTCCTGAGCACTCTCTAAAAAAAAGGAAAAAGGAAAGAAAAGAGACTTACTTCCTATTCTTTACTACTGTTTCTTTTTTTCCTTTATCCAGTAACTACATCCCCTGACAAAACTTAAAGGTAATGATGGACATCTCTGCTGAGCTCATTTTTCCACTCTACACACACAACCTCTGCAGGAGCCAATGATTTACAAAATGGAAGTCTGGAGACTGGTTTTCAAAGACCTCCCTTTATAAGCAGTATGGCCTTGTATGATAAGCTAATTTTCATTTTAAAGAGAATTCATTAATGCAGATCTCATAATGATTTATTAATAGAGTCTCATTGATTCTCTTTACCTGTCTCGGTCTTTTGTAGTTTTTAGAAAAAGGAGCTTCCAAAAAATAATTTTATTCTCTTACATCAACAATAGCATTTAATCTTCTCCCTACCTCAGAAAGGATGCATTTCCTCTTCTAGGCGACACACTGTGCTCACTTTTGGCAAAATAAGCACGGAACTATTGTTCCTCTCTTCTAACACTGTTAGCACTTTGGACACAAGCTGCTATTCTCATGGGCTTGGAGTCTAATGGGGGAAAATAAGGCCAATAAGTAAATAACCAAATGCCTTCAAATCACGTTAAGTACTAGGAAGAAAAGAGACTGTTTCAATAGAGAATAATGAGGTATGGAGTGAGATGAACTTAACTGGTAATCAGGGAAGACCCATCTAAGTAAGGGGCAGTTACCCTTTCTCACCTGAGTAGGATAAGGAAAGCACAGCTAGGTAAAGGGCAAGAGGATGCTGTTCAGGTGAGGTCCTGAGGTAGAAAAGAGCCTAGAATGCTCAGGAACTGAAAGAAGGGAATGTTTCCCTTGCTCTCATATTTCAGCAAGAAAATGAGGAACATGAAACGGAGTTGATGAGCAAAGCCAAAGTTAGATCATGGGAACTTCACTGGTTTGGATTTTACTCTGCAAAGAATGAGAAGATGTTGGAGGGTTTTAAGCAAGCAAGTGCTGTGATCCTATCTGCATCAATAAAAGATGTGTGGAAATGAACTAGAAAGAAGCAGGAGTGAAAGTGGAGAAACCAATGAAGAGGAAGAAGAGAGCAAGCCAAGAGGAATTGGAGAAAAGTGGAAAGGTATGTGACATATTTTGGAGGCAAAATGTATAAATTCTGCTGACAGACTAAAACTGGGTTTTGGTGGGGAAGAGAGCAAAGGCTAAAAGCTGAGGGTAGGTTTCCAGCCTGAGGAAAGAGGAATTTGGCACTACAACTGAATGAGATGAAGATGACTAAGGGAGGAATCCATTTAATGCGTGAGGTCAGGAATTCTATTTTGAACAGGTACTATTTAAGATGCCTTGTGAGACACCCAACTGAAATGTCAGGTAAGGGAACTGGATAGCTACGGATGGAATTCAGAGGCAAGATCCGAGCAAGCAATAAACTTGTAAGTGATCACCCAGAGGTAAGGAAGGCACTCCCACTGGAGGACTCAGCATGGGGAGTCGATGCCAGAAAGTAAGGAAGTAGTAGAAGAAAGAGGGTGATGTGTCAAAAAGAAGTCCCCTTGAAGTGGTTCTCACTGGCCAGAAACACTTATTTATTACAAAAAGAAAAAAAGTAATTGTACAGTGGAGCCGCTCAGTAGTCACCACCTTAATCAAATTTTCTAAACTAACACCATCAGTAACAGGATCAGTCAAAATCACCTGCCACTGGATGGAATGCAATGAGAAGAACACAGAAAATCACCTGTGATATTCCTAGAAAGATAACTCAACTTGAATCTAATTGTGAGAAAACAACAGACAACCATTACTGAGAGATACTCAATAAAATAACTGGCCTGTGGCCTATAAAAGCATTAAGGTTATGAAAACCAAGGAAAGACTGAAGAATGGTTCCAGGTTAGACACCAAATTGGGACACAGCAACCAAACACAACATGCAATCTGAACGGGATCCTATCATCATAAAGGACATGATTCAGACCATTAGCAAAACTTGTACAGGATCTGTAGCTTAGATGGTAACAATATAGTCATGTAAACTTCCTGATTTTGTTATCTTACAGATACCAAGGAGAATGTCCTCATTTGCAGAAAACACAAACTAAAGTATTCTGGAATGTCAGGGTACCATGTTAGTAACTTATTCTCAAACGGTTCAAGAAAGAAAAGGTTAGTTGTACTGCACTTGCAATTTTTCTGTAAGTTTGAGATTTAAAAAAAACAACAACAATGCATTGCAATAATATACCTACATATCAGATTGTAAACTTACTGACCAATACCAAGTATTTGTGAAGATAGGAAGTATCAGATACCCCCATACAGGGCTGGAGAGGGTTAAGACTGGAACAATCATCTTAGAAAACAATTCAGCATTATCTAATAAAATTGAAGCTACATGTCCCCTATGACTCAGAGATTGCATTCCTACAGAATCTCCTCAATGTGAGTACCACGGTGTGCATGGGCGCAACAGCTTAAATACTCATCATAGTAGGACAGACCAACAAACTGTTCATGATTTTTATATAGTGAAATATCATACAACAAAAATGAATCAGAGCCACACTCATCAACAAGGACGGACTCATACATAATGCTGAATGAAAGAAGCAAATACGGCCATTTAACAAAGTTCAAAATAGACTAAAAGAAATGTAAGGAAATAACCGTCACAAAAGTCAAGGCAGGGAAGGTGAGAGGGAATGGGTTGTGAGGGGGGAAGATGCACAGAGAGTAGGGGTGGTTTCTGGATGCTGGCAGTGTTCCATTTCTTGCCATCAGATAAGTGCTCATTTTATCATTATTTGTTAAAATGTACACATATGATTTGTGTACTTTCTGAATATATATAATATTTATTAATTTTAAAATTATTAAAAACAATTGTTTACATTTACTGAAAGATTATGATTTGCCAGCTACTATACTGATAAGCACATATACGTGTTTTATCCTATTTAAATTTTCCCGGCCTATGCGGCAGATACCGTTACTATATTCTCCATTTTACCTATGTATAAACTGAAGCTTCATAAATTACCTAACCTCCACACTAACAAATGGGGACATGACTTCATTCAGGCTCACCTGAAGCTTGCAAATTTAGCCATTAAACTAGGCTTTCAAGAATTGCTTTGATTTTTCTCTATTTTTCAATATATGTTATTAGAATTTGGGCTTCTTACAAGATTTCTCTATAAATTCCCATACTATTTAGTACAGTGTTCTAAAATTGAGGCTTGATGAGTATTGCTGACTTGCTCAACAATTTGTTATTTCTAATGGAACCATAAACTGTTGTGTAATGTCCTGAGATATTTTTTAGTTCATCAATCAGAGCTGAGAGCTTGAGACATTTCAGCTACAAAAACATTTACATTGAAACCAAAGGCAAGAGGTTTGCATGACTTTAACAAGAATGAGTATAAGCATATTACAACAATCTCAAGGAGACAATGGACTTGAGATAGTGTTCCATGTACAGAATTATATGCAGCTATAAAAATTCAAAAATTCATGTTTTTGTACTTGACAAAGTTCTACTAAGCCAATTTTACCAATTGTATTTTTTTAAAGATTTGTTTACTTATTTTAGAGAGAGAAAGAGAGAGCACAGGAGCAGGGGGAGGAGCAGAGGGAGAGAAGTAGAATCCCTGCTGGGCAGGAAGCTGGCCATGGGCTGGGTCTCACAACCCTGAGATCATGACCTGAGCCAAAATCAGGAGTCCCACACTCAACAGACTGAGCCACCCAGGTGTCCCTCACCAATTGTATTTTTAAAAGAAATCATAGCTTTTAATTTTCTTTATGGGCTTTGGATTTATGTAATGTCTTTCTCAAAAAAAAAAAAACAAAACAAAACCTCTACTTTTTGTTTCACTCAAATATCCCACTTACTTTCCATTTTTTCAGAAGTTTTATTTCCAAATTTACAGATAAACAAATGTAGAACATTTAAATGAAACTTAAAAAATTATTGGTAAGGGGCACCTGGCTGGCTCAGTTGGTAGAGCATGTGACTCCTGATCTTGGGGTTTTAAGTTCGAGCCCAAGATTGAGTGTAGAGATTACTTAAAAATAAAATCTTTGGGATGCCTGAGTGGCTCAGTCGGTTAAACGTCTGCCTTTGGCTCAGGTCATGATTCCAGGGTCCTGGGATTGAGTCCTGCATCTGGCTCCTTGCTCAGAGGGGAGCCTGCTTCTCCCTCTGCCTGCTGCTCCCCCTGCTTGTGCTGTTTCTCTGACAAATAAATAAATAAAATCTTTACCAAAAATAAATAAATAAAATCTTTTAAAAAAAAAGGTATTAGTAAAAAAGATTTACCAATCTCAAGCTGTAGGATTTGAGAGTTTGAAAATTGTGTGTTTCTTCTCTAAAGGCTAGGGTTTTCTACCAAATTCATAGTACAATCTACCAATGGGATCATCTCCTATGTAACTCTAATCAGTTTTAGGAAATTGAATTGAGATCAGTTAGCAGCATTGGCAAGTGAACAGGAAGGAGAGCTGGCGGTTGTGGTATTGAAGAGGAGAAAATGATTGCTAAGGGTCTCATTGTTTCATTCTTGCCGTGGACAAAACATGTTTAAACACATTTATAAAAATCTAAGGATAAACATTACTACAATTGAAATAGGAAATTTAACTTATGAACCTAATCAACTGAGCAAATGATAGGAAAGAAAATATAGGAACAACATTCAATCCTAATAAATAGAAGACATAAAATATGCAAAGTATAATGACAAACATAAAAGGATGCTCAATATCATTAGCCATTAGGGAAATGTAAACCAAGAGCCCAATGAGATATCACTTCTCACCAACTAGGGTGGTGTATTGGTTTGCTAGGGCTGCCATAACAAAGTACCACAGACAAGAGGTACCTAAACAACAGGACTTTCTTTTCTCACAGTTCTAGAGGCTGGAAGTCCAAGATTAAGGTGTGGTTTCTCCTGAGCCTCTGTCTTTGGCTTACAGATGGTCGCCTTCTTGCTGTGACCTCACATGGTCTTCTTCTCTGAAGATGCACCCCAGGTGTCTCTTCCTCTTCTTAAAAGGACACCAGTCCTATTGGGTAATGACCCCGTTTTCATGATCTCATTTTAAGCTTAATTATCTTTTTAAAGGACCTATCTCCGATATAGTCACAATGGGGGGTTAGGGCTTCAACATATGTATTTGCAGGGGTGGGTACACAATTCAGTCCATAACAGATGGCTATAATAAAAAAGACTTGCAATAAGGAGAGTTTATGAGGATGTGGAGAAATTAAAACCTTCATTCATTCATGGTGGGACTGTAAAATGGTGTAGCGACTTTGGAAAAGTCTGTGATTTCCTCAAAAGGTTAAACACAGAGTTACCATATGACCCAGCAATTTCACTCGTATGTATACAAAAGAAATGAAAGCGCATATCCACACAAAAAGATGTACATGGATGTTCACAGCAGTATTATTTAAAATAGGCAAAAAGTTGAAACAACCCAAATGTCTACCACCTGATGAATGGATAAATAACATGTGAAATATCCATATAATGGAATATTGTTTGGGAATAAAAAGGAATAAAGTATTGATACACACTACAACATCGATTAAGCTTGAAAATGTTATGCTAAGTGAAAGAAGCCAGCCATTATATGATCCCATTTATATAAAATATCCACAATAGGCAAATCTGTACAGACAGGAAGTAAAGTACTGGTTGCCTAGGACTAGGGATGAGAGGGATGTTGAGGGAAAAAAGAAAATGACTGCTAGTGGGTACAGGGTTTCTTTTCAGGGTGATGAAATGTTCTAAAATTGTGATAATAGTTCCAAAATTCTGTGAATATACTAAAAATCACTGGATTATAAACTTTGAGTTAATTATATGTGTGAATGATATCTCAATAAAGCTGATAAAAAAGAATGTATCATTGCAACATATATGTGAATGGATTAAGTTCTTCTATTAAAAGAGTAGGACCTTCAGCGTGGATTAAAGAAATTTTATCATGTATCAGTGACAAGAAATACATGAGATAAGAATCACAAAGAAATTTTGAAAATAAAGGTCTGGGCAAAATATATATCAGAAAAATGCAAAAAGAAAACAGAGTGGCAATATTACAATTAGATAAAATATTCTCTGATCATGCTTATTAAAAAAGAATAATAAAATATTGAATACATTTATATCTAATCAACTATAAAGTAAAATCACAAGCAAAGTCTAATGAATCACTGGATATTAAAAAGTACTCTTCTGAATAATTCTTGGGTCAAAACAGAAATCAAACCTAAAATTACAGATTATTCAGAAATTAAGAATAGAGGGTTCATACTAGAATCTGTAGGATGCAATCACAGCTACATTGCAGAGGAAAATTAATAGCCTTAAAATGTTCTTTAAAATAACCTTGAAAGCTACTAATGAATAAGCTAAGCATTTAACTCTAGGAAACTAGAGAAAGAGTAACAAAATAAATCAAAAGAAGAGAAAAATAAAAAAAGATTACATTAATGATTTAGAAAAAGATAGAATTAATAAATAAAACTAAGAGCTGGTTCTTTGAAATCACCAAAGTATTCTACTGAATAGTCATTCCAGGAGATACTGATAGGTGCACTGTGGGGAGAAAAACCTTTTCTGGCAAAAATGTTTGAAAAACACTGCACACTAAATCTTCCACTTAATGGGGCGCCTGGGTGGCTCAGTCCATTGAGAGTCCAACTCGATTTTGGCTCAGGTCATGGATCTCAAGGTTCCTGAGACAGAGCCAAGCCCTGAGTCAGGCTCTTGCACTCACTGGGGAGTCTGCTTGAGATTCTTTCCCTCTACGCGTCTCCTCACTTGCACTCTCTCTCTCTCTCTCGAAAGAAAAAAAAATATATATATATATATATTTTAAAAAGTCTTCCACTTAAGAATTCATAATGCACGTTAGTTTATTAAAGACTGAAAAGTCCTGGGGTACCTGGGTGGCTCAGTTGGTTGAGTGGCCCACTCTTGATTTCAGCTCAGGGACTGAGCCCCACATTGGGCTCCATGCTCAGCAGGGAGTCTGCTTGAGGTATCTCTCTGCCCCTCTCCCTCTGCCACCACCGTCAAATAAATAAATAAATCTTAAAGACTGGAAAGTTTAAAGCCTGTAAACTGTTTTAAGTAGTATGATCCAGTCTCACAAACTTGTTTAGGCATGAACACTTTTATTTGTGAGCATTCTTTGTAATAGTGTTCCATGGAATACCCACTTGGGAAATGCTGACACAGGTAAATCTCTGATGTGTATAAGCAAAAATATATGAGAAAATATGAATACAAAACATCTGGAATGAGAAATGGGATATAACATATACGGATGAGGTTAAAATGGAAGAGAGAATTGTATAGAAGCTTTGTATTTAAATTTTTGAAAATATACACAAAATGGATGATTTTTAAGAAAAATATGCATTACCAAAATTTACTCAGAAAGAAGTAGAAAAAAGGAATAATCTAATAATCATGGAAGAAATACAAAAATGTATGATTCAACACCGCAACTGTAGGCTGTGGCCCAAGTACAGTCGAAATCTACTACATCTTCTTAGAACAGAAGAGCTTTCTACTCCTCTGGCATCCAGTTACTCTGGTTCTCACTACTGTTATCCCTTTCTAGGATTACCACAATGATCTTCCAACTGGTCCGGCTCCATTCTTGCTTCCCTGCTTAGCCAACAAGTGAGATTCCTCTAACAAAGGAATCTGATCATATCACTTCTCTGCCGAAAATCCTTTAATGGGTCCCCATTAATCTCAGGAAAAGTCCAAACCTCTGCGAGTTCTACAAGGCTCTGTGAGTTCTGGCCTCTGCGAAGCACTCTGGCTTCATCTCTCAACTCTCCCCTTCTCCCACTCTTGCTCCAGTCCTACTGAACATTTTCTCTTTTCTCGGAAGCGCCATGTTCTCCCTCACTTTCAGGTCTTCCCACAGGCTCTCTCATCTCCCAAGGACACTCTCCTCTCCACCCTCCACTACCTCTTTTGAGTGTACATTCTTACTTAAATGTCAGTTTAAGTGCTACTTCCTCTGGAAAGTATTTTCTGATTTCCCCAAATCTGAAACAGAGGCTCCTCCTATTTTTTCCCATAGGGCATGTACTTCCCTTACTGTAGCATTTACAACACTGACTTCTAATTTCCTGGTCCTTTAACTCCATCCCTCAACAGACTACAAACTCCAAGATGGCAGAGATTTTATCATCTTTTTCACCATTTAATTCCCAGTACCTAACAACATTCCAAACACATAATAGAAGTTCGATGTAAGTTTATTAAAAGAATAAACGAAGTTTAACATTGACACCAAAGATAAAAAAGACAGCACCCACAATACAACTGTAGGTTAATCTCATCTATGAGTATAGATGTAAAATCTGAATTAGAGTGTTAGTGAATCAAACCCAGCAGTCTAATAAAAGAATAATACTTCATAGTCAAGGTAGGTTTACTCTAAGACTGCAAGGATGACTCAGCATTAGGAAACCTGAAAAAAAATTATATAATCATTTTGGTAGATAATAAAGAATATTTGATACACTCCAAAATTCATCATGATGAACTGACTTGGTAAATTTAAAATAGAAAGATATTTAACTTTAGATAAAGAATTTATTGTAAGAGAATAGAAAGTTCAACCTTAATGATAAATCAAGAGAGACAAAAACAAATGAGATAGGAGGCCTGTGAAAACTGCTATTACTGTTTTGCACATTTTAGTTGAAAGGCAGTAAGACAAAAAAGAAAGACACAGTAAAAATATTAGAAAAAGAAACAAATTATAATTATTTCAGCTTATGGTTATCTGCCTTGATACAACTTAGGACTAACTGCAAATTTTAGTAAGTTTTCCAGTTTACATAAACTAGTTAGAAAATATAATAGAAAAAAAAAGAGTACCATTCATGGGGGGAATAATGTTTGTTCATATATATATATATATATATATATATATTCCTGAAAATAAACTTAACAAAAAAAAAAAAAAAGAGAGAGAGAGAGAACTTAAATGAGAAAGTCCCCAAAGTCATCTCTAACTCAAGTCCAACAAAGTCAATGAAATTTTTATGTCTGGAATTGGATTTTATAATGATATTCTTCTTTTTTTAAGACTTTATTTATTTGACAGAGATAAAGAAAGCGAGCATGAGCCAGGGGGAGGGCCAGAGGGAGAGGGAGAAGCAGGCTCCCCACTAAGCAGGGGCGGGACTCAATCCCAGGACCCTGAAATCGTGACCCGTGCTGAAGGCAGATGCTTAACCGACTGAGTTACCCAGGTGCCCCCGATACTATTCTAATAAAATAAACAATTGACAATATGTAAAAAAGAAATTGTGAAAATCAATGAAAAGTGGCTTGCCTTACCAGTTGGTAAATGGAATATAACACTGAAATTTCAATAATGTGTTACCAGAAGAGGAATAGCCAAAAACAATCATGGGGACAGACTAGAAAATACATCAATAGATTGAATTTACTAGAATTTAGTATAGGTAACATTTGGACTTTTAAATTAACATGGAAAGAATGTATTGTTGAATAAATTTCCTTCTGACAACCCAGTAAACATTTAGGAAAAACTAAGATAGGTGACTACTTTATGAGTTCTTATACACAAGTAGATTAAAAGAGCAAATATTTTTTTAAAAAGAGTAAATATTTTAAAACCTCACTAGAATACTAACAGAAAATGTTAAAATGCTGAAAGAAGCAGGCTTTTATAAGCATGAAAACAAAGCCAACATCATGATGAAAACACTGGTATAAAGGATTACGTAAAAATTCAAATTTCGACTAACATAAAATACCTAGCATAAAATTTTTGTTTTGTTTTTACAAAAAGGTAAATTGGGAAAAGATCTGATAATCCTCAGATTTCTCAAGGATATGGGGAAATGGATATTTTTCTTACAAGGTCGATAGAACAAAATGGTATGAATTTTCAGAAGGGCATTCTGGAAATATATCCACAAAGAAATAAAGATGAAGAAATAGAATGAACCTAAATGCCATCATTAGATAAGTGATTAATTAAATTATGGCATAACAGTGTAATAAAATACCATCTAGCCCTTAAATACCATAATACTGATCAATATTTTTTGATATGGAAGAACATTAATGATATTTAAAAAGGAAAAAGGTTTTAAGAAATAATCTGTGTAGCATAATCCCTTTGTTGTAAAAATTTTACATATATATAAATAGACAATAAAATATTAACAATGCCTCTTTTTGGGTATAGGAAATTGGATGATTTTTATTTTATTCTTTAAATTTTTTCTTACATTCTGATTTTTTTTCAATGAATATCTATAACTTTAAGTAATTAGTGAAAGGCATTAAGGCAAACTTGTTCAAACAAGAGAAATTGGAATTCGTAACGTATCTCAAGTAAATATCAAAAGTGTAAAAGAATTATCTTTAAGGGACTCTTTTTTAACTATTTTAAAAATATTTTACTTATTTATTTGACAAAGAGAGAGAGAGCACAGTAGAGGGAAAGAGGACTCCTGGCTGAGCAGGGAGCCTGATAAAGGACTCGATCCCAGGACTCTGGGATCATGACCTGAGCCAGAGGCAGACGTTTAACCGACTGAGACACCCAAGTGCCCCTTTTTACAATTTCTTAAAGATTTTATTTATTTATTTGACAGAAAGAGAGAGAGAGAGCACAAGCAGGGGAAGTGGCAGGCAGGCAGAGGAAGAGGAAGAAGCAGGCTCCCTGCCAAGCAGGCTCCCCAATGTGGGGCTCCATCCCAGGGTCATGACTGAGCCAAAAGCAGATGCTTAACTGACTGAGCCACCCAGGTGCCCCTCTTTAAGTTTTAAAGTTCTGGCGTTTCTTCTTCTTCTTCTTCTCCTTCTTCTTCTTTTTTTTTTTTTTTTTAAGATTTTTTGTTCATTTAGAGAGAGAGAGAGAGAACAAGCAGGGGGAGCAGCAGGCAGAGGGAGAAGCAGGCTCCCTGCTGAGCAAGGAGCCTGATGTGGGACTTGATCCCAGGACCCTGGGATCATGACCTGAGCCGAAGGTAGACACTTAACTGACTGAGCCACCCAGGCGTCCCTGGAGTATCTTTTTGAAAGATTTAATGACAGGTAAATCACTGTTGGATGACAGGTAACTACAAGAAATACTTCCAATATGTTTTAAAATCCTGTCTAGTATTTCAACGACTTCTTTTCTATCAACTGGCCCAAATTCATCTTCCAATCTCTCATTACTCCCAAAGTAAACTTTCTGTCAAGTCAGTCTTTTGTTTCTTCGGTGGAAAACAAAAAATCTGGTGTTTATCTCTGATATGTGGGGTTTGAACAATTTTAATTTTGTCATTAAATGTCTGGGTTTGGCTCTTCATAAAATCCCACTTGGTAGCAGCTAGCAGAAGTAATGGCAGAAGACTAAAGAAAAGTTAAACCTCACCCTTTCTCTGATCATCCCAATCCACAATGATCTCCTCTTTCTCTGACTTCTAGAACAATTATTCTGTGCCACCATAACTTTTTATATACCAGTGAACAGTACTTTTCTCTCATTCATTCATTCATTCATGCTTGGATGTATGACTTTTTGTTTGCCAGATGAATTCAGCAGCCTGGGAACAGACATGAAGAAAGCAAATAGTTGAAATTTGTCCAGGGTTTAGTTTTTAACTGGGTGTGCACTATGGAAGAGCAAGGATATTGCCAAGACAGTGGCTGTTAGAAGGGACTATGAACTCTTAATGTGGGTGGGATAAAAATGAAGATGAGAGAGAGCTGACAGGGAGGAAATGGGATGTTTCAGAGATCTTGCCCTTTGAAATGTTAACTAGTCTGTGCAGGATTGTTTTTCATTTATCTTTCATTATCTGGAACTATAAATACACATTTTCAGAGAATAGGAATGTTTGTGTGCCCAGCAGTTATATAATATAGGAACATTTATGTCTAATAAAATATTATTAGGAATAAGAAATACAGAAATTCAATAGGAGAGAGAAGTTCCATCAATCACACTTCTTAAGGAAAGATTTCTCTCTTTTTACTGCTTCAGAGACAGAGGTTATTAAAAAACACAAATAGCAAAGGGAAACTACAGTAGATGGTGCATGGGACACCAAAAAGAGCATGCTTAATAACTAAGCAGTATGTATTAGCCAATTAAGCTTCCCAAATTCACACAGAATCATCTGCAGTCTCAGCAATAATCTAGAGCAAAGGCTTAAAGAACAAGGTAAATATGATGCATAATGACAGTGCCCGAGAGACTTCGAGCCCTTGTAGATCTCAGTTAAAATGATCTTTGGAGAGTATCTGTGGACAGTAGGGATAAAGAGCAAGAGAGCTGAGGCATAAAATGCTAAAAGGAGTTAAAACCTACATTTCCCCCAAAAGAGAGAAGAAAATTAATTCTGTCTTCTGGCAATGATACTTTTATAAAATACACACAGTGAGGCAAAACAAAACAAGTGCACAGTAATCCAAAAAGAGATTGTGGAAAGCATGCAAATCTGTAATATGTAAAGCAGACTTAAAAGACTTGAATATCAAGTTTTATTTATGTTATGAGTTTTATTTCAAATTCACTATGCAGGTGGGCAAATATTGAAAGGGAACAGGAAAATAAAATAATAAAAAAGAAAGGGAAAAGTTTAAATTGTGGGGATGGTTATGAACTTTTCTCCCTTTTTAAATATAAAGATGTAGTTACATTTGTGCAAAAAAAGAAAAATGCAAAAAACCTCAGTTTTCTCCTCTGCTATATAATTTTCACATTCCCCATATTCCCAGGGACCATGTTCCAGGCCCACGTCAAGCACTTCCCCTCCTCACACAGTCACTGCCGCCTGCAGGCGTTCCTTCTGAGTTAGGTTGGAGATTCGGGGCTGTGATACAGGAGGAAAGCTGAGAGACTGAGGTCTCAGCCTTCCTTTCAGAACCTCATCTTTCTTTATCTATTAAAAAACAAAGGAAGCGCTCTAGGCTTTCTAGTTACGAGGTTTAGAGAGGATCACTTTTCTCTTCTACATCCTTGCCTCTAGGGATGTAGTGAAATGAACAAGGCTCTTTCCCAGGTGGTCGTGAAAAAGACAGAGACTGAGAAACAGAGGCAGAAAGGCAGAGAGGACTCTTATTTTCAGACTCAAAAAGAAGAAAGGTAAAGCAAGACTTTTTTTCCTTGCTCCTAAGAAAGCTTTAGAGGCATGATGGTAATATTATGACAAATGATAATTACTAAATATTGGAGGGAATTCACAAATCCAGTACCATGAGGAAAAGAGATTTTATCACTTAAAGATACTTGTAATTGAGTACATGGAAGCACCTTTTGGTGAAAACAAAGTTGCAAATGGCTTTTCCAGCTTCATTTGGACCCACTGATACACAGACACTTTAACAACTTCACTAGCACTTTTCTTCATGACATCAGCAGGCCTTTCATCAGAAGAACTATTATATACATTGGCCTAATTCTGAAACCAGAATTCTGAAAATTCTGAAGTTATACTTATTACTGGAGGCTCAAATAATCAGAGCTTTCTGAACACTGCTGAAAAAAGAGAAGACATCTTCAGGAAAGGATGGGAAACAGGAATTATCAAATGTACTTTCTTTGTTGATTAAAAGAGGAACACGTTATGTTCAGTTTTCTAGGTCAAAAGGTTTGAAATTAGAACAGGCATCTCTTCTAGTATTAATCAGGGTCAAACCTTTTCAAATCTCATGTTTCAGACTCTTCTGATAGAGAGATGATAAACTATCTTTTACCCACAGAGAGTTCAAGTGCAGTCACATGGTGCCGGGTTAATAGAAACAGTCTGAATTTAAAATCAGAGAACTGAAGCGTCAGGGATTTAATATCATTCCTTCATTATGCTATCTACCTCCTAAATCGATGATTTAAACCACAAGATCATAATCTCAGAGGAAGTCACCAAGGCCAATATAAGACAACTAGGGGTCACTGTCACCTAAACCTAGACTAGAATGTTTATCCTTTGAGAGATATAGTCAAAGGAAAGTCTTAATCAGCTAAAGTAGGTTTAATGTATAAGTTTTCCATTGAAGTTCAGTGAAGAAAGCAGCCTATCCAACTGGCTACCCTCACCATTAAATCAAAAGAAGAATATCTGAAATAATAAGCTCTTTAAATACAGCTGTTTCCATTTTTTCATTCTTTAAAATGTTACCTGAATTGTGGCCGTATGGGAACAGATTTTTCCTTCTCAGCTTAAGACAACTAAAAAAGTTTTGGACAAAATATATGAAGTAATGCTTTTCATACAGTAGATAACAGTCAGTGTAGGACAGGGGTCCCTAACAGAAGGGAAATAAGAGGCAAGCCCAGTTTACTAACCGCAGAGAATTTACAGCCAACAGCACAGGTAGAAGGAGGCCAGGTGCAGCCCAGTGATCTGAGTTGATGACAGAGTTGAAGGTTAGGGAAACCAAGGCAGCTGGAATTCAGAGACAAGGTAGTGATAAGGAGAGGGCTGCACAGAGAGGGAGGTCTGGAGATCTGCAGAGAATTATCCTTCAGTCTTTAGCTGAGTACTGATTGGCACATGCATGTGAAAAAACTACCTAAAGCATGGATTAGAGGGCATAATAAGTGGAGTTCATACAAGAGACCATGATTAGTTCATGTTCCCACCAGCCAGAATGGAAAGACTTTCTAACATAAGGGCAAAGAGTACAATCCTCACAAGTGTATTGCCTGAACAGTGGGAACAATGGAGCACTAGACTAAAGGCTGTAAATCAGTTTGCTTAACAAAGGTCAAGAGAAAAACTTGAACACAACTTTCCCATAAGATCAAACTGTTCTCCAGGTACTACATCTTAGTACAAAATCCAAAACTGTTGAAAGGAATTTAAAAAAGAAAAATCCAGCACCCAATAACATAAAACTCACAATGTCCAGCATCCAATAAAAATTTCCAGATATGTATGTAAATAAGCAAAAACCATGACCAATAATGAGAAGAAAAATCAATCAACAGAAATAGACTCAGAAATGACATGGATGAAAGACTTAGTAGACAAAAGTGTTAAAACAGCTAACAACTTGAGAATGTATTTATTTGAACCTGAACATATATAAAATATGCTCCACATGTTCCAGAAGGTAAAAGAAAGTATGAGCATGATAAAGAAAGAGAAGATACAAAGACCAAATCAACCTTAAAGATAAAAAATACTCTGACAATAACAGTAGATAAGAGAGTATAGAAGAAAAAAATGAATAAATGTAAAGGCACAGCAATAAAAAGTCCCAAAATGAAAGATTGCAAAATTACTGAAATGAAGGAAATGAACTAACTAAGCTGTGGGATAATATCAAGTGGCCTAACAGAAGTATAACTAGAGTCTCAGAGGGAGAAGATAAAAGTGAGAAGAGAGAAAAATTATTTGAAGAAATAATGGCAAAAAAAAAAAAATGAGAGAGAGAGAGAAATAATGGCTGAAAATTTTCCCAATTTCATTAAACAAATCCTCAAGCATGAGAAATATAAAGAAAACCATACCAAGGTATAACAAAATCAAATTATTGAAAACAAGTGGAAAAGAAGAAAGTTTTTAAAGAGCCAGAGAAAAAAGATACAGTATATGCAGAAGAATAAAGATAAGAATGACAGATTTCAATTGAGGCCAGAAAACAGCAGTATATTTGTAAAATATGAAAGAAAAAAAAAGCCCGCTAACCTAGAATTTTCTATGCAGTGAAAATTGCTTTCAAAAACAAAGGTGAAATTCACCACCAGCAATAAAACACTACAAGAAATTCTAAAGGAAGTTCTCTAGGTAGAAGAAAAGTAATGCCGGACAGAAATGTGGGTCTATACAAAAGCATGAAGATGAACAAAAATGGCGAACATGGGACTAAGTATGAAATACTTGTTAAAATTTAAAATGTCTTTAAAGGATATTTAAGGCGAGAATAATAAATTATAGGGTTTATAACCCCAAATCATGTAGAAGTAAAATATAGGACAACAATATACAAAGGTTAGTAAGGAAAAATGGAAATATACTGATATAAGATTCATATAGTATATGTGAAGTGGCATAATATTATTTGGATATGAGGTGTGATAAGTTAAAGATGTACACTGTAAATTCTAGACAACCACAAATAATATAAATGATTGGAACCATAAGAAATAATCAGTCCTGCCCCCCCCCAAAAAAACCTCAATCCTGCCCCAAAAAGGCAGGAAAAAAAGAAAAGGAGGACAAAGAACAAATGTGACAAATAAAAAACAAATAGATGGTAGCTTTAAACCTAACCATATCGATAATCAAATTAATTCCAAATAAAAAAGGAAAGCTTTTTGGGTTATACAAAAATAATAAAAACTCATTTCAAATACAAAGACAAAGACAGAATAAAAGTAAAAAAAATGGGGAAAGATATACCACACTAACACATTATAAAAAGCTGGAATGGCTATATTAATATTAGACAAAGTAGAACTGAGAGCTACAACTATTACCAGAGATAAAGAGGGACATCTCATAATGATAATTATGTACCTAATAAGAGAGGTTCAAAATACAAGCAGCGAAAACTACTAAAAGTGAAAGGAGAAACAGACAAATTTACAATTAGAATCAGAGATTTCAATACTTCTTTCAATAATTAATAGAACAAGTAGACAGAAAATCAGTAAGACAACAGAAAACTTGCACAACATTATCAACAAACTAGCCTAGTTTATTGGGCCTAGTTGGGTCTATTGGCCAAATGATAGAAAAATATATTCTCAAGTGACCACAAAAATCAGGCCAAATTTAAGAGCATATTCTCTAACCACAGTAAAATTAAGTAGATATTAATAGGAGAAAGATGGCTGGAATATCCAAATAACTGAAAACTAAAAAATACATTTCTAAATAACCCCTGAGACAAAGAAGAAATCAACCAGGAAGTCAGAAAATGTTTTGAACTGAATAAAATGAAAACGTGACATATCAACATTTGAGAGATGCTAATAAGGCAGTGTGTAGAGGGAAATTTCAGGTGTATGTGAAATCTCATCAAATTTCATACTTTAAATACTGTACATCAATTTTACTTCAATAAAAATGTTTAAAAGCACCTTGAGCATTCAACTGTACACTGTCCCTTCAACCCATAATTTTAGATTTCCTCATTCCCAACCCACTCAATAATACCTTTTTAAAGGAGGATGGGAAGGCTGTCTTCACAGTGTTGCCATCTATCCATGAAATACTATATTCTTTAATTTAAAGAGAGAGAGAACATGTGAGCAGGGGGGAGAGAGGATAGAAGGAGAGAGAAAATCTCAAGCAGTCTCCATGCCCAGTGCCAGAGCCCAACGGGGAGCTCAATCTCATGATCTGAGCCAAAACCAAAGGTTGGACACTTAACCAACTGAGCCACTCAGCCATCCCCATGAAATACTATTTAAAATAAGATACCTATTTTCCTCTACCAAAAAATATAGGTGGAAGTGAAAAGGTCAGGAAATAAAGCAGATACTTGGTCAACACTAACTGGGGGTGGGGTGGGGTGGAGAGAGCACTGAAGATGGACATTTGGCATTTCCTTGTTGCTTTTTATGTTACCTGGGTACCCTCCTATGTGGAATTGCTTTGGAACACCCAAAGGTGATCTGTCTTTCTTTGCCAAATAATACAGTGTTCCAAGAAACAGCCTGAGTTGCCCCATGGCTTTTAGCAAAAAACATGTAATTCAGTTTGTTTTCTATTGATGTACTTACATGCTATTCAGAGAAGAAAAACCAGTGTGACTCTGTTCTTTGCATCTGGATCACAGATGTAGTTCAAGTCCTACCTTCTCCAGGCAATCAGCCTTCCCTGACCACTCTAGGATCTGCTGACATCCCTCCTCCTCCCCTGATCTTTGATTTCTGTAGAATTTTCAGTTTGTATCATGCAATTTACCATTAAAATTGCCCATTTTCTTTACCTATATATCCTCCCCCCCCCCCAAGAGAGAAACAATCTGACGGGAGAAGGTCAGCGCTCAGGCACGAGCCAGCTTCTGACTAGCACCTTCTCTCAGAGTTGCTGGCCCATCAGCAGAGCACATGCTCCTTTCGCAGGCAGCATGCAGTTTTCTAGCTGTCATGCCTCCAACAAAGTAGACACTTGCAACCAAGGAGAAGGGAGAAATGCTGTAGCCCCATTTTGGCCCTGGGTCCAAGCCACATTCCTCAATCCAGCTTGGTCAGCAATACAGCTGTTTATATATTTTAATCTGCACCATCAACAGGATTGGATGATGGGTATGACTAATTAACAGCACCAACATCCAGAATGCCTTACCTTCCTTTATGTGACTGTCAAAATGTCTACCTTTCCAGGGTGCCTTCTTATTCACAGAGTCTTTCATAATTCTCCAGGTCCCAATTTATCATTTTCTAGACTTTGCCCCAAAGTACTATTACTTCTACAATATTTATTCTGCTTGTCATTCTAGTAAGTTGTATATATTTCTTTTGACACTTCAATTATAAGCTCTTTAAAAGAAGGGGCTATGTAAAATTTATCTCTTATATCAATCAATTCAGTTTAATTTTTATATACCTTTAATCTGGATCACCTTTGTAATTGTTTACTGCTTGTTTCTAGGCAGACTGTAAATTCCAGGAGACAGGGAGTTGCTTCTGAGTAATGCTGTATCTCTTCCACTGGCAGGGAGCTTGACACAATATAAATTCTCCGTAAATATTTGTTGAATTGAATTACATTTCTCGTACACATTTCTATCTACACCTAATAAATATCTGTTTGCTGACTGATAGATTGATAGGAGGAGGGTGAGATGTGGAAGATGAACATAAAATTAGAGTGCCATCTTATTTAATTCCAGAATGACTGAAATCAAAACATCAACAACAAATATGTACTTCTTTTGAAGATAACAGTAAAATGATGAAAAATTCTTTACCCACACTTGTCCTTTGGAATTTTCACACCTACAAATTACTAATCTATTTAGTATACTTAGTACAAAGGGTAAAATCTAATTTGCATCATCGCTGATTGCTCTTGTTTCTAAATGATCACTTTCTAATGAAAAATAGGTTTTTCATACTGCAGATATAAGGAAGTCTTAGAAATAGAATCCAGTCAATCTAACAGAGTTCTGAAACCGTGACTCAGCAAGAGTGCAAGCTACAAGGGCAATCAGACCTCCAACGGCTTTCTGCTGTGTTTGCTATTGCAAAATGGGTCAGACATTTGAGCTGTCTGCTATCCAGAGCCCATGCCAATTGGTGCATCTCGGTCTCATAGAAGTCCTTTGACTCCTTCAGTAGCTCAGTGGCACTACGGCATACATTTATTTTAGATGCTCAGATTCAGATTTATTAGCTAATTGATTAGAAAGTGAAGGCAGAAAAATTAAGTTCAGTGAGTGCCTAATAACTTAAATAAGTATGTATTTAGTAAGTGACTACTGATTGTCCAGTCTTACACCAGGTTCTTTGGGAAAAAAAATTCTGTCCTCTAGAAGCCCTATAGTAGGACTGATTAATACTGAAATAGTACAGCTTGTAGCTATGACTGACGGATAGTGAAGCCATGACAGAACAATATAAAGTGGAATGTAAGGAAGTCTGAGAGTTTGTGGTATAGCCAATCAGAACAGAGAAGGGTACAAGGGATGTTTCATGGATGAGATGAGTTTTGAAGAAAAAAAAAATGTAGGATTTAAAGTGGTAGATGCATCGGGATGATCAGGAAAGAGGGCAAATCCCAAAAATTACAATCTACTTGAAATAGAATACTTTCAAAAGTCCATGTTGAATCTGATCTCCCTCCGAGTAGGTAACAACTAATTGACAGATCTGGGTTGCAAAATCCAACCTGTTAAGACTCTCCTGAGTGGCTTTTGAGTGTGTCCCAGTATTTTTAAAAGAGCCCCTGAAATTGCTGTCAGCACTAAAGGCCAGGAAAAGGGTATCCCACAGTTTTCACATATCTAACAGAACACTTATTACAACCATCAGATGATCACCACTTTACTGCAGCTTTTCCGGAAGGTGTTAACTACCGCAAACTGCATACCCTTGGGTGACTGGTCTGTATCGAACATCCATAGCTAAGCTAGTTCTCTAGTGCAATAGTTCCAAATTTGTGGGAAACACAAAGTTATTCCAAGGATCCCAGTAAGTTCACATAAGCACCAAAATTTGTCTGAACTCCATACTGTGTTTCATTCACATAAAGATACTGCCATGTTCCAAATAGACAGGATTACTACTGTCTTTAATTTTTAAAATATATTTCAAAATGTAATTAAATTCATAGCCACGTTCTTCATTACCATCATCTAGAACTCCTCAAGGAGCTTAAAGACAGTTACCCAACAAATGATAAGTCCTAAGGAAAGCAGCACAGAAAAGAGGTTCATCACATGCGGGTGGGGGGTGGCGCACAGAGATGCCAGAAAAGACTTTCCAGGGAAAGGCCTGAATTAGTCTTTCTTTCTTTCTTTCTTTTCTTTCTTTTCTTTCTTTTCTTTCTTTTCTTTCTTTCTTTCTTTCTTTCTTTCTTTCTTTCTTTCTTTCTTTCTTTCTTTCTTTTTAAGATTTTATTTATTTATTTTGGAGAGAGAGCGAGCAGGGGAAGGAGCAGAGGGAGAGAGAGAGGGAGATAATCTTTAGCAGACTTCATGCCAAGTGCAGAGCCCGAAGGGGGCTCGATCCCACAGCCCTGAGACCAGGACCTGAGCTGAAACCAAGAGTCAGACGCTCAACTGACTGAGCCACCCAGGCAGGCACTCCTTGAATTAGTGTTTCTCAAAGATGAAAGGCGCCTCAAAAGTTGGAACACTGCCTGTAAGAATTTTTGTATTTTTATTTTAGTCCTAAAAAATTATATAAGCACGTTCTGGATCACCTGGATACCCACTTTATAACTGAGTGTGGAAGACAAGAATGAGAGTGGGATTTGCAATTTCGAAGTATTCAAATGCCTGATCACCTGAGCTGAATTATATGCTAAGCCACTGAAGGGTTTAAATAAAAGCAAGACATTCTGATTTACATTTAAAGATCTCATACTTGTGACTGTGTGCAGAATGGACTATGCAGAGAGGCAAGAGTAAGAACCACCAGTTGGGGGGCTTTCAGAGTAGTCCTGACATATAAGAATGACTGTTTAGACAAGAGGTACTGAAACTGAGATTGAAGGAAGTAGATGGATTTTTTTAGGGCATGATTGGGGTTTTGTTTCTTTAAAAAGAAAGCACAGGTCTGAACTCAAGCCTGAAGGCTGAGTAAGAGTTGGCCAGCACAGGGGTAGAGAAAGAAACTCACAAGGACAGCAGGTTCCAGAAGTGAGGGAGAGCATGGTTCATTCAAAGAACTGAAAGAAAATCAGTTCTTTGGGATCTTGACAGTGAGTGGAGAAATGCAGTAAGAGACAAGGCTAGAAGCAAGAATGGGGTCAAATGTGGCCATTTACAGAGTCTAAACTTCATCCTAAAAGCAATGAGAAAACGGAATGGTTTTAAGCAGAGAAGTGACATAATCTTTTCAAGCTGTGCACTATGAGGTGTTTGAGGTATCCTCTGAATTTAGTAACAAGGAGAGAGTGCCCTGACAAAAGCAGCTTCATGGGGTAAAGTGCAAGCTGAGTTGGCAGAAAGCCAATTTTGTCTCAGGCACAGAAAGAGAAAACAACTGTGCAATTATTGAGCATTACGCACTAACTAACTGGCAGGTGAGAAACTTAAACAGAATGAAGTCTTTTTTTTTAATTCCGAGCTCCGTGGAAGTTTTTAATCCTGACAGATAATAAGGTATCGATAAATAGACAAACAAATGAAATAGACAAAAAGAGATAGGGAAGGGAGGATCCATTGGATTTTGATCTTAAAAGATTTAGGGTAATTTTAAGATGGCTTAAAACCAAATTAGGCTAAGAATTGGTTGTTAATAATAAGGGATTAACCAGAGGATAATTAAATATATTAAAACATTTATATTCTTTTAAATCTTGCTCCAAATAATATTCCTACGTGGTCTATATTAAACATTATTTTTAGTAATAAGGACTTAGGGCTTTTTTCCTTGAATTTATGATTACAGTTTTACAGGAAAACATAACGTGTATTAGTTACATATTACTTATGTAAGTTATGTTCTCTTGGAATCACTTATCAGCAAGGCTATCTTTACTTTAACAGAACTCACAGTCATCCCTCAAGGTATAGTTCACATGGAAGTTCCCTTCAGGACATCTTCCATAAAATCAAGCTTAGCTTTGTTTTTGTCCCTCTGTAGAACTGTATGCATAATTTTATCACTTTACTGGTTTTGTGCCTTATTCATTTTTGTATCCCCAGTGTGTAGTACAGTTCCTGATGCATACTAAGTTGAATAAATGCTTCTCGAACTGATGAATCACTGAGATGCCTTCCAGTTTGGACCATGTAGCCATTCCTAGGCATCAACATCCCCTGGTGGCAGCAGCCCTACGGTGCAGCATACCAGGGAGGAAGTAGTTCATGGAGGGTTCATCTTACAAGCCTAAAAACCTATAAAGTAACAGTAAATCCACATATGTTCCAACCCCTGCCCACTTTCCCTCCACCACTTCCCCCACCTAAATATCTAAATCCATACAATAAAAAGCCAGTTCATACACAGTTCTAATGCTTTGTTTCCTCAGAATCAAGCCAATAATACTTGTGATGAACATTACAAGAAAAAGTTTTATAAATAGACAGAACAACTGAGTAGTATTGTTAGACTTTTTAAACAGATTCCCAAAATAACTGTTTGACATATTTTCTTGGCTATTGAATAAATACCAGTTTAAAAAATTTTACCTCAGAAATATTTTTTCTTGTTGACGCAAACAATGATAGTCACTATAGCCAAGTCTATTATTTATTTTAAAGTGTCTTACACTTTTCCAGTTATCAGAGTAGGGCCTTCCTTTTTTTTTTTTTTTAAATGTATAAGAAAACATTTTATGTGATTGGTACAAAAACTTAGGGAGTATTTTTTATACCTTATTTGAACTATTATTTATCCATCTATCTCATAATAGTAAAAACTGAAACATGTTCCTAATTGCCTTTCTAGTTTGGGTGCATCTCGAAACAGCAGAAAATGACCTGATCACCCTTGTTAAGAAGCATGTATAGTGATGACATGAAGGATCTGCCCAGCAAACAAATTAATTAAGCACCAGACTAAAGAATTCCAGAATCAGCAGTGACTAAGGATTCCTTTACACACAAAGAGAAACAGGCACTGTGTTTCATCCTGATAAAAGCTCTGCAACCAGTGTTCTCAGTGGTCTGTAGGTCATGCTTTGCAGACTACTTTATACTCTAAGAAAAGCATTAAATTAAAGTCATCTATTATTTTATAGACTCTCAGTCTAGTGAGTTTGGGTTAAAATCATTCCCTGGTTTGCCTACAGTTTAAGCAGTCTGTATTTTTCCAGCATTGTTCAACTTCTAGCCTCTTCTGTACCATACCACACCACCCCCATACACTCATAAGGAAAAACTGATAAGATGGGACACAGTGACAACTTCCATTTTATTTTGCTCAAATTCTAGTGCCTGCCTGTGTCTTGATCAATCTCTTGCACTACAAGAAAATAGTGGAGAAAAGACAATAACATTTCCCTCTTCCACCCACTGTGATACCAAGGACAGTGTAATAGAAGTGTCCCTTTGTGCAAACAAAGCCTACAGACAGCTTCGATATGTGCTGCCTTGGAGCTAGCTTTGGCTCTCTGGAGCAAAGCCGAGATTAAATGAGGTTTACCAGATTGAAGGTCACAATGGTGTACTGAATAAGAGGGTTTTTACAGAGAACCGTACATTAATAAAACTAAAGAGCTACATATGGTTAATGGACAACTGAGACATACTAATAAAAGACAATCCATGACCAAGAACAGTACTTCATAAAGCCAGCCAGACATACCCAGATACCTATCTTAAGAGAGTCTAAAGTAACATACGCTATACAATAGGGAAAGCTCTGGTTCATAGATAGATAAGTTCCACAGTTCATTAATTTCCCAAAACACCATGTGTAGCCTCTGCCTCCAAAAACATCAGCCACTTTTCATGTTAAATATCAGGGGTGGAGGAAGCACGAAAAGAGAATTTGAGAAAAAAAGATTTCAGTAACAGAGAATTCTATTCTTTTCAAACTGGAAAATGCAGGTGCCCTGCTTCTAACTGACTCTTGTTCTTAAAATAAAAATTTATTCCTCCTTTTTTCACTCCATAAGGCCATTCTTTTTATTTGAAGGTCCTTTTCTCACTACATTCTAGAACTTACTCTGAGATAATAAATGGGGGTAAACTAGTTATTTTTCATGAGAATAAAAAACAAACAAAAACCCTAGGCTCTCGTCTTGTTTCTGCTAGTGTGTACTTAAGAAAGCCACCTAAATCTTCATTGACCCCGAGCTCCGTTACACATACCACAGCAGGGCTGGAACACAACTGGGATCATTAAGTGGAGTTTCATAGTGTCAACTGAACTTTAGAAGTACAAGAACCCAATAAAATTCTATGTAAAAATATTTTGTGGATGAGTATTTTCTAGGGCTAGAATTTACTTACATCAGATTTTCAAAATTGGTAAAGAAGCACTAGTTAAGACAATTTTTTTTATTATGTTAGTCACCATACAGTACTTCATTAGTTTTTGATGTAGTGTTCCAAGATTGTTTGCATATAATACCCAGTGCTCATTGCAAAACGTGTCCTCCTTAATACCCATCATGGCGCTAACCCATCTCCCCACCCACCTCCTCTCTGAAACCCATAGTTTGTTTCCCAGAGTCCATAGTCTTTCATGGTTCGTCTCCCCCTCTGATTTTCCCCCTTCATTTCTCCCTTCCTTCTCCTAATGTCTTCCATGCTATTCCTTATGTTCCACATGTAAGTGAAACCATATGATAAATGTCTTTCTCTGCTTGACTTATTTCACTTAGCATAATCCCCTCCAGTTCCATCCATGCCAATGCAAATAGTGGGTATTCATTCTTTCTGATGGCTGAGTAATAGTCTGTTGTATATATGGACCACATCTTCTTTATCCATTCATCTGTTGAAGCGCATCTCGGCTCCTTCCACAGTTTGGCTATTGTGAACATTGTTGCTATGAACATTGGGGTGCAGGTGCCCCTTCTTTTCACTACATCTGTATCTTTGGGGTAAATACCCAGTAGTGCAATTGCTGGGTCATAGGGTAGCTCTATTTTTAACTTTTTGAGGAATCTCCATACTGTTTTCCAAAGTGGCTGTACCAACTTGCACGCCTACCAACAGTGTAAGAGGGTTCCCCTTTCTCCACATCCTCTCCAACATTTGTTGTTTCCTGTCTTGTTAATTTTTGCCATTCTAACTGGTGTAAGGTGGTATCTCAGTGTGGTTTTGATTTGAATTTCCCTGATGGCTAATGATTTTGAACATTTTTTCATGTGTAGTTAAGACAATTTTTAAGTAAAAAGTTGTAAAAATTCTATAATTCTATGATTCCTCAGTAACAACAAAGTAAGTAAAATTCTAAGTCAACTGGAATAGAAAACAGCCTACAAATTTTCATCCTCAGAGAATGGAAAAACTGGAAATACTGTTCACTCAACTGCCAACAATCTATGGGATCTGCGAGAGATTAAGGGATTCTCTCAGTAGGTTTTAAAGGCTGGATACCCTCAGGTGAAGACTCAGGGCCATGTTAAGAAGGGCATGGAAGAAAGCAATACATACACCTAGTGCCCAGATCTTGGTTGTTAAAATACCATTCCCCATGATAGAGGCAGAATCCTTAAAGAAATGGCTGAGTTTTAGTCTGGGGCAGGGATAGTAAGGTGACCCTGGGATATCTTGTTGGGCTAGTAAACAAGAAGTACCAAAGACTAAAGATCACGTTAAAAGTCTAAAGGAACAGGTTTGGAGGGTCTCCCACTGACCAAATGTGTGCAATATGAACACCAAAAAGAAAAACGAGAGCAATATATCATAAACTCTAAAAATTTAAAGTCCACAAAATAAGAGAAAGAGAGGTGGTGTAATGAGAGAGCAAATAAAAGACAAGGGAGAAAAACAAAAGAAGCTTTTCTTTACAGAAGAATGCCAACTAATAATGTAGAAGACGCAATAAAATTAGAAAAATCACCATTTTGCAACCCCCATGTATCAGGTGATTTAGGATCATCAATGGATGTAAAAAAAACAAACAAACAAAAAAAACACTGGGGAGTAAGACACTCACATGGTCTCAAAGTATCACCCAACATATTCCTTACTACCAAAGTTTCCATTCCCTGAACCTACATTTTAAGAATGAACACAGCATTGGGTATTCTAATTAAATGATATTGTGGTTAATGGGAATTAATTTTTTCAAACATATGTGAGCTTATCAGTTTTCAAAGAATTAGAAGATACCACTTCATATACATTCAGCATCATTTGATAATTATTTGAGGATTCGGAAGGCACTCCCTTGCCTTACTATGCCTCTTTATTATCAGATGAACATAAAAGATAAAGGGATCACTGCACAAAAGTAGGTCCCCACATAGCACACTAGGATTGTCAAGCTGGCTGTTGTCCCTTTCTGCTTCCCAGTGGCCAATGGTTCCACTTAGGGATATCTCAGTACACAATTGTTCTACTGTCCCTTCCTAGGCTTTAAGGAAATGAAAAGCAACTCTTCCTCACCCAAAGGTAGGGTGAGATGATACAGAAAATTCTACAGGAAAACTCTACAAAAAATTTGTTGTTTCTTCAACAAACGATAAGAGAAAAGGGGGAAGAAAAGGAATGTTCACAGATTAAGAGACTGAAGAAACATATCAACCAAATGCAATGTAAGAACCTTAGCTGGATTCTGATTCAAACAAACCAACCATAAAAATACATTTATTAAACAGGAAAATTTAAACACTGAATAGATATTAGATGTTATTTTTAATTTTGGGGTGTGACGTGATTGAGATTTTATTTTTAAAGAGTCCTTTTTGATAAGATAGACACTGAAGAATTTATGAATAAAATAGTATGATGTCTGGAATTTGCTTTCAAATATTATAACTGTGTGGTAGCAAGGGGATATAGAGCAAACAAGATTGGTTATGTGTTGATAAAACTGTCAAATCTAGGTGATGAATTAGCAAGGGTTCATTATACTACCCTGTCTACTTGTGTATGTTTGGAAATTTCCATCATTAAAGAATTTTTTTTAAGTAAGGAAGCCGTATTAGTATTAGGTACGGAGAAATTGTGGTCAGTTAAGACGTATGGTTGTCCAGCTTCTGGATCTATGTATAACCGATTTTATTTCAGTAACCATTTACTGAATACCTGCTAGTTTCTGGTGCCTTTAGGATTCGGTGATACCCAAGGGTACTTTTAAGTATCACCAAGAATGTAGTGATTCACAGTGTGGTCTCTGGAACCAGATCACCCACACTGGAGACCCTAGCTCTGCCTCCTATTGGCTGTGTGATACAGAGATAATTGATCTCTCAGTTTCCTCATCTATAAAATGGGAGTAATAAGAGCACCTGCCTCAGAGTTCCTGTGAAGTACTTAGAACAGTGCCTCACATATAGTAAACATTCAACAAACGGCAGCTGTTATTATCAGTGTTCACCAGTCGATCATATTAAAAGGAAATCTGACTCCCATTCCACTGTCATTGAAAATCTCATATAAACACTGTCTTACTTTGATAGCTATTAAACACTTTAATGCCATTCCAGATTTCCTAAAATTTAATGGTTGTGGCATTTGTTTGTGACAAATCTATGCTTATAACAATTTGAGGAGACGTTATGTTCCTTCAATATTAATTGACAAAAAAAGATACTAAGATGCCAAACAGCAAGATGTCACCCCAGCTGCCCTTTAGTGAACCAATTTATTTGGAAATGCATTTTGTCCTCTGGCAGTACATCACTGATACTCATCTGTGAATATAAGGTCACATCATCATAAGCAGGACTGGAAAATACAAACTAAGTTGACTCACCAATAACTGTTCCTACTATTGAGATTTTGAAATATAATAAAGGTAAAACATAATAAACAGGGACAACCTTCTGTCTCTTTTTCTGACAGTGAGGATTTGGTGAAATTGCTGATGCTGCTGGGGATGGGGAATGAAAGTTGGAAGGGAAGACAGTGGAAGATACTGGAAGCACTGGGAGACGACTGAATCCTAGACAGGGTTCAGGCTCCACCCCGGCAGACGGTATAATGCGTGTTCACTGGGTAGGTCACAATAAGTAGAGAATCAAAACAACAATAACTCAAGACTGATCAGTAGCATCTCAAGAGCAGGGCAGTGGGAGCAGTCTGCTCCAGGGATAGAAAATAAGGGGATGGGATATCTGGAGAGAATACAAAAATATGGACTAACAGGCTAAAACTCAGTCCAGTTCTGATTATCATCATGCATTGGCAATTCAAAACAATCTCACTGATCAAATATTCCTCCCCACAAAAATCTTTTGTTCGTCTAAATTCCAAACAATGACTGTAGTCAATGCTGAATTTTGATGATATACATATAAGCTTCAAATTAGCACATTTTAAAATTTGCATCTCTACTAAACACTCAGTCCACACTGAAATTTAGTTTGGAGAACACCCATTCATACTCGTGTGGAAGCAGATTCAGCTACACAGATTCATCTGTCAGAGGAAGTCTGTAACAGTGCCAAACTGCTCAGTCTGGCTTCACAGTTCGTGTCGCCCACCAGTCTACACATTCCAGCACTTAAAGAACAGATTCAAATAAACAACGATAGTCTGATGATTGCAAAATGAAGAAGCCGAATTTCAGTTGCTTCATCTCTGTCATGTATGTGACAATTTGAAGCTTTTAACTTGCATGTAAAACAGTGAAAACAGGGAGAACCACCATGTGTGATATTTTTGTTTGGTAAGTGCAGATTTTATCTTATACAGGAAATATTTTAATGGATATGAATAATATCTTTTAAATCAGAATTTATTATTGTTTATAACTTTTTTCAAGACTAGATATATATCGGTAAACTATAATATGCATCAACAAACATATATCAATCTAATAATTGTTCAGTGAAAGAATGATTTACTAGATAGTATAATTATTATATAGAAAATAATGATTGTTACTGATATTAAATGGTTATTAGCAAAAGTAATCATGTTGTATAGAGGAGGGGGTGTTAAAAAGTGACGAATCCCAGGTTAAATGCACCAGGTATACCACTGTCTTTGATATTCCTCTGTTCTGCAATTAACTCCACTTAGTAGCATCAGAAAAAACAAGACCTTGAGAATAAGTGTCAGAACTAGTAGTGTGGATTGGAGCTGAGTTCTAGCTGTCAAATGCAAGAACAAACGAATCTTATTATTTTGTGATCTCCACATGTTTTAGAAGTCAAACATGTTTTACAACAGGCCGGACAACCCTAATCAAACAGATAATGGTCGTTCACAAAAGAAATAGGAAAAAAGACCAAATTGCAAATTGCTGGCATTAATGCTACTGAATCATGGTTCATTTATAATCATTCTCCTAGTTACTATGACATATTATCTATCTTATTTTTACATCAGATTTTAGAATCCTTCAGGGTGAAATCATAAACAGGGGCTTTCTAATCAGATCTGAAAGGATACTTGATTAGTAGGTAACACAGCCACTCAAGATTTTTAAGCAGAGAAATTATATTCTGAGATTTAACAATTCATACTATGTGGATTCATGTGAAAAAGGCTAAGATTTTCTGAAACTATTTGATTGATTGCTTACTAATAGAGAACAATTTGATAACTTCTTAGAAAATTAACTTATGCTTTCCTAGCCTATTTGTTAATTTTCTATTTTAATATTATGTGATTCATTCCTTTTTTTTTTTTAAGATTTTATTTATTTATTTGACAGAGACAGAGACAGCCAGCAAGAGAGGGAACACAGGCAGGGGGAGTGAGAGAGGAAGAAGCAGGCTTCCAGAGGAAGAGCCTGTTGTGGGGCTCAATCCCAGAACGCAGGGATCACTCCCTGAGCCCAAGGCAGACGCTTAACAACTGAGCCACCAGGCGCCCCTATGTGATTCATTCCTTGAACTGGCAAACACTGGTTAATGTTCACTCTGTGTCTAGCAGTGTGCTTGTTGGTGGTGGCTGGGCCTTACAGAGCAAACCAAAGGTGCAAAGTCTCTGCTATTTAGTGGAATGATAAATAAAAACAAATACTTATGAAAATGTGACCAGTGAGATAGAGAAACATACAAAGTGCTACAGAAGCAAAAAGGAACAGCTTGAAATAAGCTCCAAACCTCAACTACTTTGAAATCAAGACAGAATTCTGACATGTATATCAGAATAAAATATATAATCATTGAAAGTTCATTCAGCGCGTACTTTTTCTTCATATCCAACCAGTCCAATCATTTTAAGTAGTTTCATCTCCAAGGGATCTATTTAATTAATTGCACCACAAAATCCTGAAATCAGAATACTTGAGATAAATAACTGGGGGCAGTGAAAATCACAGATTAGAGTGGAGATAGCTACAGGATGGTGGAAGAAAGGAGGGCAACATCTGGATGCTTGTGGTTTGAAGAATGGCGTGGATGGCGAGCCATTAATGAATTCTGGGACAGAATGAGCGAACACAGATGAGCAGCTCCTAAGTTTCTCTTTAGACACTCTGTGCATGAAATGTCTATGGGGCAACTGTATGCAGACGTCCAGTAGAAGGTCGCAGTTTGGAGTCGTAAGAAAGGTGGGGCTTGCCGATACAGTTTAAGAAGTCACCATCTGAGAGATGGGGATTAGAATCAGCAGACTAGATGAGATCGGCTTAGGAAGAGGATGTCAGGCGGAAGAAAGAAGACTGAGAATGGAACTTGATTATATACAGTTTCACATCATTGCTTAAAATTTTACCATGTGATAAAAAAGCATAAACTTTCCTAAACTATAGATCCTTATCTTTCACTTCTTTTATCCAGAAAAGTTGTTAAGAACATGGTATTAGAAGGTAGGGGAGGGTCAGTAAAGTATCCTCCGGTCTGAGAAAGCACTTTGGGACAGAAAACCGAAGCAAGCCACTCCCTACCGTTTACAGTTTCATTCAGGGTAACTAATGGCTGGGGAATCGAAGGGGCAGCCGATCCAGGCACTACGCAGCCATGCTCTGCCCCATGCTCTGCCCAGTCCGCACCTTACCGCACAGTATTTATGAAGCAAGGGACATGGTGGTGAGGTCACAGGGTATTTCTCTAAAGTGGCCCCTTAGGTGTGCCAGCCATCTCTACTAGTGACCTAAAGTGGGGCCTTCTGTGCACCACTTTAGAGACAATTGAAACAAGCCTTTCTGCATTCTGGTCAGGTATTCGTTAACCTCCACGGGGCCTGGAGCACGTAGCCCCAAGGGGGCTCACTGTGTAGGCACAAACAAAACGGAAGGCCAAAGAGTCAGTGTTGTCAGCTCTCCTACACATGGAGTCCTAGCTCGGCCACTCAATGGCTGGGTGGTCATGTCATGGGCAAGTTACACAATCTGCAGGCCTCAGTTTCCTTCTCTGTGCAATGAGGATATCATAGCGACCACCATACCGTGTATGGTTTTTGTGAGAATTAGATGAAATGAGGCATGTGAAGTGCTTCATACAGTGAACAGCACAGAGAAAGCACTCAATAAATGTTAGCTACCATAATGGTGACCGTGATGAATCTTACCACAATTTTGGCCATATGGAAGGAACTTAATAAATACTGGCTATATTGCTCCATGTTTTTAGAAAATCTATTTTCATCTCTCAATGAATGGCCCATACAGAGAGTTATTTTGTTGAGTAGAATAAAAAATAAGTCACTGTACAATATAGACTGACCTCATTCTCTAATTATGTACATACAATTGTCACTTGGAACTTGATTGAGAAATGACTGCACTTATATTCCTTCCTTGTTGATATTAAATAACTGCTGTTTCTGATCTTTTTCTACTTTAAATATTCTAAGTATCTATGAATAAAAACAAAACAAACCCCTAAGTTTCCTAATCACCCACTGAAATGGATGAAAATGCTTAGTCAGAATGAACTAATGGATCCTCAAAGCTCCCATAATTAAGGCTCCCATTACTCCACTTATTAAATTGTATCATAGTTAGCAACATGTGAGTCTGTTTCTTCCCATAGATTTACAGGCACACTGAAGTCAAAAAATGTTTTCAGTGTATCCTCAGGATCCAACCTAGTGCATAGCATGTGATAGATACTCAGTAAGTATTCTTACTGAGGATAAAGGAAGGAACGAACAAATGAAGTAATGAATGAGCAAATGAAAGAACTCAGGAGCATGCAGGACAGAAAAAGGGATAATGTGGATTGTACAAAATAAAGAGGGTGGACCAGAGGATTTCTGCAGTTCCTTATGATTCAGATGAAGATTAGTCTATAGTTAATGTATCTTATCATAATGATGTCATTAACAATGAAAATCTGTCAGTTGGATAGAAATAAATGATACAGTTTCAATATTCATAAAGTATCACCATTTTTATGGAAAAGCGATTTAAAAAAAATCCACTCAGTTGGAAAAAACCAAAGATGTACTATGGCACTTAAAAAAAAAAAAACGCTTTTTTTTTTTTTTTTATCCTGTACTCACCAGGCAAATAAACCAGTCCCACCTGGTGTAGGGGTGGAGATGACAGACAACCAAAGAGGAAGAGAGAGTCTCAAAGTGCCATTCTGCAATACTGTCTGTGAATGGAACTCATGAGCATTAAATTGGTGTGCAAATGCAGAGATGGTGTATGTCACAGATCATATGACTCTGGTGCAGTCAAATACAGTAATTTTGTACTTTGTGGAACTCTTAGGGGTAAAGACATCATGCCAGATTAAAGAGGTTTCTAAATAATGGTATCTTTGCCCATTAAAAAAAAAAATTGACTGATTTGAGAGAGAGAGAGAGAGAGAGGGAGAGCACGGCACACATGTGCATGGGCAAGAGCAATTCGGGGGAGAGGCAGAGGGAGAGAATCTTCAAGCAGACTCCCTGCTGACAGCAGAGCCCACCACAGGGCTCCATCCCACGACCCATGAGATCATGACCTGAGCTGAAACCAAGAGTTAGACACTTAACCAACTGAGCCACTCAGGCGCCCCAGATTCTTTGCCCATATTAAAGATAACATCTTTTAAAATGTTATCCTCTGGGGATGGACATCTCTCTGAGAGGTATCATTACAAAAAGAAACCATATTATTTAAGATGCTTTGGGCTACAGGTAAAAGAATACCCAACTACCAGAGGCTTAAACATTAAATGCATTTCATTTCCTACGTAACAAAAAGTCTTCAGTTTTCAGAATCGGTTTAAAGTTCAGCAATATCATTGAGGACTCAGACTCTGCTTCCTTGCCTCCATCCCCGGCATATTGAGGAAGAAAACTTGTCACAAAATGGCTGCCACAGTTCTAAGCATCTCATTCTTCCTCATAAGCCCATTTCCCAAACAGGAAGGAAGGAGTGGTGGTAAAAAAGGATTTTCTAGTCTTATAGCTCCTTGCTTTATCACAGAGGAAAGTCTTTCCCAGAAGCTCCCATGCTGACTTGACCTTACATCTTTTTTCCCCTAGTGCAGCATTTAAAAAAAAAAAATTTTATTCAATATATTTAAACAACAATAACAATAAAAAACCCAGTTCAGGAATTTCTCCCACCCTTTGTCTCTGGCAACCACCATTCTGTTCTCTGTATCTATGATGTTGCTTTTTTTTTTTTTTTTAAGATTCCACATGTAAGGGAGATCGCATAGTATTACAGTATTTGTCTTTCCCTAGCTTATTGTACTTAGCGTAATGCTCTTGAGGCCCATCCACGTTGTTGCAAACGGCAAGATTTCACTCTCTTTTATGATTCATTAATATTCCATTGTGTATATAAGCCACAATTTCTTTATCTGTTTATCCATCAATGGACATTTATGTTATTTCTTTATCTTGGCTATATAAATGATGCTGCAATGAACATGGGGGTGCATATATCTTTTCACATTAGTGTTTCTGTTTGGCACATATTTTTAAATTGCATACGTGTACTTATAATAAGGAGTCTAAAAAAAGATAGGGCAGAGGTTTGACAAACTTGATGAGAACTGAAATTGCTGCACCAAAGCCCATGAATATCCAGTCCTTTAAAGAAATCTACTATCAAGCAAAGATCCCTTTCTAATCCTATATGATCACCATGGTGCCATACAAAGTAGAATTAGAAGGATCTGGGATTGAATTACAGCTCCACTACTTACTTCTCGTAAAATGAGGACAAGAATGTCTATCCCCATAGAAATGAAGATAATAATATGCATATTGATTGTGTAAAGGGTCTATCTTGCCATGTCTAGGGTCT
The DNA here is from genome assembly GCF_024610735.1 of Ursus americanus. Lineage (NCBI taxonomy): Eukaryota > Metazoa > Chordata > Mammalia > Carnivora > Ursidae > Ursus > Ursus americanus. The sequence goes on from NC_142134.1 coordinate 40,905,193, forward strand.
AGATAAAATTTTTAATTTTTTTCTTACAGAAGTTCCTTTTCCCCTAAACCATTATGAAACTAGAATATGACTGCTATGTTCCTGAGTCAAAGGACAGGAGTCCTATGACTCAACGAACTAGATAAGATCTATATATGCACATGAGAAAGAAAATTTATTATTATCTCTCACTGGATAGGACTGGTACAACTTATCACCTTCTGCACCATACAGAGAAGATGACTAAGCTTGCTGATGGAAGCAATTATTCAAGAGTGGAGGCAGAAGAAAACAAGGAGCAGCAAACACCTACCACTGACTGGCAAGAAGACAGATGAGCTGATCTTTTTGATTCTGAAAATGGGTCACTGTATCCTCGGCAGTAACCTCAGAATTCTAATGACTGTGGAGCCCAGAGAATGCTGACCAGAGGAACAGAGCAGTGGGATGAAAACAATTAACTTCGGTAGTTCTGATGACATTATTACAACATTTTCAAGGTGTGAAATCATCTTGGATCTAGCAAGAATAGAGAGTCCTGGAATAGCATTCTCCTGGCTTCCTACCTCCTCATCCTTAAAATTACTAACTGGAAGGAGTGAAAACAGCAATGGACTGAGAAGCCAATGACCCAGGCTGGGTTCTCACTTATGTTTCATTCCTTTGTGTTTGAATCTCCATCTCCTCAGTATAAATTAGGTGAGGCCAGCCACATAACTCTGAAGCATCTTTCAACACTTAAGACACTATGAGTCTAGGAGCACTTTGATTTTTTTAAACAGTTTTGTTTTATTTTATTAGCAACACCAATCTCCTGTTTCCGTAAAAGCAAAGCTATTACTGGAAAAATAAAGGAGCACATATATGGTCATATTTTTCCAGTGAGATAAGAATGGCCAATTATAACCTGAGACCTGGAAGTAAGGATGACTTGTCCAAAAGTCATCCTGATATTCTGGGATTTAGAAAATGCAGTCGTTTTTGAAAAACGCAAAATTAATAGGTCCAAAGTGAAATAAAGATAACTCTCAAAATTTTCATAACCCTAAAAAATTTGGTTGTGCGGAAGTACAGCGTTCTGAAATGAGCACAATCAAAGCTATGAACAACACGCAGTGCATTATAGGGGCAGACAAAAAAGACGCAAGTCTCAGTTCAAAGGCCACTCCCTTCATTCAAAGACCTTTCGGAGCCTCTACTCACCACATCCCCTACCCCTGTTAGAATTATTATAAACTGAATTCCACTACCTTCCAAAGTACTTTACTGTATCTTTCATAGTGCAGACAGCTCTCTCTTCCTGTCTTATGAGTCTTTATGCACATGTTTTGTCTCCTTTATTATAAGTTCCTCATATACTCCCAAATTGCTTATAATAATAAATAAATACTTGTAAAATCAACAATTCTACAGAACAATGATTTTATAGGTTTTTTTATTGGAATGGACAGGTAAGAAATACCTTACATTGTGACCCAGTGTTTCACAAAATACTTGCCCTCACCAAGTAAGACACACCCTGATATCTCTATTCTTTTCTATTTTACTCTGTTTCATTCTTTTTAATAAGGGTAGCAACTGATTAGACTGATGTTTATGAGGGGCTAATGAGTCTTGCCCTCCAGTTTAATAGTGCTCCAGAAGAGTTATTTAAAAAGCAGCAAACATTTAAGGGAAGATCTAGTTTCTGAAATTTATTTCTCAAAATGATCCACAATCAACTTACTCTTCGCCTTCCTACGACTGCTGAAAAGCTAAATACTTACCTTACCAGGCTCCCCTGAAGCTTTTACTGGCAAATGAAATGCAAGTAAAAGTCACTGGGGTGTCTTCTAGGAAAGGTTTTTGAAAGGGGCCGGAAGTCTCCTGGCATGTCCCCTCAGCCCTTTGCCACTCTTCCCTTTCTTCTTGCCTGAAATGTGGGGACGATACCAGGACCTGCAACAGGGATCTACCAACAAGCGTGAGAATAAGACCTACAAGGATGAATGGAAGAACAGAAGGAGCCGAAGTCTATGGTGATATCACCGAGCCAGCAGATCAGCCATGGGCTGCCTACCCCAGACATTCCATTATGTGAGACCTACAAAGTCGTTACTGCTTAAGCTGCTGTTAGGTTTCTGGTTATTTATAGTTGAACATATTCCAAATTGATCCTACACTCAGTAAACATTGTTGTTCTCAATGACCCTCCATGGGAGGTAAATTTTTAAAAAGGGAAGAGTGTCTTTTCTGAAATTTATTATGGAGGGTCGCTAATACTTTTATTTATACAAGAACAGTTTTGGAGATCTCCAATACAGCAAATGCCTCCAGTGATCAGTTCATAGAAAAAAAAATGCTTTTTGTAAAAATTTTAATCATGTATTCATTTAATTTCATACCCAGACACAATGCTAGTCACTGAGGATACCATAAAGAACAGAATCCAACCCCAATCTCCAAGAGGCTTATAGTTTGGTGTGAGAAGCTAATATACCCTTGAGATAAATGCTGTGATAGGATGCTGTCAGGGTACTGGGACGGAACAGAGATGAGGTAGAGAGGATTCACATGCCTTTCAAAGTGTCACAGGCAATGAAACACAGCAAATTTTGTTTAGTCATCTTAACAACTTCATTTCTCCTCTAAACGGATGCAAAAAAGGATTGTTTTTTAAATGGAATAACATGGAGAAACATGTTCCCATGGCTTCTAATAAAACTCTTCTATGATCATGAGAAATGTCCCAAGGAAAAGAACTTCATTTTTTTCAGTTAAACCTCCAAATAGCTTCTTACAAACTATGAAAAAAACTTAATGCTTGTCATCTCACATCACATTTATTTTGCATTAGTCAGTTAAACTTGTGCAATTGTGGGTGTTAATTCACTTAGCACTTAGAAAAGATCAGCAACCAAAGATAACTGATATTTTCATTCATCAACACACACTAGAATAGACAGTAGATTAGAACAACAAGACAGTAAATTTTGTCAAATAAAAACATAAAGACCAAAAATTTAAATAACACACAGTAGAAACAATAATTTATTTTGTTGCTTCCTGGCTTTTTGGCTAAGATCAAGTTTAGAAACAAAAATTTGTATTAATCCAGAGAGAATAAGTTAATCAAATCAAGCTATTAAAAAAAGTCCACATTAGGATCCCATTGACCTCAATACAGTGGTTTCACATGACAACTAGACTAACAGATACACAGACAGGCCTACTATTTGGGGTTTTTGGTTTTGGTTTGGTTTTTTTTTCTTTTTTTTGGTCTTAGATGCAATACCTTTACTTACAGTGACCATATTTCAAACCAAAAATTAATGGAGCCTAACTGTTGAAATGGAAACTAATCTAAAAAGCCAATAACCCGATATAAATAATCACCATACCTGATCCCCATCAGGCCAGAAGAAATGGGGGAGAAGGACAGTAACGGACTGTGTTAAACACAGAATTTAAGCAACATGGTCTAGGTGCAATTTCTACTTTAGCTCATGAGAATCTTTTTTCTCAAAAAAAAAAACAAAGGTCTTTGAGAAGTTTTAGATAACCGGGACAAATGGCAAATTGTCATGTATAGGAAGTCAGTGCTTCCTCTAACAGTAATTTCTTCGGTTACTTTTTATCTCTCTTCTCTCCTCTTAAAGTTACCATGCAGGGATCATTAAAAACTCCGTTTTCTTCAGGTAAATTAAGTATCTTAAATGTTTCAAATAACTTTCATTTTGGGAGTTAGTTTTTACTTTTATTTCTACTTGCTTTGCTTTTTTATGTTTCTTTTATTAGCAAAGTTATACATACAAGTAGTTTTAAAAACCAATTAGTTCTACATGGCTCGTTACACAAAATAGCAGTGCCTTCCCTGTCCCATGTTGCCCACTTCCCAGAGGCAAACACATTAAAATCTTTTAATTGTTTATTTTGGCATTGACCTCCATATCTCCAAATGCAATGTTATATTGCTACTTTTGATTTTTTAGTTACAAAAGTCTATTATCTTTTAGACTTCCGCTATGGAAGTCACCCACCCTTCCCAATCCATACCCACAAACCCACCCTTCCCATCCTCCCACTAGAGTTATTATCATTTTGTATGGCTTTATATTCAATGTCTATGCTGTTACTACATAAATATTTCCAGCTGACCACATACTAAACTAATGATTATATTTTCCTGAACAAGTCCTGTTCCTACCCTAACCCCAAACTCAGTGACTGTCTTGTTTTTAATTTTTTAAGTATACTTACCTGCAATTATTTTGAAAATTCTCCACAAATTGTTTACATCTTCTCTTAATAAGTTAAATAAAATATTCTGCCAATTTCATCTTCTTGGCAACATGGCCCCTGAAGACATTGGACCTGTTGAAATTTGGACTATTTTATTCTCTAGGCTAACCACAAAGTTGTCATCTTTGAGATTTTCTTTCACCAATACCCTTGTGCATTCCCTTTGCCTCACTTTTGTGTTAAAGCCACTATTTCCTGCTTTTCAGGTTTCTGTGCTCTCTCTCTTTGACATCTTTACTTTGATGAAGATAATCTTCTAGTAATTTGTTAGAAAGTAATAATTTTGAGACCTTGAATGTATGAAAATGTACTTATTTCACCCTCATACACTGAAAGTGGGTTTTTGGTTTTTTTTTTTTTTTTTGGTATTGGATTTCACTTTATTTTGTTCCCTATCCTATTTTGGCATAGAAAACAGTATCACTAAAAGGAAGCAGCCAGGAAGGAGCAGGTGAGCAGGACTGCAGGGATGGGAGGGGGACAGGCGGGGGCAGGGGCTGAGGTGATGGAGCGGCTATGTTTGGGAGTTCTGCTTCTTCTACCCTGATTAAGGGTTTCAGGGCCAGGGACAGGCACACTGCAGGCAAAAGGGGATGGCTAGAAACACTTCCCTCAGAATTCTGAAGACACTGCTTCATTTTCTTACTGTATTCTTTCTGCTGCTTTACTGTGGTCATGTTTCAACAGTGCTGCTGAGAAGTTTGCTGCCAGTTTGATTCTCACATTGGGTGTGTAACCTGTTCTCTCCATTTTCTCTGAAAGCGTTTAAGATCTTCTCTTTCTCCCAGATATTTTGCAATGTCACACCTAAGCTTCAGAGTGGGTCACCTGCATTCTGTTGTGCTGAGTTCTCAATGGGCCTTTTGAATATAGAAACTGACGTCCTCCAGTTCTGTGAAATTTTCTTGAGTTATATCTTTGTTGACTTTCTCCCTTCCATTTCTCCTTCTCTGGATTTCCTGTGATTGGGATGTTGGGTCTCTAGTACTGATACTCTAATTTTTTTATATTTTCTCTCTTTTTTCTCTACTTCCTGGGAGTTTTCCTCAACTTTATCTTCCAAGTCTTAATACATTTTTAAAATTTACCTATGTTATTTAAATTTCTTTTTTTATATTTAACATTGCTATAACTTCAAATTTACATAAAAGCCGCAAACTTTTTTTTTAAGATTTTATTTATTTGAGAGAGAGAAAGAGCGTGAATGGTGGGAAAGGGCAGAGGGAGAGGGAGAAGCAGGCTCCCTACTAAACAGGGAGCCCAAGGCGGGGCTCAATTCCAGGACCCTGGAATCCTGATCTGAGCTGAAGGTAGATGCTTAACCAACTGAGCCACCCATGTGCCCCTAAAGTTGCAAACATTTTAGAGTTCATATATACCTTTCATTCACCATTTCCTAATGTTAACAACCTATATAACCACAGTACAATTATTAAAACCAGGAAATTAGCATTGGTATGAAAATATTAACTAAATTTACATACTCATTTATTCAGATTCCACCAGTTGTTTCCCTAATGATCCTGTTTCTGTTTCAGGATCCAGTCCAGGGTCCCACATTGCACTTAGTTGTTATGGCTACTTGATTTCCTCTAATTTGTGACAGGTCCTCCCTCAGTCTTTCCTTATTCTTCATGATCTTGACACTTTGGATGAGTACTGGTGAGTTATTTGTATATTCTCTCAATTTGGATCTGTCTGATGTTTTCTCATGACTGGATTAAGGTTATACATTTTAGGCAAAAATATCAGAGAAGTGATGTTGTGTCCTTCACGTGCATTGTATCAGGGATACTGATACACTGTATTATTGACAGTGTTAATCTTGATCACTTGGTTACGGTGGTGTCTGCCATATTTTTCAACTATAAATATATTTTTCCCTTTGTAACTGAAAAATGAAAGCAGACAGGCAACTAAGCTAACTAGCCCATTTTGGCCAAAAGTAACTGACCTGGATTACAGTTACCTATTTTTTATGTACTCCACCTAAAACAAACAGAAAAGAGATCTTTTCCCTCTGAAAACTTCAAAAAAAAAAAAAGGTACCTTTCAAGAGCAACAGGACCCTCAGCATCCTTAGCTCTAACATAGTCTGGCGATCTACATACACAGTATTTATGGTCCCTTTTATTAAATAAGACTGAAAATTTGGCAAGCAACTAGCAATTGCCTAATGTTTGAATCCTAACTTAAACTAAAATGTAGGAGCCTTCCTGAAGAGGGAAGTATTTATTTACAAATGTGTGAGACCCATGGCTTAATACAACTTCTTTGTTGGAATCAACACATTCTCTTCTTGCCTCCCGGCGGTAAATACCTATCTCAGCTAACTCAGCCTGCACAGCCAATTGTGGTCACCTTCCCTAAGGCAGAACGAACATCTCCATTCAATGATCTAAAGAGGAAACTCTAACTTAGAAACTTACTAAACAGAAAGAAAGACACCCCATTTCTACAAGAGGTAGTAGCCCTGAACAGACCAACGAGACTGACAGGGCTGGTGGGCCCAGCCAGGTCCAAAAGATAAGGAAATGACAAGATGGAAAACTGAAAAGAAGGAAAGAAAGGATGAAAAGAGTGTCAGGTAGAAACAAGAAAAGAGAAAAGAAGGAATGATAGTAGCTAAAATTTACTGAGCATGTATGTGCCAGACATTGTTCTAAATGCATTATAAATACAACAGCCCTTTAAGGTAAGTATTATCACTGCCCCCATTATACAGAGGGGAAAAATAGAGGTACTAAGAGGGTGAATAACCTGTTCAAGGTCATTCAGTAAGTGGTCAGTCCAGGATATGATCCCAGGCAGTTTGTCTTAGGTACTAATGCTCTTTAAACATATGTACACTGCTTTCATTAGAAGTTCATGCGCAAGGCTGGCAAGTGTCACCAATTATCTCTGGTGCCACCTAAGGCACCATTCTAGGTAGCACAGCCCTAGGATGAATACTGAGAGCTTGACTGTGAATATGCCTTGTGCTTTTCTAGTAAATATATATTAGTGCTTTTCCACCAGGACAACCATCACAGCTCAATGGTGCTCATTAAATATTCTCATGCTCTGTACAACCCAAATGAGATCCAATTATTAAAGACCAAGCTATTACAGAGGAACCAAGAAAAAGAGGAAAAAAGAATAATGATTTCCCTCACCATGTTCAGATAAGCCAGCCTGCTATTTGCTTTAGGGAACTATTTGACCTGCTCTGACTATAAAACAGCTTTCTTATGGCTGAAGAGAAAATTTCCACACAGCTAATACTGAAAAGGTGTGCAGATTGGAATAAATCAATCTTGCCAGCCTTGGAACTTTCCAAATATACTATTTAGACTGACAGTGTCAGGAGGTCAAAAAACGTACAAATCTCGTTCAATAAGGATGAGTGCTTTTAAACACTAGCAGTCTCCAGAGTTTAGTCTTATAATTCTTTATAGAGTAGGATCCACTCATGGGACATGAATTTCATATCTCCTCTATCATATCTCCTGTGCTCTGTCAGCTATTTATGGTTTATAATTCTAAGGACCCCTAGGGCCTTTCCCAACTACAGCAGAAGTCTAAAGGGTGGGGAAGATTCGGCTTGAGGAAGTGTGGCCTGGGAACAAATGGGTTTTTATGAAGAGCTTTAAAAAGACAAGAAAGCAATCTCTAAACCTATAAACTCACAGTTATTTCATCTTACCCTCACACGACCATATGAAATAGGTCCTTTTAATTGCAGCTAAGTCCTATTATTTTATTATAAATGGGAACAGATTTGTTTGCACTTTGCTCCTACCATATTAAAGAACCCAAGCTCGGAGTTTGAGTTATTTTTACTTTGTCAAAAATAAAAATAACTGGATGCTCATAACTACCTTAAAGAGTCATTTGAAAGATCAATAACATACTACAGACAAATATCTTCTGTTTTATAGCAAAAGACATTACACTTTTTTGGGCACAGGTAGTTTTGTTTAATAGCTTCAATGTTCCTATTTGGCCTTCTTGCAACATCATAGTTGTTCTTTGCTTTTAGTGAAAGCATAGAGCTCATGGAGCATGTTCCACTGAGAACCCTGAGTTCCCACGGCTGTGAAGGAAGTGAAGACTTACAAAGGAAGTTCTTAGCTCCCTGGCTAAGAAAGAGATACCAAAACTAAACAGAAAATGTGACAGTTTATTATCACCCATCCTGAAAACACGTGTTCGCTACCTACTGCTGCGTGAAAAATCCAGAAATAACTTATTTCTTTTGATAGTGAATTAAGAATAACATTGAAGTGGGGCACCTGGGTGGCTCAGTCAGTGAAGCATTCAACTCTTGATTTTAGCTCCAGTCATGATCTTGGGGTCGTGGGATCGAGCCCCACGTTGGGCTCGAAGCTCAGTGGGGAGTCTGCATGGGATTCTCCCTCCCCCTGTTCGTCCTCTCTCTCTCTAATAAATAAATATTAAAAAGAAAAAGAATAACTTTGAGGAAGAGTGGTGATGTAATGTTTTAAGAATCATGGACATACTCATGAAAAGGTGAAGATGTCTCTTCTTTTCTTGCATCCGAGGCAATGCTGAGATGTATAAAAGACACAGAATAAGAAAAATCTATCAATAGGGGCACCTGGGTGGCTCAGTCAGTTAAGCATCTGCTTTCGGCTCAAGTCATGATCCCAGGGTGCCGGGATCGAGCCCCACAGCTGGCTCCCTGCTCACTGGGAAGCGTGCTTCTCCCTCTCCTCCTCGCTCATGTGCTCTCTCTCACTATTTCTGTCTCTCTCTCAAATAAATGAATAAATAAATAAAAATCTTTAAAAAAAAAGAAAAATCTAATAATAAAAGCAAGATTTCTACTTGGACACAGACGCTCACAAGACTATGTTAGGAGTTCTATTATTTTTTAAGGATTAAGGTAACAAAGTGATTAGTCATATACAGAACCCATACTTGTCTTGGGGCGCCTGGGTGGCACAGCGGTTAAGCGTCTGCCTTCGGCTCAGGGCGTGGTCCCAGCGTTATGGGATCGAGTCCCACATCAGGCTCCTCTGCTATGAGCCTGCTTCTTCCTTTCCCACTCCCCCTGCTTGTGTTCCCTCTCTCGCTGGCTGTCTCTATCTCTGTCGAATAAATAAATAAAATCTTTAAAAAAAAGAACCCATACTTGTCTTGTGCAAATAAAAATAATAATGTGAGGGAGGGAGAAAACTGCTTTTTATGCTTATAGTGTACCCTCATTTTGAGTTCTTCAAACCTGAATCTTAGAAGAAAAGGTCTAGCTGAGATCTATTCAGAAGTTTTCCCCTCTAAGTTAATAAGTGGCCCATCAAACCACTGTCCAAACTGTCTTAGATTTGGAGTTCACCCAGCCAGCTAGCTGTATCGGGAATGCTCAGAGAGTTCAAATGGCCCATTCTGTAGGCTCCCTGATCAGGCAGTTACTGATCTAGCATTCCTCCTTCCAATGTCTAATTCTCCTTTTTCCTTTTTCTCCTTCTGTCTCTCCCTTGCCATATCCTTTGAGTCATAAATATAAATCTTCAATACAGGGGCACCTGGGTGGCTCAAGTTGGTTAAGTTTCTGCCTTCAGCTCAGATCATGATCTCAGGGTCCTGGGATTGAATCCCACATTGGGGCTCTTTGCTCAGCAGGGATTTTGCTTCTCCCTCTGCCCCTCCCCCACTCATGGGCACGCACACACACTCTCTCTCTCAAAAATAAATTTAAAAAATCTTAAAATATATAAATAACTGTACACTTAAATGTAAACCGGCAACTGTGATGAGTGCTATGAAAGATATGAGGCCTTCTGAGCACAGAGTAGGATGAGGGCTAGTAGGAGTGCTCAGGAAGGCTTCCCGGAGAAAGTGACAACAGGAGCCCAGCATGAGAACAAGCCAGAGGGAGGGAAGGAGGGAGAGAGAGTTGTAGGCAGAGAGAGAATGCACAGGCCCCCCAAAGGATGGGAGCACGGCAAGCAGAAGCCAAAAGACAGCCAGTGTGGCTGGAGGGCAGACAAGGAGGGATCAATAAGGGCCTGAAGAGGCAGGAGGGGACCAATCCAGCAGAGAGAGCAAAGCAGTTTTGACTTTCCAAGGAGCAATGAGAGACCCAGAAGGATTTTAAACAAGGAGATGGTGGTTTGGGTTTTCAGAAAGTTCAGATAAAACAATGTCACATATGTAATCCACACACTCACTAATTAAACTCTTCTATCAATCGATTTAGCCCTAGACCCTATTCTTAACAATACCAAAAAGGTAATTCACTCAAGTGCATGATTTGACTATTTGGTAGAATAGAACAGAGGACTAGGAGGCATGGCCCTTGAGATTTTGTCTGTTTGGGGACCTTAAATTTGTCACTACATTTCTCTAGTCCCTGTTTCCTCATTTGTAAAATGAGGAGATGGACATTAGGACCACTCAGTCCATTCTGTCTCTAGGACTCTGATTAGAAAAAGAAAAAAATACACACTTTAAAAAAACTCAAGTGGCCAATAAACATGAAAGAGATGCTGATATTCATTCATAATGAGAGAAATTAAAATGCATTAGACTGGCACAAAAATCATGGCTGGCAACGCTGTGGAACAACGGGAACCCATACTACTAAGTAGGAATGGAAAGTGGGGCAACCCCTTTGCAGAACAATTTGGCAGTATCTGGAAAGACTGAAAATGTACACAACCTATGACTTAGCAATTCCACCCACAGAGACATACCCTAAATAAACTTTCACACATATGCACAGGAAATATATTTAAGAATATTCATAGCAGCATCATTTTTGAGCAAACCTTAAAAACAGCCTAAATATCAGCAAAAGAATACAGAAAGATAATATATTCATAAAATGGAAAACTACATAGCAGGGGAAATGAGTGAAATGGAACAATATATACAGCAACATAAACTCTCATAAACAAGACTGAGTAGAATAAAAACAAACTGAGAAGGATACATTTGACATTGTGTATGATGCTTAATTTTTGCACAATGATACTATATACTGTTTAGTAATACGCTCATTTTTAATGAGAGTACAGAGATTTACATAGGAAAGCTAAATGACAAATTCAAGACAGTAGTCACCTCAAGGAGATAGAGAGGGAAATAGACCAGGGAAGGGGCTTTCACTCGATATGTAATATTTTAATAGCTTAAAGTGAGTGCTGGATGCACAGGTAATTATTACGTTATTTTTTATACCTTTTTTTTTTAGAAGCACCATTCTAAAAATGTTTTTATTATTAACATATATTATTTCTTTCAGGGGTACAGGTCTGTGATTCATCAGTCTTCCACAATACACAGCACCCACCACAACATATACCCTCCCCACATGGAAACTATTCTTAACAACAACAACAAAAAAGGACAGAGGAATAAAAGAAAAACAGATTGCTTCTCAAATCAAATTTGCCAAAACAGCAGAACCTGATGACATACGTATAGCCTTGAGAAAAGGGGTTGGGCCTTGAACCAGAAAGTAAGAGACCTGGGTTCCCAGTATGGATGTGTCAATAAGTAACCATGTGCTCCTGGATGAGTCTTCTAGTGCTCCAGGTGTTAGTTTCCTCCTCTGTAACTAAGGAGGTTGCAACAGACGATGTCTAAAGTCCTTCCTTTCCAGATTTAAAATCTCATGTTTTCTACTGTGCTCCCCACTTGCCATCTCAGCAGGGGCTCTGGCACTGGGCAGCAGAGGGCCTATGCGATGTTTTCCCCACTCAGATCATTTGTAATCTAAATTAAGGTTTAGAAAATTTGCATTTATTTATTTACCTATAAAACCTTCTGTTTTTATTCTCTTGCTCACACCTGATGCACATATTAGTTTGCGAGTGCTGCTCTAACAGAGTACCTCCGGACTGGGTGGCTTCAACAACAGAACTTTATATCTTCTCACAGCTGTGGAGGCTAGAAGTCCAAGATCAAGGTGTCAGGGCTAGTTTCTTCTGAAAACCTCTCTCCGTGGCTTATCTTTTCCCTGTGTTCTCACATTGTCTTTTCACCTGTGTATGTCTGTGTCCAGCTTTCCTCTTCTTGCCCTTTCCAGCTGGATTAGGGCCCACCGAAAAATCCTCATTTTAACTTCATTATCTCTGTAAAGATCTTATCTCCAAATAGTCGCATTCTGAGATACTAGGATAGGATTTCAACATATGAACTTTGCTGGAGACACAACTGAACCCATAACAATAGGAAAACCTTATATCTTCATACTGATAGGTTTGTGGGAAGAGACAGCAAAATTACTAACTTAAACTAATTTTAATTTGTTAACCACTCTAATTCTGTAACTGTTTGCTTCTGGTTACTAAAATGTCACACTTTTTCATAATTAACCTGTGGACAATTTGTATCTAGGGCTGCTTAAAATTGGGTGAATCAATTATTACATTTATCTAGGTATGCTATTCAAGCAAGATTAATTCTTTCTGACATTAAAAATAAATAACTATGTCTTCTAACAAAAAATCATTGATTGTCTAGAAATAATCTGATTGGAAAAACACCACACAACTGGTTTCCACGGACTAACATCTGGTGCCAAAAATGACATATGTATGATTTCCCCAGCATTTACTTCAATAGGCTCTGCTAATCAACAGACATCGCCATTCCATAGTCTACAGCAACACATACGGCATTGTATGATGCACAGTTGGCCAGTTTGTCCCACTTCCAACATGCTGCTCACTTAATTTAGCCCAGTGAGTGACAAATTGAACTCTGTTGGCTTGGCCTGCAAAAGTCTCCATGTCTGCTAACCCACACAGAGCCTCCTTTCTTAAGCCTGTAAGTCACAGGAAAGAGAGCCAGGTCTCATTAGGGCAAAACCATCAAAGGACACTGAGGATCATGGAAGCTGGCCATTTCGGAACAGTTAATATGCCAAAACCTAAAATGCCCAATGTGGGCAGCTGAAGGACACTGTTCTTAAGCCACAGACACGTCTTATTTTTAACTTGGGTAAAATGTGGTTTTGACCAAGTCATACCAAAGGCAGGTGAATACAGCATCAAAGCATGTCCCAAAGAATAGGTATTTATAAGGTCCAAATTCATTCAAGAAAATAAAGGAGCAAGAGGAAACAGAGAATATCAAACCCTAATGTTGGACTCTAAAAAAATGGTACTTGAATAAGGTAGTCATAAGCAGATGGATTCAAGTCCAGCCGAACCAAATTCTTCCATGTGGCTCTAAAGGTACCTACAATACTCTTAAAAGATGAAGATCCAAGTTCTCAGAACAGACTTTGGTAGTTCAGACAGAGACCCACAATTACCTATACCTTCAAGTGAAAGTAAACATCCGCCAGCTCCTCAATCAATGCTCAGCAAATCAACACAAACGCTGTTTTCAGGGGCTCCTGGGTGGCTCAGTCAGTTAAGCAACTGACTCTTGGTTTCAGCTCAGGTCATGATCTCAGGGTCCTGGGATGGAGCCCCGCATCGGGCTCCAGGCTCCTCACAGAGCCAATTCCTTGTCTCTCTCCCTCTGCTCCTCCTCTCATGCTTTCTCTCTGACATAAATAAAATCTTTAAAAATCAAGTGCTGTTTTTAATGTAATTAACAGAGCAGAAATTCAGCAGAGAGTTCACGTTGTTTACCTTGGTAAAGAATAGTTATTGGTGACGCATCAAGTGTCAATGTGGAGGTCTCCTGGGAAACTAGCTTTTGACTTCTGGGAATTATCCTGTTGACATCTTCAGTTCTTGTTATTATTAAGTGGAAGAAGTGTTAATTATATCAGTTACTAAAAATGAAGCAATAGTGCTCTAAATCTGTGATAATTAAAATTATTCTTAAAGAGTAGGTCAGAATAAGCCTCAGTAATTAATTTTCTTTTTTGAGGTTGATCACACTTTGTAGAATTTCCTAAGACCATAATAATAGTTACTTCCATTTTTACCAAAATAATATAAGTATATGCATATGAAAAGAGTTAACATTAAAAAATTCAAAAATTTTTCAAACTCTCATCTACGAAAATATGAAAAATCAAGGCAGATTTTACAACCTGTCCATAGCAGAATCCATCGTGCTGCTCCACCAGAAAACCTTACATCCTTCATGGTTCTCACATTTTTTCACATAGACGAGAGCTAATTTTACTTCAATTTCAAAGTAACTTTACTAGACACTCTATGTGTGCTGCAATAAAACATTCATCAAGTCAATGTGCAAAGACAGCTTAAAGTACCAGAACTTCAAACTGGAAGTGCACTAGACTTGCCAAAGAGCATTTAAAAAAATATTTTGGGGCGCCTGGGTGGCTCAGTCGTTAAGCATCCGTCCAACTCTTGGTTTCAGCTCAGGTCATGATCTCAGGGTCATGAGGTCAAGCCCCAAGTCAGGCTCCGTGCTCAGCACACAATCTGCTTGAGATCCTCTGCCTCTGCCTTTCCCCCCACTCATGTGCGCACGTGTGTGTCTGTGTGTGTGCACGCATGTACATTCTCTCTCGTTCTCAAATAAATAAATAACATCTAAAGAAAAAAAAAATTTGAAGGACCAGCAAAGCCCAGCAAATTGTTCATGGTTTGAAAATTAAACAAACAATTTTATTTTAGGTTCCTTTAGAGAAATTTAAGTGCTGATGTATAGAATATTAAGAACTGAGGGAAGAATAGGAGTTGAATTGGAGACAGCAAATAGATTTCATTCCTTAAATCATTCCTTAAAATCATTCCTTAAAAAATCTTCCTCAAAATAACTGCCAACTAAAAATCATTCCTTAAAATCATTCCTTAATCATTCCTTAAAATAACTGCCAACTAAAAATCCGATCAGAAATGAAAATGCCACTTCTCTAAAATTATCAACAATAGCAACCCTTCAATCTAATTCTCTATCACTTACTCTTCTCCCTTCAAATATCTCTAACAATTCCTTGACCCCCCCCATTCCTGCAAGCCATTGATCCCATAGCTTTTTTACCATCATTCACTATTTTCTTGTCCTCTAATTTCTTCTTAGCCAGCCTAGATTCATGGTCCATCATAATCATCACTTCCTTGCATACACTTTCACCTCCCTAACTCCACTTCTCATTTCATCCTATTCACCTGTCAAAGTACTAAACTAGCTAAACCCAATCCTTACCCCTCCCACAACTGTACCAGTGTTTCTGAACACAGCCAGAGAAACACACTCAACTAAATGGGTCACGTTTTCATTCATGACCATAAAACTCAAGCAACAGAGTCCCTGGTGGAGTCAGACAATCCTAACATACTACAATACTACCCATTCTTCCACGCTCCTAGACCTCTATTCCATACCTTATTCTCTTTTCTCAGACCTCCAACAGGGCCTCCCCTGAACCGCCCCTCTAAGCTGATGGAGTAGAGACAATCAGACGAGAACTTCCACAAGCTCTTACCACTGCAACCACTTACCTCTCTGTAGCTGGGCCCAGGTATGGTATTTTCTCTTCCCTCCTACTACTGTGAATGATGTTTCCATTTTCCTAAGGCCAACCACTCCACTTTGTACATGAGACTTCATCCACTCTTGGCCAGTCAAAAGGAAGGTTCCAGCAATTCTCCCCCCTTTTCCTACATCATTAATTTTCCCACTCAAACATCCACTGGCATGTGCTGGAACATATAAGCATGCTATACTTCCCTCTTTAAAAAAAAAAAAAACAAAAAAAAACACCTCCCGTTTCCATTTAAAGCTTCTGTCCCATTTCTCTGCTCTACATAACAACAAAACTCAAAAAAGCTATCTCTATTTGCTGTCTCCAATTCAACTCCTTCTACTCTCCCTTAAACCCATTTCAATTAGTCTGTCTCCACCACCATTCCACTGAACTGCTCTTGTCTGTGTCACTGATGACATTCATATGACTAAATCCAATGGTTAATTCTCAGTCCTCATTCTTTCCTGTCAGCAGCATCACACACAGTGGACTGCTCCTTCCTTTCTTGAAACACTGTCTTCTCTTGCTCCAGAACTTCATTATCATTACCTCACTGGAGACTTCCTCCATCTCTGCTGAGTCCTCCTCATATCCCAAGCCTCTAAACATTTAAGTAGTTCAGGGCTCAGTCCTTGAGCCTCTTCCTGTCATAATTTATACTCATTCCCTGGGTAATTTCATCCAGTCTCATAGCTTTAAATACCAACTATATGCTGATACTTCCTGAATGTATATTTCCACCTTGGTTGTCTCCCCCGAACTCCAGCCTCATATATTCCTCTGCATCCTCTACCAACTCTACTTGAATATCTAACAGACATCTCAAATGTAATATGTCCAAAGATGAACCTCTGACCTTCCCCTCCAAACTTGGCTCCTTCCACTATCTTCCCCATCTCAGTAAATAGCAACGCCAACTTTCCAATAGCTCAGACAGAAAACTTTAGCATCATCCTTGACTCTTCTCTTTCTCTCACCTTCCACATCCAATCCATCACCAAATTTTGTTGGTTCTACCTTTGAAAAATATGAAATATATAAAAACATATCTAAAATCTGGCTACTTCTCACTACTCCATAACACTACATATTTCACCTGTAAGGAAGAGCCTCCTACCTGGTCTCTGCCCCTCACTATTATTCTCCACGCAGACATCAAAGTAACCCTTATAAGTTAGATTATTTTTATTTTATACATTTTAACATCTTGTTTAAAATATCATTCTCAACACACATATAGCTTTATGCCATTTCTTTAAAAAGAAACAAAAAGTACCAATCACAAAGGAAAAAACTGTTAAGTTTCCTTACTTCTTCCTGGCTGAAGACAATATGAACAAAGCTAAAAACCAAAGAACTGATAGAGAGAAGATCCACAATATATAAAGACTTCCTTGAAATTGGAAAGAAAAAAACAAAACCCAAACACAACAACTGGCCAATGAACAACACTTATGATGGGCCAATTCACAGGGAAATTCAACAGGTCAACAATCCTAAGAAATATTATTTTATACTCATGAAATGGGCAACAATCAAGCTGTCAATAATGAGTGGTGGTAAGGAGGTAGATAAATTGTACCTTCTTCTTTTACTGGTGGATATATAAATCGGTGCACAAAATAAATTATTTCTTTGCTTTTATTACAAGAAATGTAATTTTTAAGATTTCAGATAATTCTGTTAAACGTATATGGTATTCTAGAATACATATAAATGAATATATATACATACATCATTATATAAATTTTTTCTTTTTTTTTCCTATGCCTACATTCCCAACCAAAAGACTGCAGTAGCCAATCGAGTGGAGTTGCAAACATTATTATGACTCATTAGGGAAGATGGTGTAAGCAACTGGAGACACAAGGATTCCAAGAAGCAAGTCATTACTGGAAGAAAACACATATCTATAAACCAACACAATCTTCACTGCATTTAGAATAGTTTTCTCCCAAATACAATTTTCAAATCCCTCAGATATTTAATAAGATTTAATAAGATAGCAAACCATTGGGGTGCCTGGGTGGTTCAGTCGGTTAAGCAGCTGACTCTTGATTTCAGCTCAGGTCATGATCTCAGGGTTGTGAAATGAAGCCTGGTGTGGGGCTCCATGCTCAGCAGGGAGTCTGCCTGAGATTCTCCCTCTCCCTCTGCCCCTCCCCTACCCAGTGCTCAGCTCGCTCTCTCTCTCTCAAGTAAATAAATAAATCTTAAAAAAAACAAAAACATTTTTCTAACATTGGGGTCAATAAATAATACTTGAACTAAAATTTAAGCAAACCTTTCCATGCTATGCAACTGACTTCTGATCTTAACAAGGAGCCAAATTCAGTCTTCCGAATGATATAATTTTAAAGTTTCCTTATTGGAACCAAATCATCTTAATTGTCAGTGTCCCAAACCTGAAGCCCAGGAACTGCCAGCCATGGTGCATACATTACTGACAGAAACAGAGACCACCTGGGAAGGAAAGGCCTTTGTGTTTCTGCCAAAATAAAAGGCATCAGCATTTTCTTCCAACCAATCACTATCGTACATGGCGTTGCGCCAGAAGGGCTTCTGGTTACCTAATCTCTTGAAGCATAAACAAGGTCTTCAAGATTCTGATATTGTCACTTTTGTAGAACAAGAGTATCAAAAACATTCGGAAGATAAGGCCTCACTTTGGCATGGAATCTGGCACCAGAATTCCTATTCAGGGCTTCCAGTGGAAGAACTCACCTACCTTGTGGAGAAAAACTACAGCCATTTAAAGGAAGGATAGTTAGCCAGGACGCAGGAAACATGAGGCCAGGTTCTACGTGCCTACGGAACTCTACAAGGCCAATATAATCTCTTTATTTGTAAGATGAGAATAATTACAAGACAAACTGCAAATTAATATAGTATCATAAACCTGCACAGCAATTTCTCAACACAGTCACTCCTTAGTTCCAAACACATTCAAGTACCCACAGGCAGGCATGACTAACTTATGTCACATCCCAGAGTGGGGGAAGGAACTAACATTTCTAAATTAGAGGCCAGTATGATTTCCCAGTGCCTGGCACACAGGAGGTACTCTACCAAATCCGGTTTAATCCTCAAAACAACTCTACAAGACAATACAATCAGCTCCACCGAATAGATGAAAACCGGCTGGGAGAATCAAGTAAACTGTCCATAGTAAAATAAACAAATACAAAAACTACTAAAAAACCCTAGTAAGTACTCAAACCCCCATCAGCCTAAGTCCAAAGCACTGGCTAATTCATCTATACCAGTGCTGTCCAATAGAAAAACAATACGAGTCACAGATGTAATTTTGAATTTTCTAGCAGTCACATTAAAAAAGTAAAAGTAAACAAATGAAATTTAAGCATATATTTTATATAAGAATGTCAAAATATTATCAATTCATTGTGTAATCGATAATCAACATTAACAATATTAAAATAATACATTTTTTTCATTCTAAGTCTTCAGAATCCAGTGTACATTTTACCCTTACTGAACATTTTGATTTGGACGAGTCACGTTCAGTGTCCAACTGCCACCTGTAGCTACTAGCCAGTCCAGGCCTATACCAAAGAGACTGTTCCTCAGGACCCAAGACTAACCACTACTCCCCACTCACAGCTCACAGCTGGTAGTATGGAGAGGCACATTTCTGGAAGCACCCTATTTCCTTCTTTCCCTGAGTCAGGTGCATCTCATTCGAAAAGTTCCCTCCATAGTGACGTCTTCCCTGACACCAGTCACTCTCCCCTGCCCCTTCCCCAGTCACCCTTGTCCACAGCATCCTCTTTTTTTTTCTTTTTAAAGATTTGTTTATTTTAGAGAGAGAGCACAAGTGGGAGGGGCAGTGGGAGAGAGAAGCTGAAACAGACTTCCTGAGTCTGTGCTGAGAGCAGAGCCTGACTCAGGGCTTGATCTCACAACCCTGAGACCACGACCTGAGCGGAAACCAGGAATCAGACACTTAGCAGGCTGCACCACCCAGGGGCCCTTCTTTTATTTTTCTTCATGGCACATGCCACTGAGTAAATTTTCTGTTCGTTAATTTGTTCACTGTTTATTGCCCATCTCCCCCAACTAAAATTTTAAGCTCCATGACAGCAGAGCCTTTTCTTCATCACTGCTTCCAGAGCTCAGAACAGTTCCTGACACATAAAAGGTATTCAAAAGATACATTCATTGCATTAATGAAGTGTAACAGCCAAAGGGAACGAATTCTCCCCACTAACTAGGAAATGCATTTACCACAGACAGAATGTCATATAGAAGTTAGTTTCACAGACTAGCCCACATCTACATATGACATGTGCAGCATATGACACATAAGCATACGACAACATCAGTAAGAGGTTTAGCAGAGAGCAAATGCTCCTCAGAGGCCCAGGGCGTTGTAAATATTTTTACTTCCCCAATGCCCAGTATAACCCCTAGAACGTAGTAGGCCTTCAATATGAATGAATGAATCCATCCATTCTAAGAAGAAACAAAAACCAATTCTAGCTACACTAGGAGTTAAACAATCATTTGTGGGCAACCCAGGGAATCTAACCAAAAATAAAACACTGTGTAAACATATGTTGCAAGTGGCTTTCCCTGATTCCTTAATTTGGGTTAGGTTCCCATGCCATACGTGTCTGTATCAGAAAAAAATGTGCTGGTGTCATATATCAGAAATTTAACCCGAACTACCATAAGCAAAAAAAAGGGGGGGGAGATTTATTGTAATAATTCTGGGTACCCAGGTTGGACCTCACAAAGAACTCTAACCAGAAACCCAAATGCTGCCAGAACTTTCTATCTGTCTCTGGTTTCCACACCTCTGAGTTTCAGATTCATTTCCTCCCATTCTCTTACTGGGACTTCTTCCCCTCTTCCAGGCCTTAGGGTAACCCTAAGAGCTCCCATGCTCTCACATTACTGTTCAGACATCCAGAAATTTCTTGGCTTTCCTGCCTCTGTTACATTTCAAACATTCCTGGGAGAGAAGTTATTGGCCTGTCACCTTTGAACCAATCAACCATGACCCCATCATCGGGTCAGCCTTAACAATAAGTGGGTATAAGTGGTGATCCTAGAAAAGGGGTGCCAGACAGATAACCCTGCTACAGTCCATTACAGCTGTCCTAAACCCTGCATTTCCCCTGTCATTATAGGCATCACATGTGACTATTACCCATTTAAAGCACACCTTCCAGACTAAGCCATTAACTCAAGGAAGGTGGAATATGCGTCTACTCAATCCCCTCATCAGAGTAGTTTCTGGTAATACACACTGTTCAATATATTTCTGTTAAAGAAATGAAACTATTTTAATTTATTTTTAAAGATTTTATTTATTTATTTGAGAGAGAGCGCACAAACACACGAGCAAGAGCGGGGGCGGGAAGGGGCAGAAAGAGAGGGAGAAGTAGACTCCCTGCTGAGCAGAGAGCCCGACATGGGACTAGATCCCAGGACCCTGAAATCATGACCTAAACTGAAGGCAGGTACTTCACCGACTGAGCCACCCAGGCCCCCATATGAAACTTTTTTTTTTTTTTTAAGATTTTTATTTATTTATTTGACAGAGAGAGAGACAGCCAGAGAGAGAGGGAACACAAGCAGGGGGAGTGGGAGAGGAAGAAGCTGGCTCCCAGCAGAGCAGGGAGCCCGATGCAGGGCTTGATCCCAGGACCCTGGGATCATGCCCTGAGCAGAAGGCAGACGCTCAACGACTGAGCCACCCAGGAGCCCCTGATGAAACTATTTTTAAATGAAATTTTCAGGTGAAGACATATAGTAAATGTAAAACTTTTCATTAGGAACTTTTTATACAAATTAGTGGGTAACTTGAAACTCTATCTGCACATGAAATAAAACCGCTTCCTTTACAGGGAGGCACTTGGAGCAATTCAATTGGGAATCCAGCGTTGCAGACCATAAAATCCTGTAATACCCTCACCAAAATGACTCTGTCTGAATGATTCCTGTACACACACCAGCTAGGTTCCCTGCAGGAAGTGATGCCCATAGGCGGCAACTTCACAGCAGACATTCTATCAAGAAAAGTGATAGGGCTCAGAAAAAAAAAAATCTGCAAAGTGAACCCTCTGGTAACAAAAGCAGCAGCAGAGCAGAGAGGGAGAGGGAAGCATCATGTTCACTGCGCACAAAAGACAGGATAGAAGCCCCATGGCCGAAGCAATGCAAGCTCCTTTCGCTTACAGACTGACCCAATTTCTCTGGCACAGGAAATCCGACTTCAAGTTAAGGCAGGAGCTTTTCAAGGCATGTACATTTGTACTCCCAGACTTGTACGGGGCACTGTCCTGGTGATCCTAAACACGATTCATTTGCTCCTCAAAAGTGAAAGGAAATAGCTCTAATTTGTAAGTAAAGAGCTGAGGTACAATACCATGAAGAACAAAAGTCACTTGGCCAGAGTCTGTTCTCGGAGGCACACCCGTCTTTGTCAACTCAAGTGAAACGCTAAGGAAGAAGTCACGTTTGCACACATCCGTACAGCCCTTACAAAGCACTTCCACGCGCAGGACTTGTTCAGTTACTACCATGCCCACTTTAAAGATGAGGCAAAGCTCAGAGGAGGGAACTTGGCATGAATCAGCTTGGCTAGAATTGGCTAAAACAATATTTTAACCTAAGCCTTTGATACTAAACCTACTGTTCTTTCTGTTGTCCCAAAAATCACAAGATAATGTCTGTAAAAGTATTTCTTAAATTTACAATCACTACAAGTTATTGTTTCATTCTGAATGTGTAACCAGTCTGTGTAAATAGTGACAGATCCCCTGGGCTCCTGCTACGTTCGCTACATGATACGGAGCAAGATATTTATTTAGCTTCTTTCGCTCTTTAGTTTCCTCCCACATAGAGCAGGTATAATAATGTCAACTGCACAGGGTTGTCGTAAGGGTTAAATGAGAGGAAGGCTTTGGGATTCGAGGAGGGACAAATTTTTGTTCCTTTGTCTTGGAGGAGTGCCAGTCCACGGAGACCTAGATATCAACAAATAACTTCAATAAACATGGTAAGAGAAAGGGACGCCTAATGCGTGCGCACGAATCTCAGCTGAGTGCTGAAGTACACAGAGAATGAGCCAGGACAAAAGGAGCAGCACAAGAAAAGACACGGAAACATGAAAGTGCATGTACTGCTCCAGGAACTCCAAGAATATGGCATCTCTGGAAGGTAAAGTGATCAAAAAAACGGGTCTGGAGGGGTGGAGGAGCGAGATCAGAAAGTCTTTGGAGGCACGCTAAGGCGTCTGGGTTTTATTCTGTTAGCCACTGAAGAAACTGAAGCAGTGTGACATGGCAACAGGTGTGAATATTAGATATGGCTACCCAGGGAAGGATGGATTTAAGAAAAACAAAACTGGAGAAAAGGTGGAAAGGGGTGATGAGAGCCTAAATTAGTAACATGGTAGCAGAGAGGAGGGATGCAGAGGAGAAGCAGTTATGAGATAAAATCAGCAAAATTTGCCAAATGATTAGGTGGGGAAGGAAGCAAACAAAAAAACATGTAGGGGTACCTGAGGGACTCAGTCGTTTAAGCATCTGACTCTTGGTTTCAGCTCAGGTCATGATCTCAGGGTCCTGGGATCAAGCCCACGTAGGGCTCCATACCCAGATTTTCTCTCTCTCCCTTCCCATCTTCTCCTCCCCCTGAGCATACACACCCGTTCTCACGCATGCTCTCTCTCTCAAATAAATAAATCTTTAAAAAAATAATTTTAAAAAAGTTTTTAAAAAGCTCTTTTTTAAAAAAGAGAGAAACACATGAAGGTCTAGGATGATGTTCACACTTCTGGCTGAGTGACTTGGGTAACCAAGATGGGGAATAAAAGAGGAGCTTCAGGTTTTATGAGAAGGGACTGGGATAAGTTTGATGTGAACTGAATTCTGTTATGTCGGTCAAGCATCTGGATAAAGGGGAGTGAAGTTAGGGGAAAAGGTAGGGATGGAATGCACGTTTGACAGCTGCAAGCATGGAGGTGGCAGTTAACACCCCACAAATAAATGGAACTATCTCAAGGGAGCACATAGGACAAGAAAGAACCCAGGGAAACCGCAACATCACAGGGGTAGACAGAGGGGTGGGGGGTGAAACAGGGGCAGTGCTGCAAGAGAAGGAGCAGCAAGAAGCAAGAGAGGGAGCCAAGAAACCTGGTAATAAAGCATTTCAACGTGTGCCAATGGCCAACAGTGCCCCTGCAACAAAGATGTTCAGTTCGGAAAGGGCTGAAAAAGTGTCCGTTCCATGTATCACTGCCAAAATCACTAGTGAGCCTTCCAAAGGAAAAAAGAGACAGAGAGAACATTTTTGTGGAGTAGAGGGAGCCATTACCAAATTGCTGTGGTGGAGAAGTAAACAGAAGGTGAAAAAGTACAGTTTGGCATAGGCTTTCTTGTCCAATGTGCCTGCCTGAGGATAGAAGGAAAATGTTCAAAGTGGTTCTGGAATCAAAGCACCGAAGTGAGTAATTAGACCACATGCAAGTCACCAACTGCACCTGCCCAAAGCAACAGTGGAGAAACTCACTGGGCCAAGCTGGGAAAGCGATGTGGCTGGACAGCTTCTGACTGCTGTGCAAATCATGTAAGAGGGGCAGAGAAAAGGAGAAACACAGGAGGGGCACGGGACATAGGTGTACTGGTGGGGGAGGACGTGGAGGGAAAGTGGGAAGTCTGGGGTGTGTGGTCTAGAGTGCCCTCTTTCAGGAAACCAAAATGTCTTTTGTCTTTCAGGAAACCAAAACGTTATCACATTCCAAAATGGGCTAAGGGGACTCTAAACAGAGCTTTGAACTGCTGGTTTAAGTGTAACAACATTCAACATTATCAGAAAGGAAGAATTGGATTTTTTCTTAACATTCACTCTCTGCCTTCCCCAGCCATTCCCAGGTCCCTCCCAGAATTCAGAGTTGCTGGGGTCTGCCTGTTTAATACTCATTTCTTCGCTTAGGCCTCCAGGAGCAATACAAAGGCTGCTTCCTTTCTCTAAGTGAAATGTCACATCTCCATCTGTAAAGAAAGCCATTCCTCTGACCTGTTTCCTTCTCCCAGCAATCTGTATACGATAAGAAATTTGGGGGGTACTACAGAATGGTAAGTACTGTGTGGAGAGCTAAAGAATAGGAGATAAGAATTTAAAACCAAGAAAACTACAAGAGAAATTATATCATGAAGATACATATTTAAAATAAAAAACAAGCAAACAAAAACCCTTGCTCCCAGAATCTACTCTTTAGCCTGCTGTTGCTCACAGTCCTATAACCAAAAACTGCCAGTTCAAATTCTTCCTTTTTACTTTTCTCCCCACTCCTTTTCTATTATATAGATCAGGGGTCAGCAAAGGCAAGGGAACCAAATCCAGCCCACAACCTGCTTTTGTATGGCTCAGGAGCTAAGAATGTTTTTTATATTTTTTTAAGGGTTACAATAAACAAGTAAAACCAAAGTAGAATATTCAACAGAGACAATAGGTGGCCTGGGAAGCCTAAAATATTTACTTTCTGGTCCATTAGATTAAAAAGCTGTCAACCCCTGTTACACATGAAGACTCTGGTGCCAGTAACGCAGAGACTTTCTCGAGGGCACACAGCTGATCAGCAGGGGAGCTTATGCAACAATCATCTCCTTGGCTCTGGGTACAGGGAGCTCTCGCAACCACCACACTTGGTGCTGATGTGACCGTCAGCCAAACACAGACTGGCAGTAATTCCCACTTGAAGGTAAAAAGGGAGTTGTTAGGTTATTCATGAGAGCCACATAAATAAACTTTAAAATAACAATACTATTACTATTTTTTTAAGAACTCCTGGTTGAATAATATCAAATGGGAGGGAAATATTTAGTAATGGGCAACACATCTTTCAGACTCTCCCTCTCTACTCTCACCTTTTCTTCTTTTTTAAAAAAAGATTTTATTTATTAGAGAGTGAGAGAGCACAAGCAGAGGGAAGGGCAAAGGCAAAAGGAGAAGCAGACTCCCCACTGAGCAGGGAGCTGGGGATCATGACTTAGAGCTGAAGGAAGATGCTTAACCAACTGAGCCACCCAGGCGCCCCTCATCTTTTCCTCTTAAGGTCCCTTCTAAAATCTATTCTAATCTCTGTCACCTGGGTAGGAGTGTTTGTTGAAAAGATATGTCGGGAAGTATGCCTCGTTCTTGGCGAAGAAAGCACCAGCACTCCACTCTACCCACCATATTCTCGCATAAACCCAAACTGCACAGCTATGTGGCAACCTGCAGGCACTAGCTGCTGTGTTTAAGTGGTAATTCAAGTCAAAACGTCTCTCTTTCACTACATAGGACAGTTGCCTCATGTAATCCATTGCCTAACCTTTCAAGTTGTATGTAATAATCAAAACTCACCTTGAAACTTCCAAGGAAAACTCAAACAGTAACAGTTCCAGCATAAAGCTTTCCACACTAACAAACTAGACTATCGTCTGTTGCAGCTCTCTGTCCTGAATGACCGTTCATACACAACTCCTCTGTGGCAGATACTTAATTTCATTCACGAACAACAGGTAGTGGTAATTTGTCTGCCTTTATAAATCATAACACATCCCCAGTCATCTCATCAGACATTTCTCAGTGCCCATGGCTTCGTTCTGTCCTGAAGCCAGCAGAGCTGACCCTGATGCTAATAGTATTAACATCTTCATAAAATATCCTAAAAGGCAAGAAGCCAGGAAAAGAGGATACATGAAAGTTTCAGAGTATTATTTTAGAATTTTAAAATAGATTTTAGAAATCTAGCCCAGTTTTTTTCACAGAAATACTAGGACATATCCATGAATAACAGAGCCATGTGTAATGTTTTAATTAGGTGTCCTCTGCATGTCCTCTTGAGGAAATATAAGAATTTTTTTTTAAAAGGAGGAAAGAGAGAAAGAAGGAGGGAGAGAGAGGAGGAGGAAAGGGAAGAGATAAAAAGAAAAGTCCTGGGGCACCTGCCTGGCTCAGTCTGTGGACCAGGAGACTGATGATCTTGGGGCTGTAAGTTTGAGATCCACCCAGGGTGTAGAGACTACTTTAAAAAACTAAAGTCTTAAAAAAAAAAAAAGGAAAGAAAGAAAGATCGATCCTCAGCCATACATAGTTCCTGACTTTTCAGCCCAATGTAGTTCCATAGCTTAAACTCTCTCAATTATTTTTATTATTTGTAATAGAGTTTCACTGGACTTTTGAAGGGAAGCGGAGTGGGGGTCCTGCTGATATACTTCCTCTTACAGTACACACAGCATTCTATTTTCTTGGCCTTCTAATAATACACTTATCTAAAATCTTGTTACTCATATCTCCCTGCCGAACAGATTCATTTGTGGGTTCTTGTGGAATTCTAGTAAACACATTTTTAACCAATAACCAATTTTAAAGAAAAGAAACATTGGGTCTAGGATGAATACAGATACTATTTACAATAATCAAAGAAAAATCTCGAAGTGTTTTTCTATTCTAACTGGAGACTATTTATTACATCAAGAAACTTAGGTGGCGTTAGGGTAGGTATGGTATGGTGTAAAATGTATGTTAATATTCACTGTGTATTTGTTTATGTGTTTCCTCTCACAGCTCAGCTTTATCCAATAATTGAAAGTTAATTTGTTACTTTTTCCATTAAGGAGAAAGAACCCCTTTTGCGTGTCTCTTTTCTTTACAAAAGTGAATAATTGTGCTTTGCTACTGATACATTTTTCGGATCATTATTCAACATGCCACTAATAACAAATTATAAAAACCATTTTCATCCTGGACATATTTCAGGGTGCAAGATCCTCTCTAAATAGAAAGAAAAAAAAAAACGGAATAAAGGCAATTTTTCTACTTTTAAAAAGGTTTTGGTTTCATTTGCTTTTGGCCAGTATCTTGGTATCACTTCTATAGTAAATTACAATAAAGGAAAAATGTTCTGACCTCCTTTCCAACTGTCTTCCGTATCTCTCTTTAGCTCTAAGTGTAGAACACAGGTGAATGCAGAATCTCTGTGGATACTCATGCCCTTTGTGTCTCTAATTCTGAGTGTCTGTCTTGTTTTGTCTGTAATTTTTCTTTCTGTACCTCTCCATCTCCATGTCTTTCTCTGACCTGCTTATTCCTCTCGTTTCTATTCTCTGCTCTTTCTTTATTTCCCCAACCTTCCTGGTCTACTCCTGACAACTCATGATGTAGGGAAAAAACTATACATTTATAGTAGTTTTTAATTTATCAAGGAGAATTGGATGTCCTCTGTTCTTGGAAGCGTTGAGTAAAAACTCTGTTTTTACCCAATCTAAAACACCTACTCCATAAGCCATGTCCATTGCTACCTTCATAACTGAAATTCCTGGCTCCTTCCCTCTAAATCCAAGCCTTTCTCTAAAGTTCACCATCATTTACCTAGTTGCTTAGCCAGAAACCTAGAAGTCATCCCTGATTTCTATTTCTATTATTGGATTTCAAATCCATTAGCAGGTCCTATAGACTCTATACCAACACACATCCCAAGTTTATCCACTTCAGTGCATCCCCCCACCACCCTCCTCGAAAAGACAGCAAAGTTTCTTGCTTAGACTTCTGCGTCACCCCTCATTAGCATCCCTGCTTCTGCTCTTGCCTTCTTTAAATCCATTCTTTACACAGCATCCAGGATGAAATTTTTAAAAATTAATCAGCTCATGGCCCTCCTTTGTTTAAAGCCCTCCCATGGCTTACCACTGCAATTAGCATTTAATCCAAACTCAACAAAAAAAAAAGTCCTACATGCCCTACATGATCTGGTTCCTACCAACCTTTCTGATCCCACCTTTTTGGCCCTCCAACAGATCAAGCTCCTTCCTGCCGAAGGGTCTGGGCACTGGCTGCCCCTCTGCCTGTAATGTCCAGATCACAGGATGCCTGGTTCCTTCTTGTCATTCAGGTCTCAGCTTAAATGTCACCCCATTAAAGCAGCCTACATTGGCCAACAAGCTAAAGTATCCTCTCGAGACACTCTATCATAGCACCCTGTATTAAAGTTCTACATGGCCATTTTCACTTTTTTTAAAAAGATTTTATTTATTTAGAGAGACAAGGAGAGAACGAGCAGGGAGGAGGGGCAGAGGGAGAGAGAGAAGCAGACTCCCTGCTGAGCAGGGAGCCCAATGCGGGGCTTGATCCCAGGACCCTGGGATCATGATCTGAGAAGAAGGCAGATGCTTAACTGACTGAGCTACACAGGTGCCCCTGCAGGGCCATTTTCAGATATTTCTTGTTAAATTTATTTTTTTTCTGTGTATTTTTCTCCCACCGGAATGTCAACACTTCAAGAACAGAGAACTGCTGATTCCTATCCACTGCTCTAGTCCCAACATATAGAAAGGTTCCAAGAAAGAACTTAGTAAGCTCTCAGTAAACATGTGATGAATGGATGGATGAACAAAAAAATCCCACAGTCCTCCCAAAGCCCTCCCTTATCATCTAGCCAACAACAATATTTTTCCTTTATGACTTCATAGCATTAATTTGACTCTTAATGTCTTGTTAAATCTATTACACTAATGCTTTAAATTAACATATCATTTAACTTTTCATGATGTCATCATTATGCCACAAATACTAACTATGTACCTCCTACAGCTGAAATGAATAAAGGCAGGAAACAAAAAATGCTTTTATCAGAAAACCAATCAGCCCTTTTACATGAGCATTCTCTTTCAGTGAGATCTTTGTATTTCTAGCTTACCCTGAACAGGTACTTTGATCATTAAAAATAAAACTATATGCGATACACTCTCCATAGTTCATCTAAGGTGGGTCTGAGGCAAAGCAGTGCTAAGTACAAAATGTTATTAAAGAATTTGAACAGAAGATACCATGCAGGGGTTTCATTTGATCTAAGGAGATTAGATAATTGGGAAAAGAGAGAAAATGCTGTAAAGATCTAATATAGCTTGAGAAATGATACATTTTAGGATTTTTTTTTTTGAGAAAAGGGCATCTCTAAATATATCGTTGTCTTTGTTTAAAAAGGTACGGTGTGCTGGTCATTAAAGGATGGGTGCTTTATTTTTTTTTTTAGAGAGGAAGGGGGAGCAGACGAAGAGGGAGAGAGAGAACCTTAAGCAGGTTCCACACCCAGTGCAGAGCCTAATGCAGGGCTCGATCTCACAACCTTGAGATTATCACCTGAGCCAAAATCAAGAGTCAGATGCTTTACCAACTGAGCCACCTAGGTGCCCCATGGATGGGTGCTTTTAAAAGTAATAAATGTTGGGGTGCCTGGGTGGCTCAGGTCGTGGGGCATCCGACTGTTGATCTCAATTCAGGTCTTGATCTCAGGGTCGTGAGTTCAAGCCCCGCATTGGGCTCCACTCTGGGCATGGAGCCTACTTAAAAATAAAAAAAGTAATAAATATTTTAAGTCTTAGCACTTTGACTTTGCTACTGAAACTATCTGTTGATGAGAGAGGGCCTGTATTTTATAACTATATCATCTAGAAAACTGACCTTATTAATGAGTTGGCAAACTACCACCATTTACCACAGCATGCACCATACTCAAGTTCAAAGGAGGTTCTATGAAAGTGGAAGCCATGCTTCAGTTTATAATCAGAGAGTATCTGATAAACAAGAATCTTTAATCACCCACGTAGTAACATGTGTGCTATTTTTTAACAGCACTGTAGAAAAATCAAAAAATATGTAGGACTTCTCAGGCATCCAATCTTTGGACTTATGCCATAGCAGGCCCTTAAGACAAGAGAAAATCTGTTGTAATTTAATATGGGATCCAATGTACTTGGTTGCCTACAAATAATGTAAGATGATTTAGAATTTTTAAACCATTTCTGAAAAAAATAGTATTTTATGGGACAGATGAATGATCATATGTCCAGCAAATACTACCATTCTGAGGTAATTCTTTCCTGTTTTTTTACTACCATTTCTTTCAATGTAGTTCTGAAAGGTATTTCAATATATTACTTATCTAATAACACTAATTATAAGTCATTAGAAAACAGTGCTTCAAGGCTGCAACTGTCCTTACCCTGCCTCTCTTGTCTCTACCCATGACATTCTCCTAGCCCTCATGATCCATCATTCAAATTATTAAACTATTCAAGTGGTAAACCTACACTTGCCTTCTGTTGCTGGGAAAAAGAAAACCCTTCTATTGCACAGTTTAAAAGTTGAAGTTTTTACATTTTTAAAAAAGGAAAAGAAGATTAAAAGAAAAAATATTAAAAGGACATTAGACGGGCACCTGGCTGGCTCAGTCCATAGAGCATGTGACTCTTGATCTCAGGGTCATGAGTTCGAGCCCCATGTTGGATGTAGAGCTTACTTTTTAAAAAATGCAAAAAAAGAACAAAAAGACATTAGAAATAAGTTTGGTTTTGATCCAGAGGAAATAAACAATTGTTAGGCAAAAGGGACAGAGAAAAATATCCTCTGAATGGGAAAAAAATGTGATGATTCAAATACAAAGTAATTAAAAATCTTTTTTAAAAATCCTCCTTCTACAGGGCGCCTGGGTGGCTCAGTTGTTAACCGTCTGTCTTCGGCTCAGGGCGTGTTCCCAGAGGCCTGGGATCGGGCCCCACATCAGGCTCCTCCGCTGGGAGCCTGCTTCTTCCTCTCTCACTCCCCCTGCTTGTGTTCCCTCTCTCGCTGGCTGTCTCTCTCTCTCTCTGTCAAATAAATAAATAAAATCTTAAAAAAAAAATCCTCCTTCTACAAATAAAATCAGAAAAGAGACATAGATATATATATATATATATATATATATATATATATATATATATATCCCTTCAAGTCTGTTGTAATCATTCAATAAACTGAAGAGAGGGCTACCCAGCCTCACTCTAAAGTTGCTTTGGGAAAACCTCCAGATCCTAGTGTTAGATCCGGCATGGTGCCTGTAAATGGCTTCCCCTGCCCTGGCAAGACTTGCTAAACTGCACATAAAAGAACCTTCCACCACCAGCCAAGTGTCTGCAGACTTCGTTTCCTGTACAGCCCGACTTCACCTGCTCAGTGTTTCTCACTCCATTCTCTGGACCTGTGGTGCCTCTGAAAGTTCCATCTGTGGATTCTTCTCTTATAACTAAAATTATCTGCTCTCTCCCAGATCCCTGCCAGCCAGACCTTTCTGTCTCACCTTCTAGGTTGAACGCGCTCTACTAATTGCATCCAGGGTAAACTCGCTGTTCAACAAGGTTACAGACCTTTTCCTCGTATACTTCCATAAAGGGTAACCCTGCCCCCCACCCCCACCAGGCCTATCCTGGCCTCCCAGATGAGACCCAGTCAATGGAAACTCAAGGGAAAAGGAAACTTGGGGTCTGTTTATCAAAAAGGGAACCAAATGGTATCCTGTTCTGCACCCTCTTCTAAAAAGCTAATAACAATGTAGTCAATTGGGCATTACTAGTTTTTTTCATACGGATATTAAAAAATAAGTACAAATAACAGCAGTAAGAAATAAACTAATTCACTCTAATATTCTGCTACAACAGTCATAGGCTTCTATTTCATCTTATTTTGTTATAAAAACAATAGAGCAACAACATTAAAGTTCATTCTGAAAAAGAGAGAGAGAAACCTACTCAATTCCACAACCATAAAACACCAACTACTGATTTGGAGATACTCCTTTTCCAACTCTTTCCCATATATATATTCATTTTTAGACCAGATCTTTTCATAGATTCATGTCTTTGCATATTTCTTTCCCTCTTTTCATCTGACAAATTCCTACTCTCCTTTCAAAACCCAGCTCATATATGATGACTTCCCACAATGCTCTTCCCCAGGAAGAGCAGCTGCCGAGCTCATCAGGCCTCATAGCATTCCGTCCCTATCTCTGCTACAGCACTACCCCACTGAGGTAGATTCCATCTGTTTTCATAACTATCTTCAATAAATTGTATGTTCCATGTGAGTGGAGCCCTTTCCTATTCACCCTCGTATCCCAGGACCTAACAACATCCAAGTCTATGTGAAAAAAAGAAATGAAACAACTAAGATCCAGATGTACATATAATATGAATTCAGCTTTGTTAACTTCATGTTATACCATAAACAGTGTCAAATACCCATCTCTAGCAACTGCTGGAAGGAGGAAGGAATCACAATCTCTAATAAGAGGTTACTGAAAAACCATAAAAGTACTTCCAGGAGGCTTTCTCTTTGTGGTATAAAACAAGTTCAGGTGTACTTTATACCCATTACATACACACACACACACACGCACACGCACACGCACACACACATACCACACTGTCAGAGTGTGAAAGAGGCCTCTAGCATTGTGCAGAGGGCAGAACCCACCAGCATTCTTCTGTATTCAGAGATAAAACACACCCATTATGACAAATAATTCAGGTGAATAATTAGAACAGCAGCATGGTATAGTTGAGAAAGAACCGAATTTAGATGCTGAACAAACTAAGTTCAAGTTATTAGCTCTATGATCTGATTCATCAATCAACAAAATATCCTGGCATTCTGCTGGATGCTGGAAATACAGCGATGAAAGACAGAGTTCCCTTCACAGGACCGCCAGTCTGGCAGAGGAAATAAATAATAATAGGCAATCACAGCACAGTATGGTTGGCACCATGGTAGGAAATACTGAGTCGTAAGGACGCATGTTGGAGAGTCAGGGAAAGACTCCTGGAGGAAGCTAGGTCCTGAAAGATTTTAACAGAGAAAAGGGGTAGGTGTAGGGAAGTGTCTTTCTCCACAGAGGGAATGACATGATAAAGGCCCAGAGGTATCTATATTATAGGAATCTTCATACCTAATCACTGTATAGAGCAATTTTGAAGTTCAAATTAGATATTGATATGGAAGGATAAATTCCTTCCATACTTATTCCTTCCATACCTATGAATGGTACTTATTAGTAATATTATAAAACTGAATGGTGAATAAGACAGGCCTCAGCTCACGTGGAGCATACAATTTACTGAAGACTAGTGCCTTCACGTGGTCTCCCTTTTGTCTCTGTTCTCATTTCTTTTTCTAATAAAGACACCAGTTGTATTGAATTAGGAACCCTCCTAAGGACCTCATTTTTGCTTTAATTGTGAGACTCTATCTCACAAATACAGTAATATTCTGAGGTATCAGAGGTTAAGACTTCGACATATGAATTTGAAGAGGAAGCACTCCCCCACCACCCAATAAGCCTTTTTAGACCTTTTCTCCTAATGATCCTTCCCCCATAGAATTTAAATACCTGTTTATATATTGTGGTCCTTTAGAGGGCCATAAACCACTGTTATATCTGATTTTAGTCCCCCCACCCCAAAGAAAAAAATTTTTGTCCCCTTGGAGGCAACATCATCCTTGCTAAGAATGCATGTTTTACTTTTTTGTTAACACCTTCCTGACTTCCATACATTTTTTTAACAATGATTAGGTTATACTCTTTTAATCAGGAAAATAAGCAAACTA
Source organism: Ursus americanus (assembly GCF_024610735.1). NCBI lineage: Eukaryota > Metazoa > Chordata > Mammalia > Carnivora > Ursidae > Ursus > Ursus americanus. Next base: position 40,939,295 of record NC_142134.1, read on the forward strand.
TTTTTTTAAGATTTTATTTAAACTCAAGTTAGTTAACATATAGTGTATTATTAGTTTCAGGGTTAGAATTTAGGGATTCATCACTGCATATAACAGACAGTGTGCATTACATCAAGCTCCCTCCTTAATGCCCATCACCCAATTACCCTATCCCCCCATCAACCTCCCCGCCAAAAACCGTTTGTTTCCTATAGTTAAGAGTCTCTTATGATTTGCCTCCCTTTCTGGTTTTATCTTCTTTTTCCTTCCCATTCCCTATGTTTATCTGTTTTGTTTCTTAAATTCCACATATGAATGAAATCGTATGGGATTTGACTTTCTCTGACTGACTTATTTCACTGAACATAATATTCTCTAGCTTCATCCACACCCACGCAAATGGCAAGATTTCATTCTTTTTGATGGCTGAGTGGTGGCTTTTTGATGGCTTTTTGGTGGCTTTTGATTCCATTGTATAGATACATATACCACATCTTCTTTATCCATTCATCTGTTGATGGACATCTGGGCTCTTTCCATAGTTTGGCTATGTGGATGTTGCTGCTATAAACATTGGGGTGCAGGTGCCCCTTCAAATCACTATGTTTGTATCCTTTCGATAAATACCTAGGAGTGCAATTGCTGGGTTGTAGGGTAGTCCTATTTTTAACTTTTTGAGGAAACTCCATCCCATTTTTTCTTTATTATCTATTTGTTCTTCCATCTCCCATGGCCAGTGATCTTCTTGAAGATCTTGGTAATCTGATGCTGGCACAATAAATGCTGACAGAATAGAACTAAACTCTAGAAAAATGTTAAAGTATGGAAAACTGCTTAATAGCTGTTCCTAAGGGCTGTACTGAGAGGTCACACTGTGTACTCTCCTGCCCCCACGCCACCCCTCTCAAAAAACCTCATCTCGGTGAAATGAAGATAAATGAACAAGGTCATTCACTGGGAAAGAAGTCACCAAAAGGCAGACCAAGAGAAGTGTGTGGGACTGGAGAAGGGCAGGCAACCCCAATATACTGGCTGATTGTATGTATACAAGTCTTAGGGTTTATTTCTTTAAGAGTACTAGATAGTTGGGGCTCCTGGCTGGCTCAGTAGGTAGGCTCTTGATCTCGGGGCTGTGAGTTCAAGTCCCATGTTGAGTGCAGAGATTACTTAAAAATAAAATCTTTAAAAAAAAAGAGAGTACTAGATCATTAAAAACATCACCTCCACTGTCCAGCCACCAGCAGCTGAAGCTCAAAAGTATCTACTATGGCCTAAAGTTTGACTGCTTGCCAAAGAGTTACTTTAACTGCTAAAATCAAAACTGCAAGAGATAGAGTTGGCTCATTTTGTATACATTTTAATTTGGGGTTATAAGTCACATCACAGCCACATAAAGATTCAGAAATTCAGCAAGGTGGGTTGGGGGGTGAGAAGGAGAAAAAGAAAAGAAAAGAAGAAAGAAAGAGGAGGGTAGGGAAGAGGGAAGAAAAAGGGAAGAGAAGAAGGAGGGAAAGAAGGAAGAGAGGGAAGTAGAGAGAGGCAGAAGGCAAAGGGAGAGTAGAAGAGAAGGGTGAAAGGAACAACTGCAATGAGTCGTGTCAGCAACTGAGCCAGCCATCCAGTATGAGTATGTATGTACAGAGAGGTCTTGGGAAAGGAGGTGGCAATCTGCTTTGGGCCCAATTTCTATGTGTACTGAAATTCTAGTGCTTAAAGGTAAGCATTTTCTTTCTGTCTTTTTTTTTTTTTTAAGATGTATTTATTTAGTTGAGAGAGAGAGCACAAGTGAGCGGGGGGAGGCGCAAAAAGAGAGGGAGAGAGACACTCTTCAGCAGACTCTGACACAGGGCTCAATCTCCCAACCCTGAGACCATGAGCTGACCTGAAATCAAGAGTCAGAAGCTTAACCGACTGAGCCACACAGACGTCCCTAAAGGTAAGTATTTTTCAAATAGCAGAGCCCTTACATGGAAGCCAATTCCTTCAGCTGGTGCTCAACTAAGGGACAGCTAGGTAAAAAACTGCCTGTTTTGAGCCAATGTAAAATGGTGCTTGATCTGCAATGTTGTGCCTTCCGAAGTATTTGCAAGGGTAATAGCACCTGTGTTTGTGCCTTTCCCACAAACTTAATTACCTAATCCAATAAGAGACAACTCCACTGTATACAATATAAATGCCCCTTTTTGTAACGTGAGTGTGAAAAGGAGAAGAGTAAAGCCAAATTAATCAAGACAGGGTGGCACTGGAGTAAGAGTAAACAGAACAATGGAATGAAATTGACAGTCCACGAATAAACCCTCACATTTATGGTCAATTGATTTTCAACCAGGGCGTCAAGACAATCCATTGAGGAAAAGAACAGTCTTTTCAACAAATGGTGCCAGACAACTGCAGATCCACATGCAAAAGAATGAAGTCAAAGCCCTTCCTTATACCACACACAAAAATTAACTAGAGCGGATCGAAGACCTAAATGTAGAAGCCAAAGCTATGTAGTTCTTAGAAGAAAACACAGGAACAGATCTTTGTGACCACAATTAGGCAATGCTTTCATAACTATGACACCAAAAGCACACAAAAAAATAAACTGAACTACGTCACAATGTAAAACTTCGTGCTTCAAAGGACACCAACAGGAAAGTGAGAAGACAACCTACAGCATGGAAGAAAATATTTCCAAATCATCTGTTAAAGGACTTATATGTAGAATAAAGAACTCTTACAAAACAATTTTTGAAAAACCAAACATAAAATTGCTGAAGAATCTCAATACACATATCTCCAAAGAAGATCTATAAAGGGTCCATAAGCGTATCTAAAGATGCCCAGCATCATCGGCCATCAGGGAAATACAAATGAAAAGCTCACCGAGAAACCACTTCATAGCCACTAAGATGGTCATAATTAAAAAGACCAATACTACTTAGTATTAACAAGGATGTAGAGAAATAGGAACCTTCCTACACCTCTAGGGAGAACATAAAACGGTACAGCCACTGTGGGAAAAAGTCAGGTAGTTCTTCAAAGCATTAAACACGGTTGGGGGCGCCTGGGTGGCACAGCGGTTAAGCGTCTGCCTTCGGCTCAGGGCGTGATCCCGGCGTTCTGGGATCGAGCCCCACATCAGGCTCCTCTGCTATGAGCCTGCTTCTTCCTCTCCCACTCCCCCTGCTTGTGTTCCCTCTCTCGCTGGCTGTCTCTATCTCTGTCAAATAAAAAAAAAAAAAAAGAGACACTTTAAAAAAAAAAACAAAACATTAAACACGGTTAATCCTATGGGCCAGGAACTGACTCTCAGGAATATCCCCAAGAGACAGAAAATAGACGCCCATATAAAAACTTGTACATAAATGTTCACTGCACCATTACTGGAAACAAATTGGTGGAAACAACCCAAATACCCATCAAATGGTAAACGGATAAATACAACGTTGTATATCCACATGATGGAACAGTATTCAGCAATAAAACAGAATGGAGCACTGAGCTTTGCTACAATATGGATAAACCTTGAAAATACTATGCTAAGTGAAAGAAACCAGTAGTCACAAAAGACCACATACTGTATGATTCCATTTGTATGATATGCCCAGAATAGGCAACCCATAGAGATAGACAGTAAACTGGTGGTTGCCAGGGGCTGCAGGGACAAAGTAACAAGGAGTGAATGCGAAAGGTTTCTTTTTGGTGATGAAGATATTCTGGAATTAGATAGTGGTAATAGCTGCACGACTCTGCACACACACTGAAAACCACTGAATTGTGCTCTTTAAAAGGGTGAATGTTAGGGGCGTCTGGGTAGCTCAGTCGGCTAAGTGTCTGACTCTTGGTTTTGGCTCAGGTCATGATCTCAGGGTCGTGAAACTGAGCCCCTTGTTGGGCTCCAGGCTGGGCATGGAGCCTGCTTAAGAGTCTCTCTCTCTCTGCCATTCCCCCACCCCCTGCATGTGCGAGAGCACACTCTCTCTCCCACCCCCCTAAAAATAAAAAATAGAAGGGTGTTAAAAAATAAAAAATAGAAGGGTGAATGTTATGGTATGTGAATTAAGTCTTTAGGGGCACCTGGGTGGCTCAGTCGTTAAGCCTCTGACTTCGGCTCAGGGTGTGATCCCAGCGTCTGGGATCGAGCCCCACATCAGGCTCCTCCACTGGGAGCCTGCTTCTTCCTCTCCCACTCCCCCTGCTTGTGTTCCCTCTCTCGCTGCTGTTTTTCTCTCTGTCAAATAAATAAATAAAATCTTAAAAAAAAAGTTTTTAAAAGCTGGGGTTTTTTTTAAAAAAGGGATAAAAATAGAAATCACATGATGGAACATAAGCGAATTTTCTCTTCTGCTCTTGCTTGTTACCAGCCATGAAGCAACACTGACATTAAAGCAAATGAGTCTTCATTTCGATAAACTATCTTTCATTAATGTCAACAACTTCAAATGAATTACCTTCAAGTTACTAACTATGAGGGAATACAACCAAGCTATGCTATCAAATATAATGTACCCACTCATTTACTCAGAGTTTAAATGAACACATTTATGATACCCAAGACAGAAAGACAAATAAAAATAATTTATGAGAGTGAAAGTATAAACAGAAGCATAATTTATGTTTCTTATACTATGTACATTAGTCAGAGTTCACACTTTATCTGGACCCAGATATCCCAATTCTGAAACTTTTGTAATAATTAAAGAAATAAATAAATGCAACCTGCACTAAGAGTAATTATTACAATCACAACATACTAAGGTAGAGGAATACAACTTAGATCATCTATTGACAAGGTAAATACAATTTTAGACAGAGGAGCAAAGGTAAATACAAGATGATTGATCTGTCATTATTGTTACCAAGGAAGCCTTGGTATTCCTCTGCCCGTGAAGCAAGAAGAGTCCATCTGAAAAGACACTGGTTACTGTGGGCACACATCACTGTTACCAGTATCTTCCTGCAAGGAATCAAGTTTTTCTTTTTCTAGGCTACTCTAAGTTTATCCTAGTGCAAAAATTTTAGGAGAATATGAGTCTTATCAAAAGAAGTAACCTATTTGATTCTCAGAAGTTGTCCATTCAAATAGGGCTATTACACTAGCTATTTCAATTCAGATAATATTATGAAAGGATCCAACCTTAAAGACTTACAAGGTCTTTTTACAAGGTAATAATTGATGGCAAAATGTCACAGAGGCCATGCCAGACACACAACTTCTGTTAGCAGGGCTTCTGCAGAACAGCTGCCAAGCAAAAAAACCCACAATTCTCTTCTCCTCAAGAACCCAAAGGTGTACACACACACACACACACACACACACACGCATATATCCACACACACACATATACCGAATAGCCCCTGGGCTGCTTCCCTCAGGATTTACCCAACAAGCTCTGTTCTGCCACACAGGCTGGAGATGTCCGCAGGAGAGGTATGAGGGACTAGAAGCTGGGCAGCACCCAGATAGTGCCCTGGGAATCCTGCTAGAGAATTTCGAAGAGGAAGAAGGTAGGGTGGCAGGGAGGTCAGGATAGAATTCACAGGTGTTGTTAGAGCCGTGAAAATGGGCAAGGAACTGGAGAGGGAGAGAGGAAGTGGAAGGGACTGCAGGCAAAGTGGAAAGGACTGAAGGCATGGAATCAAGAGGGAAGGACATGTGCACGGAGTAAAGGGTGAGGAGAGAGTGGCCGGTGAGGAGTCGGAACAGAAATGGAGTTGGAACCAGAAAGCAGGGGCCTTGGATGCCACGCTAAGGACTCTGTTAATTTCTCCATTCAGTGTAGATTAAGGGAGTCACTGTTGGTTTCTGAACATAAGTCTCAATTTCCCTATCTGCAAAATAAAAGTTTAGGATTAAAAAGTAGATATTAACTAATAATAGTTTCGTAAATTGCTTACCCATTATATGTCTGGCTGTATGCTAAGCTCGAACACACATTACCGAATTAATTAAGCCCCTTCTAGTCTCAACCTGCTGTAACTACTTGAAAGAGTCTATCTCTCTAATTGATTCTAACTTGTCCTTTGATCGGGTACATTCTTTTGGAGTAGGAGGCGAGGACCAAAGACACAGCTTCCCTGCTGCCGCCCCAACAGTATTCTGGCAGCTCTCTACTCAAGCTCCCTTTTGAGCAGGATAGAGGGTTCTCCCTCTCCTTTCTTCCTCCCATATAGTCTTCCCTGGTGGAAGATATCTGAGGTTAGTACAGACCAAAAGCTTACCAAGCACCTTAAAAGTAGGAGGTCTCTAATGCAATACATCATTTTCCCCCTTGGTACTCACAGAAAGGGAGAAAGAGTCAGCGCTTCCCCCCAGACTTCTGCCTGAATGACCTCACCATCTAGTCTTCCTAAGTCTTCTTCTCACCTGTCCAACCTCGGAACACAGAAGTGCCCTGGGGCTGTCGTGGGACCTACTCTCTTCTCAAGACACTTCCTCCCTGGGGGGGTCTCACATATTCTCATTGCTTTTTTTTTTTTAAGATTTTATTTTTAAGTAATCTCCACACCCAACATAGGTCTTGAACTCACAATCCTGAGATCAAGAGTCGCATGATCCACCAACTGAGCCAACCAGGCGCCCCTACTCTCACTGCTTTAAACACCAGCTCTAAAGACTAGCAATTTTACATCTCCAGCCCAGCTCTGTTCCCTGAAATTCAAACTCATTTGTCACATCAATATCGCCACATTGATGTCTAACAGGCACCTGTCTTAGTTTCCTAAGGCTGCCATTATTCTCTCACTGTTAGGGAGGTCTGAAGTGTGAAATCAAGACGTCAGATGCGCCATGCTTCCTCCAAAGGCTCTAGGGGAGGATCCTTCTTGGCGTCATCCAGCTTCTCACCACAGCGTTCCTTGACATGTGAAGGCACAACTCTAATCACTACCTCCATCTTCATATGGCCTTCTCCCTTGTGTCTCTCTGTGTCCTCTCCTCTAAAACATACCCAGAACCTAACACTTCTCCATTGCTATCCCTCCAGGCCAAGCTATGAATAATCTTCTAAATGGATTCCATGAGGACACCCTTACTCCCCTAAAGTTATGTCACTCTGATGCTTAAATTCCCCCAATGTCTTCCTGTCTCATTTGGAGTAAAAGCCAAAGCCCTTCCAGTGGCCCACAAGGCCCCACAGAGTCTGCTTCTACATTCCTTGCACCTTTTCTCCTTCTGCCCACTTCCTTTCCTCAGCTGCAGGGACTCCTCACTGTCCCTCAGACATGGGAGGCAGGCTCTGCCTCAGGCCCATGCCACTTGCTGTTTGCTCTGCTTGAAATTCTTCTCCAGATAAGCACATGGTTTCTAGCTCCCTCACCTCCTTCAAATGTCAACTTCTCAGAGAGACTGTCCTTGACCACCCTATCTAAAATTGCCAACACCACCATCTTCCCACCCTCATATGTCCGGACCATCCCTCTTCCCTGGTTTTTTTCTTCCAAACTTAAACCATGACCTGAAATACTATATATTTCACGTATCCGTTTGTTTGCCTGCCCTCCCCACATACGCACCAGAATATGAGCTCTAGAAGGAGAGGAAGTTTACTCTGTTTTGCTCACGGTGGTTCTTCCAGGATCTAAAAACAATCTCTAGCATGTAACTGTCACTCAATAAGCATTTCTAAATCAATGACGGAATCTAGTACAATCATCTAATCTGAAAAATGAGGTAGAGAGATCTAGCCTTGTCATACAAGGAGCTGTAGAACCAGAACCTGTTTCCGTGTTAAGTTATTTATGCTAATTAAATACATTAATCCATGCTAATAACAGGTTACGTCTCCCAAGCAAAGAACTGCATTTTTAAGAGGAACCCTTTAGGGACAGGTAACCAAAACCAAATAAGTAAAGCAAATGATGAAAATTTGAGATACTATGAGGCATGTTCTGGGATAGGCCAGATTCTTCAGAAAATCAAGTCACGCCAGTATCTAACTGAAGGCCTAAGCAAGGGCAGGGAATTGGCTCCTCCTCCATGACACTCATCCCCTCTCACCTAATAAATACTCCTCTCCCGCTTCTGGCCTTCCTCTAAAGAAGAAGTATTTATTGGAGTTCCTTTTCTGAATTCCCATTTTCTTTCTTTTTTTTTTTTTTAAAGATTTTATTTATTTATGTGACAGAGAGACAGCCAGCGAGAGAGGGAACACAAGCAGGGGGAGTGGGAGAGGAAGAAGCAGGCTCCCAGCGGAGGAGCCCGATGTGGGACTCGATTCTGGAACGCCGGGATCACGCCCTGAGCCGAAGGCAGACGCTTAACGACTGCGCTACCCAGGCGCCCTGAATTCCCATTTTCTACACCTAATATTCTATAAGAAACAGAGGCTCTTAGATGAAGACTTCCATTCCTTCCTGAAAAGGCAAGGGTCTTATATAATCTTTTATAAAAGAACAGGCAACTCTTATTCTATTGTGTACCATCTGAACCATCCTAATTCTTTTTTTTTGTTTGTTTGTTTTAATTTTAGTTAGTTAACATACAGTGCAATATTGGTTTCTGGAGTAGAATTTTGTGGTTCATCACTTACATACAATACCCAGTGTTTATTACAACAAGTGCCCTCTTTAATACTCATCACCCATCTAGCCCATCCCCCACCCACCTCCCTCCACCAATCCTCAGTTTGTTCTCTATCATTAAGAGTCTCTTATGGCTTGTTTCCCTCTCTCCTTTCCCCCTCCCCCATATGCTCATCTGTTTTCTTTCTTAAATTCTACATATGAGTGAGATCGTATGGTATTTGTCTTTCTCTGACTTATTTCACTTAGCATAATGTACTCTAGATCCACTCATGTCATTGCGCATGGCAAGATTTCATTCTTTTTGATGGCTGAGTAATATTTCATTGTATATATACACCATGTCTTCTTTATCCATTCATCAGTTGATGGACATTTGGGCTCTCTCATGTTTTGGCTGTTGTTAATGATGCTGCTGTAAACATTGGGGTACATGTACCCCTTCAAATCTGTATTTTTATATCCTTTAGGTAAATACCTAGCAATGGTGCAACTGCTGGGCAATAAGATAGTTCTACTTTTAACTTTTTGAGGAACTTCCAAACTGTTCTCCAGAGTGGCTGTACCAGTTTGCATTCCCACCAACAGGGTAAGAGGGTTCCCCTTTCTCCACATCCTTGCTAACTCCTATTGTTTCCTGAGTTGTCCATTTTAGCCATTCTGACAGGTGTGAGGTGGTATCTCATCATGGTTTTGATTTGTATTCCCTGATGAAGAGTAATGCTGAGCATCTTTTCATGTGTCTATTAGCCAGCTGAATGTCTTCTTTGGAAAAATGTCTATTCATGTCTTCTGCCCATTTCTTAACTGGATTATTTGTCCTTTGGGTGTTGAGTTTAATAAGTTCTTTATGGATTGTGGTAACTAACCCTCTATCAGATATGTTGTTTGCAAATATCTTCTCCCATTCCACAGGCTGCCTTATTAGTTTTATTGGTTGTTTCCTTCACTGTGCAGAAACTTTTTACCTTGATGAGGTCCCAACAGTTCATTTTTGCTTTTGTTTCCCTTGCCTCCAGCGATGTGTCTAATAAGAAGTTGCTACAGCCAATACCAAAGAGGTTTCTGCCTGTGTTCTCCTCTAGGATTTTGATGGTTTCCTGTCTCACATTTAAGTCTTTCATCCATTTTGAATTTATTTTTGTGTATGGTGTAAAGAAAGTGGTCCAGTTTCATCCTTCTGCATGTTACTGCCCAGTTTTTCCAATACCATTTGTTGGAGACTGCCTTTTTTTTCCATTGGATATTCTTTCCTGCTTCGTCAAAGATTAGTTGACCATAGTTGTGGGTCTGTTTCTGGGTTCTCTATTCTGTTCCATTGATCTATGTGTGTGTTTTTGTGCCATCTTGACTAATTCTAACTTACTCATTAGATTTCTTTTGAATGTATCTAACTTTTACTCTTTTGTCTTACCATTTACTTCCCTCTATTTTCTCCTATCACCGTCTTCTTTCCTCCTCTATGCTATTTTCCAGTCACCTATAACATCCAGGAACCCTTGCTCCTCATGTGTTCATTTATATTTTCATGCAATAATTCAACAAGCTATTTATTTAGTTTCTTCAGTGCACACAGCACTATAACAGGCCTTCCCTATACTGCGTGTGTGAGAGTGTATGCATTTGTGTGTACATGTGTTTTCCAGATAGACATATAGAGCCAGAGCAAAACAATTCTTTCTACCAAGGAAAGTCACTACCACAGTTCTACACCTGCCTCTTAGCCACATTGTTGGGAATCATGACTGGAATTAAAATTTTAGATACACTACTGATCCCCAAATGAAGTGGAAGATTCCCTCTGCACAACATTGGAGCTTTGACATATTTAACAATGCTCCCAAGAAAACTTAAAGATGGAGGTAATAATACAATTGTCTGATTTTTTATCTCTTGAGAGGGTATTCAAAACTAACTAACTGCCATGGCTGCCTTCTGGTGTTTGAAGAGAACCACAACTCCTGCTCTGCATTGTATGGTATCCTGAAGGCACCTTCAAAACTATGAGCCCAAGTCAACCAAGACAGCACATACTCAGTTTTAAGATGAACCAGCCTGGACTTTATCTCACTAGAAGTTATAAGTACTACAGAGGAGTTGGGGATCACCTATAGGGACATGAAGAAAAAGCAGAGGTACTTTTGTCAGTGGCCTCATACCACAAATGCATAACTACAAAAGGAAAGTGATGAATCACAGAAAATAATGGGTCCCTGTCACCTGTGTGAACATAAAGGCTCACATCAAGAGGTTCCAGGGGCACTTCATCATCTTCCTCAAGGACTGACAGCTCTGAATATCCTACTTTTGGCTTGTCTCCTTAACCCACTGCCCAACAACCACAGTTGGTGGTTCTGAGCCACATTGGCAACTCTCAGATGACTTCAGTTGTCCTGAAGGGTGAAGAATCACTTCAGTCATCTATGACCAAACTGTGTCCCATATAGACTGCAGAAAGGTCACTTCATTTTTTTGAAATTTTTGATGAATCCTTGAAAAGTAGTTTCAATTGAAGATGAGGATAGGAAGCCAGAATGCATAACATGAGGAATTAGTAGAAATGTTAAGAGTTAAGGTAAACACTTGAGGCTCTACTTGTGAAAAACCTGTGAGTGAGTGAGTGAGTGAGTGAGTGGGCAAGAGAGTGGGAGAAAAAGATTGAATGCCATCTCCAAGTAAGCCCTGGTAGTTGTTTTGTTTTTTTTTTAAGATCGACTGATTGATTGATTTGAGAGAGAGAGCATGTGCACACGCACAAGCAGGGAAAGGGGCAAAGAGAGAGGGTGAGAAAGAATCCCAAGCAGACCTCCCTCTGAGTGGGGAATCCAATACAGGGCTTGATCCCACAACCCTGACATCATGACCTGAGCCAAAACCAGGAGTCTGTTGTTCAACCGACTGAGCCACTCAGGCGCTCCCTCCCTTTATTTTTTAAAGATTTATTTATTTATTTATTTATTTGAGAAAGAGAGAGAGAAAGGGAGGGCACATGAGCAGAGGGAGAGGGAGAGGGAGTTGTTTTTTAATAATAGGCCAGGCCTATGGATATTTATATGAAGAAGGGAAAGAACAAGTGCGAAAGGGAGATAATCTCAGACCAAAGTTTCTGAAGAGATGGAAGGTAATGAAGATTAAAAAAATAAGTAGAAAGTTCAGCTTTGCAGAAGGAAAGTTTTTCATCTGAAACACGAAAGAAAAGGAGCTTGGATAATGGTTAGGTAAGCTAACATATATGCAAGTACCTTGTAAAGTGTACTGATCCACACTGATACAAGTTATTACTATGCAGCACCTACCAAATGTCAACACAGCAGACACTCAAAAAAGTGTCTGTCAGTGGGGTGCCTGGGTGGCTTGGTCATTAGGCGTCTGCCTTCGGCTCAGGGCGTGATCCCAGAGTCCTGGGATCAAGCCCCACATTGGGCTCCTCCGCTGGGAAGCCTGCTTCTTCCTCTTCCATTCCCCCTGCTTGTGTTCCCTCTCTCGCTGGCTGTCTCTCTCTCTGCCAAATAAATAAATAAAATCTTTAAACAACAACAACAACAAAAAAGTCTGTCAAAAGAACTGAGATCTTAAGGGAACTGAAATACCTGAGAAAGTGTTGAAAGGCAAGAAGACTATGGTCAGAGAGGGGAGCTCCCGTTTGCAGGATTTAGAGCAAGAAGTCCATAGCATGCTGGTAGGTAGGTAGAGGTGTCCTACGAGTTCACAGCTCAATCCTGAACCCTGATTGCCTAACTATACTGTTTCTACCCTGTAAATAGTGCAGAGATATTTAGAGATGTTCATGAAATAAGATCTGCTAAAGTCAGAGTCTGGAAGTTTCAATCTACTGGGAATGGGAAAGTTCTTATTTATTTCTTCTCTTGTTGCAAGTATGGTGGGTGGTATGGAATTTATATTAAACTATTCTTAGCTCTAAGACAGATGCTAACACATTTGTCGTGGCTGAAGGAAGGAGTCCAAAAAATACTGCAAGACTCAATAACCTGAGGCTAGGTACAGAAATGGCTCATTGTCTTATACTGAAACATTACTCAGTGCAATAAAACTCTGAAATATCCTCTGAAGAAACAGAGGATATTCCTTATTACCTTTTTGAAGATACTGGCTCTCTAACCAATTGAATACAAATGCTAAATTTTGAGAAACTATTTCTAAATAAGATTGTATAAAAACAAAGTCATAGCGGCACCCAGGTGGCTCTATTGGTTAAGCAACCGATTCTTGGTTTCCACTCAGGTTGTGATCTCAGGGTCTTGGGATAGAGCCCCATGTCAGGCTCTGGGCTCAGCGGGTAATCTTCTCTCTCGCTCCCTCTGCCCCTCCCCCTGCTTGTGTCCGCGCGCTCTCTCTCTCTAAAATAAATAAGTAAATCTTGAAGAAAATGTAAAGTCATATGTATACATACACATTTATACATATAAAAATTTGGTAACTATAAAATTTTTCCAACAAAGCAGTTTTATGACATTATTATTTTACTCAGTAAAAATGAAGATTTGACTGCATCTGAGAACAATTCTTTTCTCTTATAAAAAGACAAAATTGCAAAAAAAAAATCTACACTTGTTGAATCTATTTTTGCAATACTAGCATCATGAAATTTATCCATTCTTAAGAACTGAGATGGAACCCTGGGAGTGGAAAGAAGATGTGATTAATAGTTCCTGCTTTGATACCAACGTATTTGTCAATGCTAACTCTACAGCAGACCACACTTGGAGCTGATCAGGTGCACAAAAAGTGGGCTCTTATATGCACCCATCTTATCAATCAAAAAAAGAACTACAGAGGTTAGGTTTCCATCTTCCAACTTTGCACCTCTACAGAGAAACGTCAGGAACCACAGCTATTTCTAAACTTCTTAATGACCTTAATGCTCCTTGAGAATTTGTTCTGTTTTGTTTCGGTTTTACTTATGAAAACTAAAAGACGAGGGGATCATGTACTGAAAACTTATGCTACCTCCTCATGCTCTTTCTCCATCTATCACATTGTAAAGACAATTTCCTGAAAATCTGTGCTGGCCATTTTTTGCTTACTTACTCAGTTTCACATAATCACCGCAGTCTTTCCCAGACTCAACCAGTAAGTGTACATTGGTGTTTTCTTCCCATTATCCTAACTATGGGTTTGGGTAGAGTAGTAATGGCAATTTTCTTTAACAATGAAAACTAGAAGCACACTATTGCAGCTTCAATTTATAAACAATGACAATTCAGGTCAAAAGGGCAAGCTTCTTGAGAAAGTTGGATACAGCAGTTGCAAAAAGAGGACTAATGAAAAACATCTTGCAGATGGAACTGTAGTGCATAATCCCGTCCCCAAAAGAAATAACCAGAGGGAAAGCTTATCTGGCTACTGATCGAACTAGTGGGTAGTTTTTCTCTCACCAAAATGAGCTATGGGCATACCAGGACAAATGTACAATTAGCAAAAGGTACAATTAACACAGAAGAAGATATAACAGAGTAAAGGGTGAATACCACAGACAAAATACTAGTGCTGAATCCAAGTAGATAGAGATATGGAAGAAAATGAGAAGTATTAGGGTTATCAGCAAAGTTTTGGGAAGCAACATGGAAGAAAAAATACTTGAATTACCTTACTCAACTCCTGTATATGTCAGATGGTTAGACTGTAAGCAGCCCACATTTCTCAGGATTTACTCCTGGCCTTGCTCACCGGCTTCCCAGAAGAAGCACTTGTAAACTCTAAGGGAACATGAATCTAGACTGTGACTCAAAGACTTTGGTCATCTTGTCTTCTCCTGGGAGCCTTCATCAAACAGTGGCAATATTACCATCTACTTGCATAGCGAGGTTTGTGCTTGCTGCTTGTTTTTTATATTAATTCCTTTTCACTTGAATGTATAATTGTTAGAGTTAAGAAAACATGTGAACACTATCAAGAAAGTGAAAAGACAACTCACAGAATGACAGAAAACATTTGCAAATCATGGATCTGATATGTGATTAATATCTAGAATATAGAAAGAATTCCTACAACTAAACACCAAAAAAAGCAAACAACCCAATTCAAAATTGGGCAAAGGGGAGAGGATTCTGGTGGGATGGCAGAGAAAGAAGCACCAGGAATCTGTCTCCCCACCTAGAAAACAACTCAACTGGCAGAACCTGTCTGATGCAATTATGTTGCAACTCTGGAGTCTGTTGAAGACTTGCAACTTCCAGGGGTAAATCTGAACTATAAAATATAGTTACTTTTGGTCAGTTTTAGTTCTTAGCACAGTAGCAGCTACTCATCCTCCACCCCCAGCCAGTGAGTGGCAGGCAACTGTGTTTGCATGTGTTCCTAGAACAGCTTGCACAACTGGGAGCTACGGTGGGCAAAAAGGACTTTCCTCCAAGTACTGGGGATCTGTGCTCTGTTTGCTGACTGCTGCTTCTGACCACATAAGTGCAGACAAAGAGGCTGGCAACCGCTTTTGTTGCACCTCCCCCTAGTACTGCAAGCCTCTTCCCTCTGGCTGAAGCGACTTCCAGGAGATTTAAAGGGACAGTGTCTCTACCCCTCCCCCACGTCACTCTTCACTTTTTCCCCCTTCTCAAGGAGCTAGACGTTAAAAACCAAGACATTCAAAAACAACCCTGAGTTACTCCACAAAATCCCAGGGCAGCAGCTCTTTCTGAATACAGGTCGTGCCCCCATGCTTTAATAAAATCACCATTTTGCACCAAAACAAAACAAAAGAACATATACACAGGAAAAATTAGAAAATGATCACACATGCCCAGGGAAAGGCTCAGAAAAGACCTTCAGGCTAATCCTCTGCACAGACATAGCCTACAACAATCAAAAAAACAGAAACAATAACAAAAAAGAGCAAACCCTAGGTAGGGGGGATAATCTGATTTCCAGAATTATAACATTATTAGATTAAAATGTCCAGTGTTCAACCAAACAAACAAACAAAAATCACATGTCACACAAAGGAACAGAAAAGCATGATATGTTCAAAGGAAAAAACAAATCAACAGGAACTATCCCTGAAAAAGTACCTAATGGCAGATATACTAGACAAAGACTTTAAAGCAAGTGTCTTTTTTTTTTTTAATAATGATTTTTTATTATATTATGTTAGTCACCATACAGTACATCCCCGGTTTCCGATGTAAGGCTCGATGATTCATTAGTTGTGTATAACACCCAGTGCACCATGCAATATGTGCCCTCCTTACTACCCATCACCGGCCTATCCCATTCCCCCACCTCCCTCCCCCTGTAGCCCTCAGTTTGTTTCTCATAGTCCATAGTCTCTCATGTTTCATTCCCCCTTCTGATTACCCCCCCTTTCTTTATCCCTTTCTTCCCCTACTGATCATTCTAGTTCTTATGTTCCATAGATGAGAGAAATCATATGATAGCTGTCTTTCTCTGCTTGACTTATTTCACTTAGCATAAAGCAAGTGTCTTAAAGATGCTATAAGAACTAAAGGGAGATGTGGAAAGAGTTAAGAAAATGATGTATTAACAAAATGGAAATATTAAAGAGAGAGAAAACCTAAAAAGAAGCAAAACAAATTCTAAGCTGAAAAGTACAATTACAGAAATGAAAACTTCACTGTATTCAAAGGCAGTTGTGAGGAGGCAGAAGAAAGAATCAGTGGACTTGATGATAGGACAATGGAAATTACTGTCGCTGAGAAACAGAAAAAAAGAGCTCAAAGGAAAGCAAACAGAGCTTAAGTGTGCGTGTGTGTAACACCATGGAACAGATCAACATACGCATCATGGGAACCCCAGAAGGAGACAGAAATGAACAGAAAGAATAGTGGAATAATGGCTGAAACTTTCCAAATTTGATAAGAGACATGAATATAAATACTCAAGAATTTCAATGAACTTCAAGTACTCTGAACACTGAAAGAGACCCACACCACGACACATTATAATGAAACTTTCAAAAGACAAAGTTAAAGATAGAATCTTGAAAACTGTGAGAGAAGAGAATCACCACATACAAGGGATCCTCAATAAGATAACCAGATATCTCACCAGAAACTTTGGAGGTAAGAAGACAGTGGACTAATATATTCAAAGTGTTAAAAGAAAAAAACTGTCAACTAAGAATCCTATATCTGGCAAATCTGTCCTTCAAAGGTAAGGGAGAAACTAAGACATTTCTGGATTAGAAAAAAGTTGAGGGAATTTGTGACCACTAGACCTGGCCTGCAAGAAATACTCAAGGGAGTCCTACAGGTGAAACTAAAAGACACTACACAGTAACTCAAAGCTGTATGGAAAAATAAAGATCTCAATAAAAATGAATATATGGGCAATTATAAAAGCTAGTATTATTGTAACAACAGTTTGTATCTCTATTGTTTTCCACATGATTTAAGAGACTAATACATTTAAAGAAAAAAGATATTATTAATGTGAGAGCTGCTATTACTGTAACTTTGGTATGCAACTCCCAATCTTGTTTTCTACATAGCTTAGGAGACTAATGCATTTAAAAGGATTATTAGTTTATGATATGGGGCACACAAATAAAGATGTAATTTTGTGACAACAACTAAAAGGGTTTGTGGAAACAGACCTATAAAAAAAAGTTTTTGTATGTTATTAAAGTTCTATAAAATCATGTTAGTGTGTTAGAACTTTAGGATGTTAAATGTAATCCTCATAGCAATCACAAAGAAAACAGCTATACAGGAAATGAGAAAGGAATTTAAACATTTTACTACCAAAAAAAATCAACTAAACACAAAAGAAGACAGTAATATAGGAAATGAGGAACAAAAAAGCTATAGGACGTATAGAAAACAAATAGCACAATGACAGAATTAAGTCCCTCCTTATCAGTAATTACTTTAAATATAATTGGATTAAACTCTCCTAATAAAAGACAGAGATTGGCACAGTGGATAAAAACACATGACCCAACTATAAACTATCTACAAGAGAATCACTTGAGATCCAAAGACACAAACAGGTTAAAAGTGAAAGGATGGATGAAATATTTCAGACAAAAATAACCAAAGAGAGCAATGGTGGCTATACTAGTATTAGACAAAACAGAATTTAAATTTAAAAATATTGGGGCACCTGGGTGGCTCAGATGGTTAAGTGTCTGCCTTCAGCTCTGGTCATTATCCCGGGGTCCTGGGATTGAGCCCCATTTCTGGCTCCTTACTTAGCGGGGAGCCTGCTTCCCCCTCTTCCTCTGCCTCTCCCCCTGCTTGTGTTCTCTCTGTCTCTCTCTCTCTCTCAAATGAATAAATAAAAAATATTTAAAGAAAAATAAATAAAAACAAAAATATTACAAAAGACAAAGAAGGATATTAAACATTAATAAAAGGTTCAATAAAGAAAGAAGATGTGACAATTATAAACACACAACTAATGACAGACCATCAAAATATATGAAGCAAAAACTTCACATGGGACATTTTCCAGGATAGACCATATGCTGGGCCACTAATTAAGTCTCAATAGATTAGAAAAGATAGATATCAGGGCATCTGAGTGGCTCAGTCAGTTAAGCATCTGCCTTCGGCTCAGGTCATGATCCCAGGGTCCTGGGATCAAGTCCCACACCAGGCTCCCTGCTCTTCAGGGAGTCTGCTTCTCCCTCTGCACCTCCTCCCACTCATTCTGTCAATCTCTCTCTCTCTCTCTCTCAAATAAATAAATAAATAAAATATTTTTTTTAAAAAAAGATGTCATACAAAGTACCTTCTCTGCCCACAATGAGATGAAGTCAGAAATCAATAACAAAAGTAAAACTGGAAAATTCACAAGATTGTGGAAATTAAACACTTCTAAACAACCAATGGACCAAAGAAATCACAATAAAAATTAGAAAATACTTAAGAGATAAATGAAAATAAAACACAAGACACCAAAACTTACAGGGTACAGCAAAAGGTGCTAGAGAAATTAGCTATCAACACTTACATTAAAAAACAAGGAAGAGCTCAAATCGAGAACTTAACTTCACAACTTAAGGGACTAGAAAAAGAACAAACTAAACCTAAAGTTACCAGAAGGTAGAAAATACAAATTAAGCAGAGATAAATGAAACAGAGAACAGAAAATTTGAAAAAAAAAATCAATGAAACCAAAACTTGGTTCTTTGAAAAGATGAATAAAATTGACAATCTTCTAGCTAAATAAACTAAGAAAAAAAGAAAAGGCTCAAAATTACTAAAATCAGAAATGAAAGTGTGGACATTACTACTGATTCCACAGAAACGAAAAGTATTGAGAGTACTATGAACTGTATGCCAAAAAATTCAATAACCTACATAAAATGGACAAATTCCTTAAAACACAAAACCTACCAAGATTAAATAATGAAGAAAGTGAAAATCTGAAGAGACCTATAATAAGTAAGGAGATAGAATCAGTAATCAAAAATCTCCCAACAAAGGAGAGTCCTGGACCTGAGAGCTTCACTAGTGAATTCTACCAAACATGTAAAGAACTAATACCAATCCTTCTCAAACTTTTCAAAAGAATTGAAGAGGGAATACTTCCTAACTTGTTCTATGAGGCCAGCATAACCCTGATACCAAAGCCAGACAGAGACATTGAAAGAAAACTACAGACTAATATTCCTTAGAATCACTGATGCAAAAATCTTCACCAAAATACTAGCAAACAGAATTCAGCAGCATATTAAAAGGATTATACACCTTGACCAAGTAGGATTTATCCCTGAATTGTAAGGATGGTCCAACATACAAAAATTTATCAATGTAATATGGCCTATCAATAAAATGAAGGAAAAATACCACATGATTATCTCAACTGATACAGAAAACATCTAACAAAACTCAATATCCTTTCATGATAAAAACACTCAACAAACAGAAAGAGAAGGAAACTACCTCAACTTAATAAAAGTCATATATTAAAATCCCACAGCAGAGTTTTTTGTTTCATAGAGACAAAGACCACCAAGAGCGCTTGACAACTCCTCAAGTGGTTCCCTCCATGAAGGTGAGGGAAAGGAGGGGAGAATTCTTATGTTTTGATTTTAGAATTCCAAATTTAGAGTGATTAGCCTTTACTCAGAAAAATAAAGTGGTGTTTTTATTTCCATAAAAAAAAAAAAAACTCACAGCAAACATCATACGCAATCACGAAAGACTGAAAGCCTTTCCTCTAAAATCAGGAAGAAGGCAAGATGTTTGCTTTCATTATGTCTATTCAACAAAGTACTGGCAATTCTAGCCAGAGCAATTAGGGAAGAAAAAGAAATAAAAAGTAACCAAATTAGAAAGGAAGAAATACAATTATCTCTGTTTGCAGATGATATGATCTTATATGTAGAAAACCCCAAAGACTCCCCCCCCCACACACACAAAAGGTGTTAGAGTACATGAATTCTGCAAAGTAGCAGGATACAACGTCAACACACAAAAATCAGTTGTATTTCTACACACAATTAACCATGTAAAAAGGGAATTACAAAAACAAATCCATTTACAATCACATGAAAAAGAATAAAATACTTAGGAGGTGCCTGGGCCACTCAGTTGGTTAAGCATCTGCCTTTGGCTCAGGTCATGATCCTAGGACCCTGGGATTGAGCCCGGAATCAAGCTTCCTGCTCAGTGGGGAGTCTGCTTCTCCCTTTCCCCCTGCCCCTGCTTGTGCTCTCTCCCTCAAATTAAAAAAAAAAAAAAAAAGAATAAAATACTTAGGACTTAACTTAACCAAAGAGGTGAAAGATGTGTACAATTAAAACTACAGAACAGGGGTGCCTGGCTGGCTCAGTCAGTACAGGATATGACTCTTAATCTCGGGGTCATGAGTTTGAGCCCCACATTGAGCACAGAGATCACTTAAAATAAACAAATAAAAATAAAACTACAAAATATTACTTAAGGAAATTAAAGAAGACATAAGTGGAAACACATCACATCATGGCTTGGAAGACTTGATATTGTTAAAATGTCAATACTACCCAAAGTAACTTACAGATTCAATGCACTCCCCATTAATATCCCAATGGCATTTTTAGGCAGAAATTGAAAAACTCTTCCTAAAATTCAAATGGAATTTCTGGGGGCCAGAATAATCAAAACAATCTTGAAAAAGAAGAACAAAACTGGAGGACCCACACTTCCTAATTTCTAAACTTACTACAAAGCTACAGTAATCAAAACAGTATAGCACTGGCATAAAGACAGACCTAGAAACTGATACAACAGAACAGAAAGCCCAGAAACAAATCCGTACATATGTGGTCAAATGATTTTGGCAAGGATGCTAAGACCATTCAATGGGGGAAAAACAGCCTTTTGCAACAAATGGTACTAGGAAAACTTGATATCCACATGCAAAAGACAGAAATTGGATCCTTACCTAACACCATATACAAAAATTAACTCAAAATGGATTAAGGACCAAATGTTTTAGGATGTAAGACCCAAGACAATAAAACAATAACACTCTTAAAAGAAAACACAGGACAAAAGCTTCACAACATTGAATTTGGCAACAATTTCAACAACAAAGGCACAGGTAACAAAAGAGAAAATAGACAAATTGGACTTCACACTAATTTTTAAATTTTATACATCAAAAGACAGCATTCATTGAATAAAAAATCAACCACAGAATGGAAGAAAATATTTGCAAATCATATACTGGATAAGGGATTAATACCTAGAATAAATAGAAAACTTCTAAAACTCAACAACAAAAAAGCAAACAATCTAAATAAAAAGCAGACAAAGGACTTGAATAGACATTTCTCCAAAGAAGATATAGGAATGGCCCATGAGTACATGAAAAGATGCTCAACATCACTAATCATTAGAGAAATGCAAGTCAAAACCACAATTAGGTATCACCTCACACCTGTCAGGATGTCTATTACCAAAAAAACAAACAAAAAACAAACAACCCCCCCCAAAAAGACAACACGTGTTGGCAAGGATGTGGAGAAACTGGAACCTGTGCACTGTTGGTAGAATGTAAAATGGTATAGCCACTGTAGAAAACAGTATGGTGGTTCCTTGAAAAATTAAGAATGGAATCACCACATGATCCAGCAATTCCACTTCTAGGTCTACACCCAAAAAGGACTGAAAACAGGGTCTTGAAGAGATCTTTGTACACCCATGTACATAGCAGCATTATTTACAATAGCTAAAATCTGGAAGCAACCCGAGTGTTGATTGACAATTGAATGGATAAACAAAATGTGGTATATATATATATATTCAACATAATAGTTACTCCCCTGCTTTTCAAAAGTTTATGATACACCACTTTGCTTCTACAAAAGACTCACATCAATACCTGTTTTCACTAACTGAAAAAAATCTGAAAAGGATTTTGGATTTTACCAAAAAAAGGCAAAAAGTAAAAAAACATTCAGCATTTGTTTTGCAGAGAGCCATTGCAGAGGCAGTGCACATCCTGAGCCGAGAGAGTGGTGCTGCCAAGCTCCTTCCCCAAGCACTACACTCAGCATCTCAGTGTCAGGCCTCCATAGCTTTAAACCATGCCTGTGAGCATCTGCAATTTATCATGATTTATTGTGTACGCCCATTAGCAAGAGACATTGTAGGTATCAATAAAACCTAAGAGGTTATTTTTGGGGTCTGGGAATGCTCAAAATATTTTCCATGTAAATTAATTGTAATTGCTTCTTCATCTTATGCCATTTCGGCTTACAAAGGGTTTCATAGGAATGCTCTACTTTTGGACAGCAGGAGAAACCCATATTACCTATGATAACAAGTAATAACGAGTGAGGACATGAAGAAATCGGAACCCTTGTGCAACTGCTGGTGGGATTTTAAAATGGTATGGTCATTATGGAAAACAGTATGGAAGGTCCCCAAAAAGTTAAACATAAAATTACCATATGATTCCAGCAATTTTACTCCTAGATATATATTCAAAGCCACAACTCAAAAAGATACATAACACTGTTCATAGCAGTATTATTCATAAGAGCCAAAAGGCAGAAACAACTCAAATGTCCATCAACAGATGAATGAATTTTTTAAGATGTGTTATATACATACAATGTAATTTTATTCAGCCACAAAAAAGAATAAAGGTCTGATATATGCTACAACATGGATAAATCTTTAAATATTACACTACTTGAAGTAAATCATCCACCAAAGGATAAATACGGTGTGATTCCATTTATATGAAGTACCCAGGATGGGCAAATTCATAGAGACAGAAAGTAGAACAAAAGGTTACCAGGGGATGGGGGGAATGAGGAGTTACTGTTTAACAGGCACAGGGTTTCTGTTTGGGATAATGAAAAAGTTCTGGAAATGAAGAGTGGAGATGGTTGTATGACATTCTAAGTGTACTTAATACCAATGAACTATATACTTAAACTGGTTAAAATGGTGGGGTGCCTGGTGGCTCAGTCGGTTAAGCATCTGACTCGTGATTTCAGCTCAGGTCATGATCTTGGGTTTGTGAGGTTGCCCCCATGTCAGGATCTGCACTGAGCGGGGAGTCTGCTTCTCTCCCTCTGCCTCTGTGCCTCCCCTCGCTCGTACAGTGTGCGTGCTCTTTCTCTTTCTCATTAAAATGAATAAATAAATCTTCTTTAAAAAAGTTAAAAGGTAAATTTTATGTTATATATATCTTGCCATAATAAAAATATTTTTAAACATTTGAGAAAAAACAAAAATTTCAGAAATTCAAATATAATAATCACATACTAACATGACCTTTTAGTACCGTGTCCAAACAGAATTCCCCTTTCTCTCTCCCCTCCTCCCCTTCCTTCCTTCCTTCTTTCCTTTCTTCCTTAGGTCTTTCCTTTCTTCTCAAGCTCTATACCAAACAGCTAAACATTCTGAGAAAGATAGATGCATGAGGGAATTTTAATGAGAATTTAATTTTAAAAAGATAAATCACATTACAACAGGGACTGGCAGAATGAGGTAATCTAGAGCAGGGATTAGAAACAACCAGCAGGCAGAACCAAAGACCCAGAAGGTACTTCTATCTTCAGTAAAAGGGAAAATGAAGAAAGAACGAAAATACATGTGCAAGCCCCAAATTATAAATCATTCAGTTCTATAACAACTGCTTGTAACTATCTTAAAGGATAAGATGAGTTAAATAATTCAGGCAGGGCCAGTTTCACTGGCTGTGAAGTACTGGGCAAGGAAACAAAGCAGCATAGCCTGGATTCTAGGCCAGCAGAAGTCACATCTTACACCATCTCTAAAAGTACAACCCACCACTCTAGCTTCCCAACACTGCAGACATCATTTGTGGGAAATCGATTTAAAACTCTAACGGTCCTCAATAAATTAAGTCCAGATTTTCCAACCTAATATCTCATATAAAGAACAAGCCAGTTGTATGCATACTCTTCTGCTGATCACCGCTCAACTATTTCACATCTCCTGGAAAAAGGTTAAGGGCCAAAGAAAAATGTTTGCATTCTTCAGCCTTTCACTTGATTTGACAAGGATCACCTACACGTCAAACTTGGAAGATGTCAGGATAGACCTAACTTATTAACAATTCTTTTTTAAAAAATCGTAATGCCACTGTTATGATTGTAACTGGCAGAAATGGTCTCCTAAGATGCATTCGAGCTCTAATTAAAACAGGGCTGTCCCAGAGCTCCCACTTAATTTTAATTTATATTAAAATAACTCAGAAGAGCTATTCAATATATTGAACAACCACCTCAAATCTAGTTGGTTAAATGTTAACATCTTCCCTTTCCATAAACTGCAAGGTTTGAGAGGGATAATGTGCAGAGGGAGAGAGATGGCGTCCAAATTACCAACATGAGTGGCATTTTTTCACGACACCAAAGAAACTGTTTTCTAAAATGAGATTGTGCTGTACTTAGTTAGGCTACTTAAAGATGGAGCGCTAAGAAGATCCTGCCCATCAATAACCATATTGGTGGAACTAATCGAAACTGTAAGAACAACATCTATCTGGAAACTGATTTTAATCGATGTTGAAGAGGTTGAACTCCCACAGCTTTTCACTTAATTATACCGATGATTTGAAAGCTGGAAGAGATTCCAAATATTCTCACGGCTCTCCCCCTTCAAAGTATTCTGGGTTACTCTATCCAGAAACAGTGCCACATTTCACTCCACTCACTCAGCTTTACTTTGTTTAAAGCACTTAGGACATTATACTATATACTTACATGTTTACTATTTATTGTCCCTCTCCCACCAGAATATCGCCTCCATCGCAAAGGGCCTGTATGTCTGCTCTTGTATCCCAGCACCAACAACGCACTTGGGTAACTGGCATGGACTAAGTCCTTGGTAACTACTATATCTGTTTACTGACTGACTGGATAATTCTTGCCCCATACCCTTTGATTTTATACATGAGATTATCTGAAACTGAGAGAAGTGAAGTGACTTGTGCAAGGTCACTAGGCTAATTAGAGGGAAAGCTGCCCTTAGAACCAGGCCTCTTTAATCCTAGTCATCCTTCCAAAGTCAAGGCAATTATGCCACTCGCTGCTTTGGAAAGCTCTCCATTGCCTAAAAAAACGTCAGCACTCCTCACCTTTTTCAAATCTCTCCGAATTTTGCCTGACCCACTTTTCTAGTCCTGCCTCTGCTACTCCCTTCCACATCAGATGTTCCTGCCACCTCAATATCCCATGGCTTTCATGCTTACCTTTCCACCCCCTCTCCATCTGTCAAAATTCTCCCCATCCTTCAAGACCCAGCTCAAATATCACTTCCTCTGTAAGGAGCTCCTTATATTTCTTTATTTGATCCTTCTTCACCAGAATAATCACTCCTTCTTCTAAGTTCCCATAGCATTTTGATCTATCCTAGCACACTTTACAATCTGCCTTGTGTTTCTTCTTCACTCAACTGTGAGTTCTTCGTTTTTATACTCACTACCAACTCCACACTGCCTGATAGAAGCAGCTGGATCAGGGGGAAAGGGAGGGGATACAGGGAAGGTGTACTCAATATGACTCCCAGTGCAACAACAGCCTCCCAGCCTCCCACCTGGCTGCCCCAATGACAAAGAAAAAAAACTTCGTTACTGTTAAAAAGGAGAGGTGACAGTAAACATGACAGCACATGAAATCTGCTAGTGAAATGTAGAACATAAATCATAATGCATTCGTTCTGCAACAATGTAAAAATGTTACATTCTTAAGTTAGACTCTAAGACAAAGTTATTAGTATTTTTGCATTCAAGTAATTTGCACTCCCCCAGCCTTTGTTCTTCTCATGCTTTACCCATGCTGCCCAGCACATGGTGTGTAGTCAGTACATGTCTGCTGCCATGAGATAAAGTGGGTTTCCGATGACTCAGCCTGGATGGTCTGTGGACGGTCATGGTACTTGTGAAAATTAATAAAAGAATACCTCATTTAGAATGAAGTCTCGACACCAGCAGGGGGAGCTCTCACACCCAGCACCAGCGGGCAATTTCAGACCCAAGGCGAAGAGGCACATTGCAGGTGGACGCTACTTTTACAATCCCAGCAGCCCAGCCAATGAGAGGCATTCACAGTTCAGCCCATGAGAAGCCCTTCCCAACTCCCCCCTTTCCTCTATGAAAGAGCAGTCCTCTCCTTTGTTCTTCAGTCTTGGCTATGGTTCTGCCATAGCTTCCATGTCCCAGATTGCAATTCTCTGCTATTCTCAAATAAGCACATCTTTTGCTGGTAAAATAACCGGCAGTTTTATTTTTAGGGTTGACATACTTTTCATTAAGCTTCATACCACAGGGCACTGTTACTTATTTTGGCCACTCAAAGGTAACCATTCAGAGATTGCTATCTTGTTTTGTTTCTCTGTACCCAGGATCAACCAGGTTTTTGTAACAGACAAAAAGCAGAGAAAAATGGTAATCGGGAAATATTTTTATAAGCCAATCTTCTGGAAGTAATCACATACCACCTTTCAACCTCCACACTACCCCTTTAAAAAGATAAATTCCTGGGGTTGCCTGGGTGGCTCCATCGGTTAAGCGTCTGCCTTTCACTCAGGTCATGATCCTGGGGTCCTGGGATGGAGCCCCACGTCAGGCTCCTTGCTCGGTGAGGAGTCTGCTTTTCCCTCTCCCTCTCCCCCCTGTTTGTGCTCTCTCTCTCTAATAAATAAATAAAATCTTAAAAAAAAAAAGATAAATTCCTGCACATTTCTAGCTAGTATGGATGATGAGATTAATTGAAGTGTCAGAGGCTGCCTGACGAAGTCATTGGTTACTAGTTGTCATTAGGTCACTGATAACAAACTGACAGTGTCTTAGAACTGTGTAGACCAAAAAGAAAAACTAGATCTGAAGATGCATAAAGTGAACATCTTTAAGATGTTAATTTGAGCTGCCTGTGCTGACTGAGAAAGCAAAAATCTCCACAAGAAATAATAAAGACAACAAATTTGGTCCTAAGGTTTTCTCCCTTTATATTGGTGCCAATTAAAGACCATAATGTTCACAGAACTGACAGAAAACCCACATTCTGGGGCCATGGCTTTGTACCAGCCAACTCTGGCGAGTTCTTCCTCAGCTGGCGCGGCAGGAGCATTCATGGCTAAGAGAATAAAAGCTCGTCGCTCTTTCTTCAGAACACAGGCTGAGTAAGCAATGTCTCTTCACTTTAGCTCTTTTCCTTCCAAAAGGGATACAGCCTGAAAATCTTGCTGCTTTGTCCATCAAGGTTCATTTAAAACTATCTGAAAATTTTGTAGTAAGAAATATATATTAAAGTAGCTCTTTAATGAGCATGATCTTATTTATCCAAGATACAGCTGTTAATGTCTAATACCTAATGTGTTTTTCTCAGAAGTAAATAAAGCTGTAAGACCTCTGACCTACATAGGAAGCTAAACCTGAGTCTAAACATCAACATTACAAATTCTCCGTCTTATATATGCGTGCACACACACACACACACACGCACACACACAAATTGGCCTAACACCTAATACACAGTGACTCAAGCACAGATCTTGCAACTTAATGATAATTGCCATGAACTAAATGGTCCCCTAGTAGTTCAAAGAGTTCCATCTTCCAGAGCACCTAACCTATTAGCAAGAAGAGATTACAGGCAACGGAAAGAACTCAGCTCAGTTACTTAACCTCTGAACCTTAGCTTTCTTGTCTGTAAAATGAGGGGCTGGTTTAGAACACTGCTGCCCAGTAGAATGCAAGCCACAAATGTGAGCTGTATATGCAGTTTTAAATTTTCTAATAGACACATTCAGAAAAGTAAAAAGAAACAGGTAAAATTAATTTTAATAATGTTTTCTTCAACCTAACATAGCTAAAATATTATTTCAACATAGTCTATTTTGAAATTATTAATAAGGTATTTTTCACACCATATCTCCATTTGGACAAGCCACATTTCAAATACTCAACAGCCACACAGACCGTATGAGACAGCACAAATCTAGATGATTTTTGGTATTTCGCTTGTTACTGGAGGTAATTTCAATAAAGGGAAGAAGAGTACATCATGGGAGACTCAGAAAACCTGTAAGTGACCCCCGCTAGATTCAGTGTAGTTGGATCTGTAAACAACAGAGTAGTGGTTTGATCTAGTACTTGCAGACTTACCCCGTTCCCACTACTATAACCACCATCCTACAAACCTAAAGGGAGATTAAGAACATTCAGATTAAGAACATAATGAATGAGACTTCTAGAAAATCCCAACTAGGAAAAAATAACTGTTGAAATGAGACTTCAACAGAAATGACAAAGAAAAATAATAGACAACGTGTTTTCCTCCACATATTAAGACAATGCTATGAAACACAATTTGCACATGCTTTTGGGATTGTTTCTCTAATTACTCAACATCCACTGTTCTAGAAAGAGTCATGCTGCTTCTCTCACACTGTCTTGTTTATTAGTCCCTTTGTGATCAATGATCTGCCTTCGCCAGATGGCTAGTCTGGGTTAAGAGTACAATATGAGATCAGAGAACAAAGCAAAGCTAACTGGCCTTCCCAAGAATTGAACCTGTGACCCTGACCTCATTAACTCTAGAAAACAGTTAACCCATCACAAACATGCCTGGGCAGCTGCATCATAATAGAGCCAAGAAAGTCCACTGCGTCTGTCACAACAATACTCTGGTAGAGAAAAAGTCACTCTAAATTTACTAAGAACTTTTCAAAATGAAGAAAATCCTGCATGCATCATTTAAAGCAGTCTGGAATTCACCAGCAGTGTCTTACTAGCTCTGCTGGATCAGTCACAAGCTTCCCTAAGAACAGCTGTGGCCCCCATCTAAGATCACAAATAGCTTTGTCAAGGGGGTTCAGTGTACTGATGTTTCTTTTTCCAAAAACAGTGATCATAGGACCATGGCCCTTCCTTTCTATGTCTCCTATGTGAGGAAACCATGGGTTAACAATTATAAACCACGGGTTAACAAGAATTTTCACTGATTATATATGGACTCCAGTTTATCTCAGATTTAAATAATAACCAAAATTCTCTATTGCATCCCCTCCCTGCCTGTTCCCCTTTTTTCCCTCTTTGTGCCAGGCAATCCCTCACCAGGGAGGCCAGTGGACGTATGGGTGGATTGTTCTTACCCTCCCTGGTAAAAGCCCAACACCTTTTTAGTAAATCCTTTCTTGTTACTGGGAATAATTCCTCTTAGCAGCTGCTACCTCTTTAACATCCTAACAACCTGTCTCTAATGAGCTGAGTACTTACTTCTGATTTAAATATCTCCCAAGGTGTTTCAGGAAATGCAGTTTCTGTATCTTTTCCTCAAACACTTAATATTTACTATAGTACAAGTTTTAGAAGCAAGTTTATTTAAAGTTCCCCTTAAGCCTTAAAATACACTTTTGAAAAATTCTACAAACATCTGAAAGAGCTGGTGAAGATTTTAACATCTGATTGAAAATATTCCTGCTTTTCTTTTTCACATTTCAAATGGAATCACCTTTTCACATGCAAACTTATTACAATATAAAAGCTATTACACATGGTTGGGCTGTTTGGCTTCTTAAATGTTTCTGATAACATGTAACTATAAGACATTCGACATCTTTTAAAGGTTTTTACTCTGTTTTTTTAATTCCACAGAGTTCCTTAAGAATCTTTTTAATTTATGGATGAAGAGTTTATAATCTTGCACTTCTCATATATCTGTGGAAATCACACATATACGTAAATCTAAACTATGCACATGGACCTGCTGCAAGTCACCAGCATAAACATTTAAGTTGATTATGCTCTTATCTCTAAAAATTTTCACATTGAGAGTAATAATACGATCACTTGGTTGTACACCTAAAACTAGTAACATTGTATGTCAATTATACTTCAATAAAAAAAATAATAGCACAAAATGTAAGGTAACCAAGTATAGTATCAAATTACAACAACAATTCAATAGCTGGAATGTTTCCTGATGCTCACAGAAACTATACCAATTTAGTAAGGGTCAAGTGTTAGACAAAAGGAATAAGTTAGTAAATTAAGCATAAGATGTAAGCTTACTAAATTTGTACACATTTCATTAGTGGCAAAACAGCTTTTTGAGGGCTAACCTAAGGATGAAATCTGATATCCAACAATAAATAAAACAATGTATTCACTTCTATCTAATCTTAACAGAAAATGAAGACTGATGAACAGAAACATATGGATTTTCAAACCACATAAATAAACCATGAAACTGATGTTCTTTGTCAAATATATCATCATGATGTACACAGACTCTGATTTTAAAATTATCAAATTTGAAAAGACTCACCTTAATTCAACAAATAAACTGTTTAAACATAGAGTTAAAAGTTTAAAGCTCCACGCACAGAGACACTACAATGCAAAAGCAGGAGCATATTTATATATCTTTAAGCACCTGGTAATCATCTCATTTTTAAGAGACACTCCTACATGTCAACGGCAATAGGGCAAACCAGACACTACAAGAGTCTGAATCTATAAGATGTAAGTGTGAAAGAAACAGGGAAATCTGCTTTTCTACTGTCATTTAAAATCACCTACTTGTAAATTCTAAGTACTGTTTATAAAATATATTCCCTTAAAACATTCTTTAATTCTTTCTGACAACAGTTTTAAAAGAGGAAATACCCAAAAATAAAAAAATTAAAATTGAAATACTGTTAAAAATTAAGCAACACTTGCAAATAACTGAAATTTAAAAAAAATTAATAGGGCAGTTCATTGTGCTTCCTTCGAGTACTTAAATACTTGTACTGCCCGGTGAGTTTGTGACAAATCAATATACCATAAAATACTCTTCGCAGCTCTTAAGTCTTCATTTTGTGCCTTAACAAAAGCTGACATTCATTCCTAATGAAGTCTTTTTATAGTTACACAGCTATTTCATGTCTCTTTTGAAGACATATTAAACCTTTGGGTGCTCAATAAAACTGACCAATTAATTGACTCTATCGTAAAAACCTGAGAAGCTATTCCAAAATATTTACATCAAAGAACAGCCAAAGTCAAAGTGAATTACTAGTCCACCCAATATGCTTTCTAACTTTACTAAGTTGAAAATTTTCTTCAAATGGTCCTTTCAAAGGAAACTACAAAAGATGTACCACAAGGGGTACATTCTTGAGATTGCCATTCGAATTTACATAAAAAGAATGATAAATCTACAGCAATCACTGTGACAGAACATCAGAACAGAGTGGTGTGGGTGAGACAGCAGAGAATTCTGGGGTCAAACAGAGCTCAGTATGAATTCTTGCTTCATCTCTACTAACTTTATGACCCTGGGCAAGTTAATAAAACCTCTGAGTCGTAATCTCAATTATCAAATGGAAACACAGGGCCAAATTACAGGCTGTTGTGAGCACTAAATTAGATAACATATATAAGTAGACTGCTTTGCACAGGACCTAGATCATGATAAATACTCAATTACTGAATACTGTAATTACTACGAAATATTTAAGAATCTATTTTCAGTGTAATTTAATATTCATTCCAAATGATGTAAATGATTAAAAGGGAAAATACAAAGATTCAATAAAAGATTTTTCTTTCATTTAACCTGATCATCCTTTACATTAGCGCTTTTCAGACATCGGGTCCTACCCATTAATGGCATCTGAAATCATTCGGTGGTTCTTAACCAGCATTTTTAAAATAGATAGAATAAAAATATAAAAATGCATTGCACATAGGAAGTTTAAGCGTTCACTCACGAATTTCTTTTTAACATATTTGTAACATGTCTATATACTGCATGGCAATATAAAATTCACCTCTTACTGTGCAAATGTATATATATATTAAAAGCCACTGCTTTAAGGGTGCCTGGGTGGCTCAGTCAGTTGAGCATCAGACTCTTGGTCTCAGCTGGCTCATGACCTTGGGGTCAGGAGGTCGAGTCCTGCCTTGGGCTCTATGGTTGGCATGGAGTCTGCCTGAGATTCTTGGAGTCTGCTTGAGACTCTTTCCCCCTTCTTCTCCTTCCCCCTCTGCTCCTCCCCCAACCCCTCGTGCTTTCTCCCTCT
Source organism: Ursus americanus (assembly GCF_024610735.1). Classification (NCBI taxonomy): domain Eukaryota; kingdom Metazoa; phylum Chordata; class Mammalia; order Carnivora; family Ursidae; genus Ursus; species Ursus americanus. The sequence goes on from NC_142134.1 coordinate 40,971,241, forward strand.
CTAAATAAAATCTTTTTAAAAATAAATATATAAAAGGCACTGCTTTACATTATAATAAGAAAAATAATTAGTTGACACTGAATGCTTAGTTTGTGCTAAAATATTGTGCTATGTACATCGTATATACATGATTTCATTTGATCCTTTTCCAAACCCTATAAGATAGGTACTATTACCTCCACCATTTTACAGATGAGAAAACTGAGACTTGGAGATATTTAGTCACTTGCCAAAGATGCAGTGCTAGTATTGTTAATCCAGGGTTCAAATTTAGTCACCTTTAACTTGCACATTTGACCACTTCAGTAATTACTAGATTGTAAAATATAAGTTTTCCTTATATAAAAGTTATTTGAAAGTTAGACTTTTTCCATGAATTTTTTTTCCATTTGAGAGTGATTTTCTGGAGTATAGTATATCTTGAAAAAGGCAGTGTGATTCAGAGGTGAAAACACTAGGCATGAGATCCAGCTTCTGCCCCTGGCACTGCTGCTTCAGTGGCAAGGAGCTGGCAAGTCATTTAATCTCGCCATGTCTGGATTTCCTCACCTACAAAACAGGAATGATAGCATCTGGTCTGCCTTCCCATAGGCCATTGTGGGAAAGTATATGCACACACAACAAGTGAAATGCTTTAGCGTGCTATGCGGTTATATGAGATGATCATTAATACCACCCAAAGGGCCCCATTCTTCATAGAAACAGACATCAGACGTGATCAAAAAAGGAAAGTCATCAGGCTTTTATAAACTATATCTAGAAACATTTTACACAATTTTGACACACAGTAGGCCTTCAGTAATTGTTCATTAAACTAATAGAAGAAAATCAATTCAATCTGTATGCATGTTTTATCCATTTGTATTTTATTTTTCATTAATTCATTCTTTCCATAACTATTTATTGAACACCTACTATAAGCCAAGTTAGAAATGTGGACTACAAAAAAAGACTATACACTGTCCCTTGCTTTGGAGAATTTCATACTAATTTCAATTAATATTTTAAAAATACAATTCTTCATCCAGCAATAATAATAGCTTACATTTATTATAGTGCGTTATAGTTTAGAAAAAACTACACGGTAGCTTTTGTTTCCTGAACCAAATGCTTAAGTATGTCAAGTCAGGATTACTATTTTCTTGACTCCAAATTTAGTGCTAAGTACTAAATCTTTAGAGTGAAAGTTTCTCGATGTCAGAGGTGACTGTAAAAATAAGGTTTTGAAGAAAATACATCTTAACACTGGAAAGGGGCCATCTAGTAGCATGATTTTTTTCCCTTCACATTTCTGAGTTGAAGTAATCTATAGTGCAACCATATCACCTACATAAGATGCATTTTTCAAAAGGTTTCTTAAAAAAAGCCCGCCTTTGAAATTTCTTTTCTTACAGACAATTTTCTGTTGAATATATTGAACTAGGATTCAGTTTTCTCATAGAATAAAGGAGGCAGTAGTGAAGGTGTATTTCCTTTGTTGACATTTTAAAATTACTCGAAATTGATTGTTGTATTCAGATTCCTGAGTCACATACAATACCAAATAATTCTTAGCCGTTTTATATATAATTCAACAACTAAGATAGGTGATTTTTACAGGTGAACACCGATTTACTGACAACTTAATGAATTGAAATTTGCTACAAGATATTTACTAAGAACCGTTTACTAAAATTGCCTTATCCTTTGTATTCTAACCACTCCCTCTCCATCACCACCACCCCCAACATTCTCACACTCCCTCACCTACACCAGATCAGTTTCCGGGCCATTATTCCTAAAACCATATTAAAATTTCACAACACATGGTCGTAGTTACTAGGTCCCCCCCCACCCCCCTCCACCTACTGAGTCAATGTCTCTTTATATATACATTCTTTCTTAAAATCCAGAATTCAGAAAATATTACGATGCCTCTTTTCTGAGAACAACAAACATAAAATGTAAACGTCTGCCCTTCTGTTTACTGATAACCATGAATAAAAGCCATACCCCACCTACCGTATCCGTAGGGTTAGGAGGTCCAATCTCACCACTACAGACCTCTGCAAGAAATGACGGTTACAGGACCAGGAAAACCATCGCAAGAATGCCTGGGAGAAGATAAGGAAAACACATTTTACACCACTGGCAGCGTGCAGTCTCCCGGCTCCAGCCCTTAGTAAACAGGGAGAACCTTTGTCTTGCCTCAGCCATCAAACTGGTGGCTCATCAGAATTGGGGCAGCAAGAGTTTGTGCGAAATGGCTTGTCAGAGGTTAAACAAAGCAATGCAGCTCCGGCGTGGGGAGAGGGCTGAGCGCGGGCAGCGTCTGAGATCCCAGACGGCGAGGACTCGCTCTGCCCCCGCCGCAGCAGGGACCCGACCCCGGGACCCCGGGACAGGATGCTGCTGCGCGGGAAGGAGAACGGGAATTAGAAGGTCCCACGCTCTCAGCAAGTTCCCGAGGCGCAGCCCGCCCGCAGGTTCCCTCGCGTGAGATCCAAAGCGGCGCACACCCAGCGCCGGTTCCTCGGGGAGGGTCCGCACCGTACACGCAGGGACACCGCCCCTAAGTCCACGGGCCGGCCACGCGGAGCCCACGCCCCCCGGGCAAGGGCAGGATCGGGAATCCCGGGGCGTCGAGGGGGCACAGCCCTAGGGAGGGGGGTCGCGAGTGCAGGGGAGAAGCCCGCCCGCTGCCCCCATTGTCTGGCTCCGGCCGCTGGCCGACAGGGCGCTCACCTGAGTCTGGGCCCGGCGCCGTGGCTGGCGGAGCGACTGGACGGCGACCGGAGGTCCCGCGCGGGTGGCGGACGCGAGCAAGCCGGCAGCCGCCCCGCAGCACCGGCAGCCTCCGCAGCAGTACCAGCAGCGCACCCGCCCCTCAGGCGGCCGCGGCCTCCATTGCTCTCCCCGCCGCCGCCACCGCGCGGCACTGCGCGCCCGGCCCCGCGCGGCGTGGTCACGTGTTCCACCGGCGCCTCGGGCGCTCGGACCCGCGCCGCCGCCCCGCCCGGCTTTGCCCGGGACCGCCGGCCGCCGCCCGGCACCGGGCGCCCGAAGTCTCGCGCCCGCCGGGAAGGGTGCGCAACGGACAGTTCCCCTGCCTGGAGGTGCACAGGCAAAGCGAGCCGGCCACGCGGAAGGCGATTGATGAAATTCTTCCCGGCCCTGCAGAGGATGGCTCGGGGACCACCCAACGCCTGGGGTCTAAGGTTGCTGGGGTGGGCTCGCAGAGAGGCTCGCGTGGGGTCAGAACCCAGGACCATCAGCCATCACCCCGCGCACGCAAAGCCTGTCCCTGGTACCTGGGCGGGCTAGAGACTAATGGGAGCCACCTGGACTCCAGAGGGAGCTTCCCCCCGCAGCGCCCCAACCCTGCGAGAGAGCCCTGGGACTCCTGGAAGTCAAACAAGTTGAAAGATGCCACACAGAAATAGAAAGGCTCAAAATTGCTTCGCTGAGCCTCTGTACATCAGAACAGAGTGACATTGACATTGGGCGTTATTGTCCCCAGCCATAATGAAATTAAATATTGAGTTTGATATTTTAAGGGAAATATGTTAACTTTTCATTTTGTGGCCTAACTGGAAACACTGAGACTTTTTCTCCATACTTTTTGCTTTGACTGTTTCAGTGGAACTCGGAAATTAGTTTCTAGTGATCTTTTCCTTCACCATGCATGCAAAGATGCTAAAAATAATTCAGTATCATTATTAATCAGGAAATTGGAAACAAAGTAAAACAAAAATCCTCCTTGACAAAAGATGACAGATCGAGCTCCCTGCTCACCGGGGAATCTGCTTCTCCCTCACTCTCTGCCCCTCCCCCAGCTAGGTGCGCGCCTATGAGCCCGAGCTCTCTAATAAATACATAAAATCTTTAAAAAAGATGAAGGTAACCCTAAGAGGTACTCAATATTGGGCCAGATACCCCAATGCCAAAAACAACTAATAATTGTGATGTAAATGCATGACTTCGAAGAATAAGCTTTGATACTGGGAGAACCTAGTGCACGTTGCTTTATCCAACTGGGTTTTTCTAAATAAATATTTTAATTACCAGCATAAAATATGGTTGTGTATTTTTGTGACTATAGGTAAAACTCAGTTGTTCGGTTCTTGCATATTCCAACTAATGTCTGCTTTATTTCAAATAAGCATAATGAAGAATTTTACAAGGGGCTGAGCAACTTCCTTCTGATTTGGCAATCATTATATGGTACACCTGAAACTAATTTAACACAGTATGTTAACTATACTGGAATTAAAAAAAAAAATCTTTCTGATTTGATCCAGTAGCATGAGGAGCTCTCAGAGCCAAAAATTAAATCTGTGTAGGACATATAACTGAGATCTTTTCTTGACATATTTAGTCTTGCCAACTACATGAGAAAGTATACTCTATAAAAATTCAAATTTACATTAATCAAGTGTAGATCTACTATCTTTTAAATTTGCAGGGCAAGGTACCCGAATTAGCCTTCAAATACTGAAAGAGTTCTAGAGAATTTAATGCTCAGCTTTCTAGTTGGACTTTATGTCTCATGGGCCTCAGAAATCAGAAGCTATCAGACACCAGTTTTGACAGGTGCTGTTTTTCCCTCACTTTTCAAACACATTGGTTCATACTTACTACATATGGGGCTGTAATAACAGTGCACAGCAAACCAGGTATCAGCCCATTATTCCACTTTTGAAATAGCTACCTTTCAGTGACGACATAGATTTTCAGAGACCATAATATAATACAAAAGATGCAGAACATAAGGAATTTTTTAAAAATTTAACCACTTAACTGCTGTATCGGGGGTACAGAAAGGATGTGAGAGATTATATGGTTAAATCAGTAGTTCTCAACTGTGGGCAATTTTCCCTTCTCGGAGACAGTTGGCAGTGTCTGGAGACATCTTTGGTAGCCACAACTGATTAGCAGGTGCCACTACTGGCATCTAGTGGGTAGAGGTCAGAGATGCTGCTAACATCTTGCAACGCACAGGACAGCCCCACAACCAAGAATTATCTAGTCCAAAATGTCAATAGTGCCAAGGTTAAGAAAACCCTCAGTGAGACCATGGACTTTCAAAGCCTCTTGATTCTGTACTCCAGCATGTCTGCTTCTCAATCCTTTCCCTATATATGAACATCGAATTTTCTTAGTGCTCAGTAAAGGAATACAATAACAAAATCTTTCACTGAGTGGAGACACTAATGAACTGAGTGGGACAAAAAATAATTGTGCAAACAAAAGTCATATGGAAAATAAATAAAAACAAAAGATAGGAAAAAGCTAAGGTAGTAGAAATATTGGGAGGCAGGAGAATCTTACTTGTCCCTTGCAACTTTTTCGGAGCCCTCTTGTGTCTGCCCAACAGCCTTGATCTCCAAAGTGAGAAAATTGAAGTGTATCATCGTTTTGTAAGTTTCCCTTAATCAGGCATAAGGTTACTAATTACCTCCTGACAACTCCAGGGGATGAGCTCTTGTGAATATTCAGAATTTATTGTGAGTGAGGTGGGCTTATTTAAATGGCTCAGAGGGTAGGCAATAGCTCCTGGGATGGGGTGAGAAATCAGAACGCTTATCCTATCCATCGTACTGACTTTCTGTCTCTGCATGGGTCTGTCATTCTACTTCAGACACTTCATCAAACCTGTAAAGTGGGGATAACTGCTGTATCTCATGTATTTAACATCCAAATTACGAAGTTATGATGGTATCTAAAAATAAAGTAATAGAAGGGTATACTAGGCAAATACTTATTTTAAAAAACCATATGGGACATCTGGATATCCAGATGCAAAAGAACGAAGCTGGACAACTATCTCACACCATTTACAAAAATTAATTCAAAATGGATCATAGACCTAAAGGTAAGAGCTAAATCTATATAACTCTTCGGAGAAAACATAAGAGTAAATCTTTACATCCCGGAGTCAAAAAATGGTTTCTTAGATGACACCCAAAAGTACAAGCAAGAAAAGAAAAAATAAATAAAATTAAACTACATCAAAATCAAAAACTTTTGTGCTACAAATGATACCATCAAGAGAGTAAAAATAGGACCCACAGAATGGGAAAATATATTTGAAAACCGTATGTCTGATAAAGGAGCTTGTATACAGAACATAAAAAGAACTTGTACAACTCAATAATTAAAAAGGCAAACATCCTAATTTTATAACGAGCAAAGGATCCAAATAGATATTTCTCCAGTGAAGATACACAAATAGCCAATAAGAAAATGAAAAGGTGCTCAACACCGTTAACTATCAGGCATATGCAAATCAAAAATCACAATGGAATACCTATTAGGATAGCTATAATAAAAAATATAATTACATCTGTTGGTAAGAATGTAGAAAAATTGGAACCTTCATACATTGTTGGTGATGTCGTAAAGTGGTGCAGCCGCTTTAGGAAACGATTGGCAATTCCTGAGAATATTAAATACGGAGTTACCATGTGACCCAGAAATTCCACTCCAAAGTATATACTCAGGAGAAATGAAAACATATCCATCCAAAACAGGTACATGAATATTTATGGCCAAAAAGTAGAAACTATCCAAATGCCCACAAACTGATGAATGGATCAAACAAATGTGCTATTAGCCACACAATGGAATATTATTTGACCATTAAAAGAAATGAAATACTGATACATGATACAGCATGGATGAACCTTGGAAACCTTATGCTAAGTAAAAGAAGCCAGACATAAAGGACCACATATCGTATGATTGCATTTATACCAAATTAACCTGTGTGACAAGTTAATCTATAGAGACGGTAATAGATTCATGATTGCAGGGGAAAGTTGGCAGGAAATGGAGAGTAACTCTTGGTATGCAGTTTCTTTGGGGGTTGATGAAAATGTTCTAAAAGTGATTGTGGTAATGGTTGGACAGCGCTGTGAATATAATAAAAATCATTAAATCATACAGTTTGGGTGGCTCATTCAGTTAGGCGTCTGCTTTTGGCTCAGGTCATGACCCTGGGACGGAGTTCCACACTCGAGCTCCCTGCTCAGCGGGGAGCCTGCTTCTCCCTCTGCCTCTGCTGCTCCCCCTGCTTGTGCTCTCTCTCTCTCTGTCAACTAAATAAAATCTTTTTAAAGAAACTGTACAATTTAAATGGATGAATTGTATGGATTATATAAATTGTATTTCAATAAAGTTGTAGCAATATTAATACCTGATAAAAGAAATGTCAAAATAAAAAGTATCAGGGGCGCCTGGGTGGCTCAGTTGTTGGGCGTCTGCGTTCAGCTCTGGGCGTGATCCCAGGGTCCTGGGATGGAGCCCCACATGGTGCTCCATGCTCTGCTGGGAGCCTGCTTCTTCCTCTCCCACTCCCCCTGCTTGTGTTCCCTCTCTCTCTGGCTGTCTCTCTGTCAAATAAATAAATAAAATCTTTTTAAAAAGTAAAATAAATAAATAAATAAATAAAAGGTATCAAATCCTGAAAGGTACAAGTCAACAAAAAAATATAACGGTCCTGAAACTTTACATATCAAACAGAGCTTTTTAATTTTTTTAGCCAAAAACTGAAATAAAAGGAAAAGTTAAAAATTTGTTCTCAGAGTGGGAGACTTTCTTAGAAATTGACAAATCACACAAAGAATTAACAAATTTGATCTAAAAGATATCAAGAGATGTATACCCAACAAGCAGAAAATACTCATTCTGTACAAAACTATTGGGAACCGTCACAAAAACTAACCAAGTTTTTGGCCAAAAAAACCCCAAACCTCAATAAATTTCGAAAAACAAGATCCATGCAGACCACATTCATTGATCAAAATTCTATTGAATTTAAAATTTGTAACTACTATGTGAAAAATTTAAAACTTCCTTTTTAATAACTCATGTTAAAAATAGGGTGACCATAGGGGGCGCCTGGGTGGTGCAGTTGGTCAAGCATCCCACTCTTGGTTTCGGCTCAGGTCATGGTCTCAGGGTTAGAGATCAAGCCCCCGGTTGGGCTCCGCACTCAGCGTGGAGTCTGAGATTCTCTTCCCCTTTCCTCTGCCCCTCCTGCTCATGCTGTCTCTCTCTCTCTCTCTCTCTCTCAAATAAATAAATCTTTTTTAAAAATAGGGTGAAAAAAAATAGAGTGACCATATTTCCCAGTTCACTCAGAACAGTCCTGACTTTTACCTATTGTCCTGACATAATATCTATATTTTATTGGCAAAGGGTCCCAATTTGTATGATAAACTGTGTAGTGACCCCAGTTAAGAAGTAATTCAGAACTGAAATTGGAATCTATTTAGAAAGCAATGACAAATAACGACTAAAAACCCTGTGGGGCTGCAGTCTGAAGTTCTCTCTGCAGACTTTAATGAATATATTAGAAAATAAGAAAGATTAAAAATGAGCTAAGTATATAACTCAAGAACGAGAACAAAAACAAAAAAAAAGCAGAAAGAAGGAAGGAATGAAAAGAGAAGTCAGTGAAACAGAAAACAAATCAAGCAGTAGATTTGACCAATAAAATAAAAAGTTGATTCTTAGGGAAGAAATTGGCCAATCTCTCTGGTCAATCAGTGAAGACACACACACACACACACACACACACACACACACACACACTTCACAAGAAAAGAGCTACTAAGGTATGGATTTTTAAAATGTAGATGACACAGATTTTCCAGAAAAACTGAATCACCAAAACTGACTTAAGAAGGTGGGGGGGACATTTGAATAGATCAATATTTGTTGAAGAAACTGAAAAGGTAGTCATACATTTTCCTCAAAAAAAGATGTCTACATGGTGATTTCATGAGTCAGCTCTATCGAACTTTCAAGGAGCCAATAATTCCCATGTAATGCAAAGGATTCCAGAGCATGGGAAAAGAGACATTTCATAACTCATTCTAGGAAGTTAACATAACTATCACATCAAAGCTAGACAATGCTGCTTTCACACAAAAGATGACTATGGGTCAGTCCTTATTATAAGCACAGATTTTTAAAAATCTGAATAAATACTAGAAAATCAAAAGTGCATTAACCACAGTTCATATTGTACACTTAAAATTGTTATTATGGTAAATGTTATGTATATTTTACCACAATAAAAGAAGTTAACATTACAGGTGTTGGGAGGTAATTGTCCATGGAGATCTCATTCTGCCTCTGCCTCAGAGGCCCTGACAGATTTTGCTCCGTTCTTTCAGGGATGTTTGTTTAGCTTTGGAAGATAGAGACACTGTCACTCCAGACCAGGGGGGCAGATTTGTTTGCTGCCCAATTTAAAAAAGATAATGTCTCCCCCCCAGGGCAATGGTTGGGCAAGTTTGCTTGAAGCCTTATATAGAAGGTGGAAGTTTCCTAGATTCTCGTTCCTCAGCTCTGATATAAACCCCCTCTATGTGTGGCGTCCATCTAGGTCTACCTGTGTGGTCCTGCTGGGATCTGGGGACAGGAGGAATTGGTGTGTGCAGTAATAAAGAGCTTTGTCTCTGACCCAGAAGTCTCGTGTCTTCTGCTACCACTCACGAACCTGTGACGGGCTAACCTGCCAGGTGGCGCATACGACAAGAATCTCAGACCACTCACAGTTCTTCACAGTTTGGGCAACAAGGATAGGCCGCTGACAGATGGGGCTATCTGACAGGGAAAGGATGAGGTAAGGGGATATGAGGAGATTACACAGAAACCGGTAGTGAATATTCTCACCCAACAGTCCACAACAGTCCTACAGTATTTTATTCAGTCCTGTTCATGGATATTTAGAGTCCGAGCAATGAGAGGTGGTGTCTGAAAGGTGTTCTCATCCTCAGGTGGGAGAAAGATGTCATCATGACCCTGGAGCAGCAAGCCCTGGGGCCCCAGTTAAAAGGCAAATTGACTTTGGCTTCTAGGTCAAGAGAGCCCCAAAGCTGAGATAAATGATGTCAGCAGGAAGGATCCAGAATTTTGGTTTTGTTTGATTGAACCTGAAAGTAAAAATCAACACAAGCCTTTGCCTCACGAAGAGAGCTGTTCTCTGTGCCCTCTGATCTCTCCCTCCTCTGTCCTGATCTCAGGAAAGTCCTGCTACCTTAAGGAATCAAATGATTGGGTCAAGGTCTCCCTGTTCCCATGGAAAACTGAAGGCCATACACACTCTGTACAAATATACTGAGAAACTTCAGGGAAGGGAGGGACTGAAATTTCTATAGCTCCCTTAGATATAGGCATCCAAGTCACCGTCCTACCTGGTCCAAAGAATTTAGATTTAACTGATGGGATTTGGACAGGGTTCTGAATGGGGAAGAGAAGCTAATACAATCTTATTGGTGGGACTTTTTGGAGTTATTCAATGTACTGTTGTTGCTTGTACATCTGAATGAAGAGTAGAAATTGAGGTGTTATATGCTTATATTCCCATCCCGTAAGTGTCAGAGAGGATTATCTCAATCAGGGAAGAGCAGAAAGTAGAGGCATGCTTGTGGGACAAACTTCCTGCCATTTATCATTAGCAGGCTAGCCTGGACTTAGCATGGGAGCCTCTACCCTCTGATTTCAGAGTTTTCACCCTGAAGGTGATCTCCTGTTGGTTGGCAAGTCAGAAGCCTCGGTTTCAAGGCCTCTGACTCTCACATCTACACCAGCAGGGGTGGCTAATAACCCCCTACAAAATTCAGAGGTCTACTTGCCAAGTGAAGTTTCTGGGGACCGTATGGGCAGATTCACAATGCCCAATTTCTCTGGCCCCGCAGGAGAAAGTGCTCCATCTCCAGCCATGCCCCAACCAAAAAGGAGGCTGAGCATCTTGTGGGACTTTTTGGGAACAGGAGACAGTATGTGCCTCTATTGGGCATTCTATTTGGTCCTTTATATCTGCTAATCCACAAATCAGCATTCTGTGAGTGGGGCCCAAACCAATAGCAATGAATGCTCTCTTTGTCCCCTACAAAGAGCCTACATTGCAGCCTGGCAAAAAATCATATGGTCTGCCTGAATCAAGAACTGCAGTGGCTGGCCATCTAACCTGCTTCCGTGTCTGTCATCCCTGTCCACGTGCTACGGGAACAGAAAAATTCACGTGGGTATGGCTGCTCTTCAACCATCTTGTTATGACTATCGCCAAACACGGACTCTGCCTTGTCTATGTACAAACACACAGACCAGCACGATCTTTTTTTTTTTTTTTAGTACAATCTTTTAAAAATCTGATTGATGCAAATGCATACACTTCTCCCGGTTGCTGAGCAGACTTGGTTTATGCCATGCGTGCCTATCAAGGCTCCAACTACTCGGTGACGTGGCCCATGTTTCTTAACCAGACCAATGTAACGATGATCCAAATCAAGTTTCAAAATAAACCCCAAACTAGAGAGACTTGTGACTCTTTGGGCTATCTGTAAGTGCGGGAAAGATGGCCACAGCCTCTCTCTCCATTGTAGATGAAGTTCATCTATTGCCTCATGACAACGATACCAGAGATTAGCAGACCAGTCTACGTTGCAAGAGTCCTAATGATTAACAGATTGACCTTAGACTACATCCTGAATGTCTAAAATAATACCCACTGCTCCCCATATTTATTCACAGCTGGCTGTGTCTGGGATCCTGGGAAGCATGATTGAGGTCAGTACCACTGGTTAGGCTCTTCCTGCTGCTTAGAATCTTACTAATACTGGCCTTAACTAATACTACATGAGACAAATTGAATAGGTTTGGTCCCCGCCTCTGTTGATCAGATTAAGCAGCGTGGCCAATGGAGTGGCATACTTACATAAAAACTTACGTTTGGCCAAGAACATATACGGTCAAGGTGTGGATTATCCTTGGGAGAGACTGCCATGGACTCGGAACACCCCTGTATATTCTTGCTGTGGGCATGCCAACAATGCAAGGCCCTAACCCATCTTCACCCACACCATTTTTCAGCATTGTGTTTGCTGTGAGCAACATGGAGGGATGTGGCAATGTCTCCTTTTTGGACAAAGAGCAGGCTTACTTATTGCTCGTTATAAAAGAAACAGATTCCCTAAACTTAGTGTTCCTAGGCTGTGACAGGAACCTTTGCATGTTGGTATTCACCTGGGCCCCTCCACACTCCCTCCCCCCGGGTGGTGTTTGGGGGGTTAAGGAGAACCAGTACAGACATGACGCTTATGCTGCTTGCTGTGCCATGAGTAATAAAGGCCTTTGTCTCTGACCCAGGAGTCTCCTATTTTCTACCAGCATCTAGTAAACAGGGATATGTTAATTTATTAGCTTAAAACTGAGAAAAATACAACCCCACACATTTATATTTAACTGTCTCTCAATTTCTTTATCACATATTGTTCTCGAGTTCTATATTATTTCTTGTACCAAATTTCAGCATTTTTCATTTTCACAGATTTTGCGTATTTCATATATTAGCATGTAACTATTCTTCATACTTTGATTTTCTTGATACCTGACATATTTTTAATTATTTTCCCCTTTTTGTTTTGAATTTTGCATATTTTTCTTGATAAATCTTATTTCAAATAAAGTTTATCAATCAGTCCTTTTATTGATCCAACTCTTGGTTTGCTCATCTCAATTTTTGTGGTTGATGTTACTGTTCTCTAACATTGTTTTCTGTTCTTCATTATTTATCTATTATTTTGAGGAGGGGGAAAGAGCAAGGGTTGCTGTTACCTTTTCCCAATCTCTTGAATTAAATCCTTGCTCATTTGTTAACAGGTTTTTATTTCCTGATCAACATATTTAGGTTAGATTTTCCCTCTACTCCTACTTTAGCTGTGTCCCACAATGTTGATTCCAGTGGTTTTGTTATCATTTACTTATCAGTCTAAATTATTTCATTTTATGATTTTCATCTATATCAGAGGATAATTTAGAAAGACATATTTTAGTTTCCAAATGCAATGATTTTCTAATTTTATGCAATATGGTCAAAGAAATGATTTATATGATCTAATCCTTTTGAATTTGAAGCCTTCCTTTAAAGGCTAATATATGGTATATTTTTAAATTTAAGAGATGTACTTGAAGAAAATGTGTATTCTGTTTGTTGGGTGTGAAGTTTTCTATATGTACATATACACATACAGTTCTATGTTTGTAATGCCTGTATCTTCATGTTCTATTACTGTTCTTGTTCACCAGCATGTAACACCTTGGTTTTTTTTTTTCTTTTCCCTAAAATTCTATCTAGTCAGATAAGATTAGTACTCTATTTTTCTCTTGGTTCCTATGTGCCTTGTGAATCTTTTCCTTTTATTTTCAAATTTTCAATGGCTTTTTATTTTAAACATATCTCTCTTGTAGCTGACATATTGTTTTTTAAATCCAAACTGACTCTGCCATCTAATTGAAGAAATTTATCCACTTTCATTTACTGTGGTTACTCTTATATACTTACTTCTGTCATCTTGTTTCACTTTTCTAATATACTTTCTTTTTTTGTTTTCTTGCTTTTCACTGCAGGGATCATGTTTTCTTGTGCTGGTTTAAATGTTAAGTCACTCAACAAATTGTCTAAAAGTGAATTCACCATTACTAGTTATATGTCCAGAGGCAATTCTTGCCTATGCTCTCATCTATAAAATGAGAATAAAGAATATGATTGTTGTGGGAATTAAATGAGTTAACATATGTAAAATTCTCAGAATAGCACCTGGGAAGAATAAAGTTCTAGGTAAGTGTTTACTGTTATATCATTATGATAGTTGCTTTTAAGACTCTTAGCTGTGTTATTTCACCTTGTTGATTTCTGAAACGTTAGTATTTGTATCTTCTCCCGATAACACAAATATTCGACTTCTCATGTTTTTCCATCTAGCATGTTGTCATTATTCAGTTTTGGTCTGAATTGTTATGGATCTTCCTTCTCCCCTCCCCTCCTCCCTCCCTTTCTGCTTTCCTTCCCCCCTCCCTTCCTTTTCCCTGTTTTATCCTTCCCTCCTTTTTTATTAGTACAATAGACCTCACCAACAATCCTTGCTCCTTTTCACGTGAACTGTTCTCTCTGGGGCTTTTAAAATTTCTTTCCTCGTCTTTAATACTATATCTAAATGTGGGTTTTCCCCTTCTCTCCTACTTGGCTTTTTCTGAGCCCTTTTAATAAAGACCTTAGACTGTATCCTTTGATTTAGTGACATTTCCATTATTTCTTAAAATAGTTCTTGCATTCTAATATTTCTAAGGCTCATTATTACCTAGATGTTGGCCCTCCAACACGCATCCTCCAAAATGCTTTTCTTTTACATTTGCAATCTCTTTTTCTGATGCCTTCTGGAAGAAGTCGTTAATCATATCTTCATATGCATTTATTTATTTTAAAGCTCTATCTATCCCCAATCCTTCCTCAAAAGAGGACAGAAGCAGTATCATATAAGAACAAAATAAAACAAAAAGCACTAACTGGAAACATGAGTGAAAAATGTAATAAAGAACACATGGGTGTTCTTGGTACCGTGACAAAAATGGTTTGGAGTAATGGGAATAAAGCATGATTGGATAGTTCAAGAAGAAAAGGTGGGTATAAAGGGGGGGGGGGATGGCGTGAGTGTAGATAACACCTTTTAAAGATTTTTTTTTTTTTTTCTCTAAAGGGTGCAAAAATTGGAATGGTTGGGTCTGGGAGGGTTTTAAAATGGGAGATTAAAAATGGGAGGTATGCACGCAAGTGCGAACAAGCCAATAGAGCAAAAATGACTTAGGAATGTGGGGTCAAATGCAGCAGTCTTTTGAGTAGTAGGAGGAATGAATACTGATCACAACTATATAAAACAGCTAGAGGCAGAGATCACTCATGTTAGAATAGAAAGTCATAAAGATACGGATATCTCCAAATCTATTGTTAATAGATTTGGGAGGGTGAGGAAGTTTCCTTAGTTTCCATTTTCTCAGTGAAAAAGAAACAACCTGAGAGCAAGAAAGAGGGAGGACTGAAGGTCTGAGTAAAGAGAAGGTGTGAAATGCTTGTTGAGGAGAGATTAAGTGTGAGTTGACCAGGAAAATGTGAACAGATCCTCACACAGTGCCTTGATTTTCAGGGCCGTAAGTTTCAAGTGAAAAAGAGTCAGCACGGTTGGTTTTTCCTCTAGTCCCGTTCAGCTGCTGAGGTACAGACGCAGTGTAGCTGGAGCGGTTGGATACAAACAAAATTTGAGTTTTCAGTTTAGAGGTATAAGAGAATTTAGGGTATATGCAAAGAAAATGATGCCGATGCTAGATAAAACAGAAAGCCAGGGACTTCTAGACAAGGGATAGGTGAGAGAATCAATTGTCTGGAGATCCTGGTAGAGTCAAAGAATTGTTAGGCAGGCACGACAGATGACCCAGAAAGTGGGGTGAACAGCATGCCAGAAGTTGAGATTTTTGGAGATAATGGTAAGATCTAGAGCAGTGTTTTCAAACTACAGGTTGAGTCCCATTAGTATGTCATGAAATCAGTTTGGTGGATCAGTTTCTAAATTAGCATTTTAAATCTGGCGACACATTAGAATCACCTAGAGAACCTAAAACTAAAAAAACAAAAACAAATACAAAAAACAAAAAACAAACCCCAAATGCTCACACCTAACTCCCAGAGATTCTTATCTGGACTAGTGTAGGGCTCAGAAATCAGTTTTTCATTAAAATTGTCCAGGTAACTCTAATGTGCAGGCCTGGTCAATAACCACTGTTCTAAGAAGATACTGACTGATGATAGAACTACTGGTAGAAAGACAGTAAGTCAGGTGCTAAAATCGTCTAAGAACTGGGGAGAGCCTGTTTAATCATTTCGTAGATGGATTTCAAACAGAAATTTTGACTTCATTTCTTTTTTTTTTTTTTTTAAAGATTTTATTTATGTGACAGAGACAGCCAGCGAGAGATGGAACACAAGCAGGGGGAGTGGGAGAGGAAGAAGCAGGCTCCTAGCAGAGGAGCCTGATGTGGGGCTCATCCCAGAACGCTGGGATCACGCCCTGAGCCGAAGGCAGACGCTTAACGGCTGCGCCACCCAGGCGCCCCTGACTTCATTTCTTATATTTGAAATATCTAGAAATAAATCAAAGTCAGTGAAAAAAAAAAAAGAAAACAAAATACCTGGCACATAAACACAGCGATTTCCCCATATCCTATCATGATAAAGTTTGATTTGAATTAATTGTACTTAATTTTAGAATTAAGAATATTGCTAAAACTTAAGAAAAAACTATTTGTAAGAAAGAGAAAATAAATTGGAAAGTTTATTGGGAAAATCTATATCAAGCATAATTTAAAATTACTTAAAACAAAAACATCTATAAAATGTCAGAACATTCAGTATTTTAGAATAAAACTAATTTAGAAAAATTGTAATAACATGGTTAAGAAAATAACAATTAAAGCTATACATTTTTAATTATAGAAAACATTAAAAATAAAATAACACAATGTCTTGCTGTTGCTTGGGGGAAAAGGTGGGGACAGATTTTTTAATTTTATTTACATATATTTATTAAAAGATTTTCCATATGACATTGCAAATAGTCCCATTTCTCTTGTATTTTGCTATATAACACATGAATTCACACGAAGGAGGTGGAATTCATAAAATTACAAAGGTGGTAGAAAAGTAAGCCACGTCACACCCAAATACACAGCGAATTGTTGCAAAGGGCATAACCCGAACATATAAGGCATATGAGTTTTGGAAAAACAACAGTGCCCACCCCCAGGTACACACACACACACACACACACACACACACACTCCACTGTAGTAAACAGCAAGAGGAAACAAAACGTATCATAAATAACTGCTCTTCAACTTTCCTATGGTAGTCCTTAAGTTCTTCTTTTTCAATCATAATGAAATCTGCAGAGAACAGAATTTTCTTCAAATGTGTATGGTTCAAACACGATTAGTTTTTGTACCTGACATTCTATTCTGTACTTCTGTTCTTCTATTGATGTATGTATATATCTAAATTCCTTAAAATTACAACTTTGAAAATTAATTGTAAAAAGTTGTTTTCTATTTAACATGCCACAATTCAGTGTTTACTACTATTCTGCAAGACTCATAAATTACAACACACAGGTTTAGAAGCAAAAAACTGCTATTTTTGAATGCAGATTGGCATTTTAACAAAATACTATATTTACTCCACATACTTTTATACTCTGAGATTTTCAATTAATACAGGGAGGAATTTTATTTACTGAAAGAGTGTCTCAAATTTCTGTTCTATTGTCTTACAAAATTCTAAATACAGATTTAATTTGACTTTGATACAATTTGCATTAAATGAAAGTCCATGTGATAACCAAAATAATAATACTATTTATAATATATGAATGTGTCTTTTCCATCACAGTTCTTCGAGTTAGCAATAACAAATTATATATGGTAATCATTATTTTATCAAGACCTCTGCTATTGTTAAAAATAGACCTGAATATATTACCAGAAAACAAACTGGTGAATAATTAATTTTACATTTAGAAGAAAATAGTTAACTAAGAGAGCATAGCATCAAAGTTGATAATCCTATTTGAATGCATTAAAGATATGGGTTATAAACACAGGCATGAAAACTAAAAACACTTTGAAAACAAGTACTGTAAGAATATTTATATACACATATCATGGCTCTTTATGAAAAAGATGATTAAAGCATAATGTGAACAATACATTATATTAATTCACAGTATGAACACACACTTTGAGGAGTAATATAAGTCAGAAATAGTATAAATACAGACAGAACATTAGTTAGCACTATTAATACATATTTTGTTCTGTCATACATATAAAAATATACACATAGATATGGCTCTTTTAAACCAAATTTTTTACATAAATATTCACTGATTTAAATAAAAGTTGACAGAGGTAGAATTTGTGTCAATGTTCATGATTTTCAGGAACAAGTACTCCAAATATTTCATTACTGCTCTATCCTTTAAAAAATCCATACAGGTAACTCATTGATAGCCACCATTCTGAAAAAGAGGGGACAGGAAAGGTGAGTTAAGAGAAAAATGACAAACAAAATTACTTAGAACATTCACAAAAACTGAGATTGTTTTCAGCTTTAACTGAAATTGTAGTCTCCAATAAAGCCTTTGCCCATAATGAAGTTATAATTAATAGCTCAGAAGTACTGTTTGTTCTTTTAAGATTTTATTTATTTATCTGAAAGAGAGAGAGACATCGAGAAAGGGAACACAAGCAGGGGGAGTGGGGGAGGGAGAAGCAGACGTCCCGCTGAGCAGGGAGCCCGGTGCAGGGGTCATCCCAGGAACCCAGGATCACGACCTGAACCAGGGATCACGACCTGAGCCGAAGGCAGACGCTTAAACGACTGAGCCACTCAGGCGCCCCCAGAAGTACTGTTCTATACTTCAAGAAGATATTCTCCTCAAACCACCAAAGTACATCAAAGTATATGAGGACTAAATGAATAATACAGAGTGAAAAGAAAGGGATAACACAGCATGTTAACTGAGAAAAATCACTCAAAATGAGGAACAATAGGACCTTTAGGTTAATATACAAGTACTGTAAATTGTGTTGTCTGCGTCTTAAAACAGCACATTATGGATAGTCAAATATTTTTCCAAATATTTTAACCTTATGTGTTATCCAATCACCCTCCCAATTAAAACACACACACACACACACACACACACACACACACACACACACAAATATGAAAAATTCCACAATGGAAACACTGAGAAAGTAATCTAAGTAAATCATGGAACATCCATGTCATGAACTGTTAGATAATGATTTTAAAATGGCATTTTAAAAATACTTCTAATGATAAGAATAGATACTCTCAACAATTTATTAAGGGGAAAAACCCCAAAGAACAAAACAAAACAAAAAATAGGATAACTATTTTGAGTATGATCTCTATTAGAAGTATATATGTCTATGAATGTGTGTGTATATTTATTACACATCAAACACAAGAAGGAAGTATATACCAAAATGCTAATTGTTACATTCTCTGGGTTGTAGGATTAAAAGTGATTTTGATTTGCACATCCATTTTCAGAACCGCCAAAAGACAGAAGCAACTCAAGTATCCATCAACTCATGAATGGATAAACAAAACATGGTGCATTCATACAACAGAATATTGTCCAGCCTCAAAAAAGAAGGAAATTCTGACACATGTTTTAACTTGGATGAACCCTGAAAACATTGTAAGTCACAAAAAGGACAAGTACTGTAGGATTCCAATTATATGAGGTAAACAGAGTAGTCAAATTCATAGAGACAGAAATTTGTAATGGTGGTTGCCAGGAGCTGGGAGGAGCGGAGGATGGGCAGTTAGTGTTTAATGGGTAAAGAGGTTTCAGTTGAAGAAGATAAAAAAGTTCTGGAGATGGACAGTGGACATTACCTTTGCACAAAAATGTGAATGTACTAATTGCCAGAGAAATGCACACTTAAGTTAGAATGATACATTTGATGTTATGTATATTTTATCACAACAAAAAAATGTTAAAAAAAGTGGTTTTGATTTCCTTCTTTATGTTTTTGTATTTTATGTTTTCTCGGTGAGGATATATTATTTAAACACGGAATTACCATATGACCCAGAAACTCTATTCTTAGGTACTCCCAAAGGACTTGAAAACAGGGATTTTAATACTATACTATACACCAATGTTCATAGCAGCATTATTCACAATAGCTAGGAAGTGAAAACAACTCAGGGGTCCATCAACTGATGAGTGGATGAACAAAATGTGGCACACCCACACAAAGGAATATTCTTCAACCATAAAAAAGAGTCAAGTTCTGACACATGCTACAACATAGATGAACCTTGAAAACATGATCCTAAGTGAAATAAGTCCAACACGAAAAGACAAAGTATGATCTCAGTTACATGAAAATCCGTAGGCAAATTCACGAAGACTTAAAAGTAGATTAGGGATTTCCAGAGCCTAGGGAGGTAAAGTCAGGGGACTAGAGAGTTACTGCCTAATGGATACAGAGTTTCTGTTTGGGATGATGAAAAAGTTTTGGAAATAGTGGTTTTGGCAGTACAACACTGTGAATTTAATGCCACTGAGTTGTACACTTTCAAAATAGTTAAGAGAGCAAAGTCCATGATATATATTTTTTATCGCAACTAGGGACACCTGGCAGGTTCAGTTGGTGGAACAGGTGACTCTTGATCTCGGGGTTGTGAATCTGAGACTCATGTTGGGTGTAGACCCTCCCTTTTTGGGGGGTCTATAAGGTAAAGCCTATTTTCATAAAACTAAAGAATTGTTTTTTCACTCTACTATCTCACGGGTGTACAGTGGAGTTTTCCAGAGGCCACAGGATGTGAAAGGCCGGGTAATAAATATTTTAGATTTGTGGGCCACAGGGTCTCCATCACAACTACTCAATCAGCGACTTAGAAAAGCAGTCTTAACACAATATGTAAACAGGTGTGGCTATGCTCCAAAAAAGCTAAATTTACAAAAATAGGCAGTGGAGTACATTTGGCTCATGGACCTTAACTTACCAAGCCCTGATCTAAAATGCAGCTGTGAATCTGGTATGAGAAAATGTACGTGTCACAACTGTTACAAGCCCTTATAAGGAGAAGCTGCACGTCCATCTAATCACAGTCAAATTAATACGGCTTTGAAGTTGTGAGGACACAGCGATCGCAGCCAGCACTGAGAAGTGGTCTCAAAGTGAAAGAGGGAAATACACGGTCTAATCAAACACACACACACACAAAAGCAAAAGCACAGCGATCAGACATCATTTAAACCCGGGTCCTACAAATACCAATAAACCCTGGGGGCATCAGTAGGTTAAAGCAGAGTATATAATTAATGTTCATAATGAGGACTCCGAGTCATCGAGGAAATGCTCAATTATCTTCTATATACTTCTATTTAAAAAGGCAAAGAAATGCGTATTTTTTAAAAAGACTGACTTCACTATTTCAGTCAGGGAGCTTGCATTTTTCACAGTCACCTACCTTTCAAGCCCTGGGTCTGACATACTTCTTTCCCATTCATTCCCTTTTCCAGGGAACCAGCACATCCCTTTGGCCCTTCCTCTGCCAAATGTATCCTAGCTCTTCACAACCACCTTGCTATAGCTACTTAAGTCTGAACATCTGCATGTCCAGTGACCCAACAACCTCAGTCCTGAGTATATACCCAAAGGAAACGCATAGGTCTGTTCACCTACAGGTACTAGAATGTTCATCATAACTCTGTAAGAGCCCAAACTGGAAATTACCAAAAGCCATTCCATCAACAATGGAATGAGTACCCACAATGCAGCAACAAGACTGAACAGCCTACAAGTACACACAACAGTACAAATGAATCTCACAGATACACGGTGGAAGAAAAGAAGCCAGAAATGTAGGATTTCATTTAAAAAATGTCCCAAAACAGGCAAAAGAAATCTATGTTTTTAATAGACAGGACAGTTATTTCTGGAGCAGGGCTTATGACCAGGGGAGAGCCCGAGAGAGAGAGGTTTTGTTTCTTGATCTGGGTGTAGATGATACATCAGTGTGTTCTATTTGTGAGAACTCACTGAGTGGTATACTAGGATATGGCACTTTTCTGTATATATATCATAATTTGTTTTTTAAAATCTGTCCTAGCTTTCAATTATTATTATTTTTTAAAGATTTTATTTATTTATTTGACAGAGACAGCCAGCGAGAGAAGGAACACAAGCAGGGGAGTGGGAGAGGAAGAAGCAGGCTCCCAGCGGAGGAGCCCGATATGGGACTCGATCCCGGAACGCCGGGATCACGCCCTGAGCCGAAGGCAGACGCTTAACGACTGCCTTACCCAGGCGCCCCCCTAGCTTTCAATTATTATACAGATACTGAACTGCATATACTGTTCATTTCATACCTCTTTCTGGTCTCCCTGCCTCTGATTTCCACCCTCCCCAATATGGCCCAAATACAGTTACAACCTTGATCCACCAGGAACAGTTCTTTCATCTTAATCCCTCCCTCATATTCATCTTTTACTCAGAAGGACCTTCGACGGCTCCCCTTGACTCCTAGAATCAAGACTACATACAATCTCTAATTTTGCCTCACATTCAATATAACCTGTATGTCCCATTCTACCTTCCATGCCTTCTTCCCTCATCATCTCTCAACCACCTGCCGATCTTGTCGGATTGAGTCTACTGTGCCATGTACACTCCTATTTATACATCTGTGTCTACTTTTGCCACCTATTATTTGTACCTTGAATTTGGCACTTCATCACATATTACCATGTGATATCTCATACTGTCATTTAGTGTTTTGTTGTGGATGTCTTCTCTTTTTTAAAATGAGGTATAATCTACATACAATAAAAGGTATGAACTGTTAATGCTCAGGTCACTGAGTTTTTAACAATCCATGTAACCATCACCAAAATACAGAACATTCCATTATTTCACAAAGTTCCCCTGACCACCTTTGTAGGCAATCTCCCCTCCCCCCACACTGAAAACTACTTTCTGAATTTTTATAACTACAGATTAGTTTTGCCTGTCCTTGGTGTTACATACATACCTTCTGATAATTAACAGTTTATATGTTCAGGAGAATGTACAGGAGACCTCAGAGTAGAACAAAGGGGTGGTGTGGGAAGACCATGGCGACGCATCTCTTGGATTGCTCGTTCTCTGTTGGTAAAGATCAAATAAGAGATTATACCAAAAAGTGGAATACAAATACAAGGCGCTACATTGTTACTGGGTGATAACTAACTTCTCAATTAATTAATGAGTATTTCTACTAAATTTAAATCCTACGTCCTTATATAATTTTTAAGTAGTGAATAAAAGATTTCAATTAAAGGAATATGTACCATAAGAGATTGTTCAAAGCCTCCCTGAATAGAGATTTTCAAAGTTGGGTGGTTCCCTCCTCTGCCCCCCTCTTCCTTTCCCACCTCCTCGTGCACATAAATCTAGCCTCTTCCTTAATAACAACTCCCAAATGTCAGAAGCGAAATCACTATTTCTGTTATGCTCTCCTTCCCTGTGTCTGAGTCAGCCCCACAAAGCATGGTGACTGTGTTGCTACCTCTTTTGTGGGCTATTCAGAGTCTCTGGCCTAGACTTTCTGCCTTATGTTCTTCAGTATCCAGGATTTCTACCTAGCTGGGTGTTTCACAAACTTTCTTT
This sequence comes from Ursus americanus, assembly GCF_024610735.1. Lineage (NCBI taxonomy): Eukaryota > Metazoa > Chordata > Mammalia > Carnivora > Ursidae > Ursus > Ursus americanus. The sequence continues at coordinate 40,994,320 of NC_142134.1, forward strand.
CATTATTATCTCCCTAAAGAAACTTTTTAAGATATTCCCTCCCCCTAAATTATCTATCTCTCCCCATGAAATTTTAATACCTAGATACGCTATTTATGTACTGAGATCCTTTAGAGGGCTATAAATCATTGTAATACCTAAAGTTTTTCTTTCCCCACTCTCTCTTCCCCCAGGAACCAACACTGTTCCCTGGGATGGTGTATGAATGTATAATCTAGTTGGATGGTAAGGAAAAGGAGTCATGGTCATGCCAGCCAAGGTTTCTTTGGGGTGACCGGGGGCAATGGAAAAAGCAGAATTAACAGGGCCTTATAACTCTAGGCAAAAGAGGGCTTGATTTAGGGCCCTTGGATTTAAGAGAATTTAAATCATCATTAGGGAATGGAAATCATCATGTATGTAGTTTAGAACATTGAGAAACTAAATCTTTCCAATTACAAGAAATTAGTAACACTGCTTTTATGTCACTGATGCTTTTATAACACTTCATTTCTCAGGCTTCATTTCTCTTTGAAATCATAAATATTGATTTCCCAGCAGATTTTGTCTACACTCCAAATAGTTCTGATGCCAAAGGATAATAAGAGAACTCAAAAAATTGACCTAATCAATTTAACGAACTATTTGAGAATGAAATCTCAGGAATGTTTATGTCTATGGTATTAACATAGCAAGAAAGAGTAATGGAAGAAAAGTAACTTGACAAGTCATTTGCAAATTAGATTTTGATTTTAGTTGTGAAAGCAGGTCTCATTTTCCTTTGTAACATTTGGGGATTCAAGTTTTCAATATAACAAAGCAAATGAACTGAAATATAAGTGAGTATGAAAATTACTAAGCCATAGGGAATATATTGTATATAAGAGCATGGGATATAAAATTAGATCTGCCTTTCCTTCATTTGAATTAATTATTGTAATTAATTAACTAATTAATTTTTAAGTAGGCTCCATGCCCAGCATGGAGCCCAATGCAGGGCTTGAACTCATAACACTGAGATCAAAATCTGGGCTGAGATCAAGAGTCAGATGCTTAACTGACTGAGCCATCCAGGCGCCCCATTAAATTTGTATTTATTTTTTTAATTCAAGTATAATTAACATACATATGTTAGTTTCAGGTGTATAAGATCTACCTTGATTTTAGTTTTGACTCTACCATTTACTATTTGTGTGGCTTTGGTTTTCTCTAATATAAGCATAATAGATTATTGGTATACCATATCTGACACATATTTATCAATTTTTAAAAAAGATTTTTTAAATTATTTATTTATTTGACAGAGAAAGAGAGACAGCCAGCGAGAGAGGGAACACAGGCAGGGGGAGTGGGAGAGGAAGAAGCAGGCTCCCAGCAGAGAAGCCTGATGTGGGGCTTGATCCCAGAACTCTGGGATCACGCCCTGAGCTGAAGGCAGACGCTTAATGACTGAGTCACCCAGGCGCCCCAGTGAGCCACCCAGCCACCCCTCAATTTTTTTTTTTTTAAGATTTTATTTACTTATTTGTCAGAGAGAGAAAGAGAAAGCACAAGCAGGGGGAGTGGCAGGCAGAGGGAGAAGCAGGCTCCCCACTGAGCGTGGAGCCCAATATGGGACTCAATCCCAGGATCCTGAGATCATGACCTGAGCCGAAGGCAGACCCTTAACCGACGGAACCACCCAGGTGTCCCTTATCAATTGTTCTTACGATCATCATCGCTTTTGTGATGATCTATATTTAGAGTTTCCTACTGGACCAAACTGTTTTGGGTTCTTGTAGAATCCTTACTAGCTTGCTGATTCCCTATCTATACTCCTTCAAATAATGCCCGAATTTTGCCCTGAGAAAAGCTATAGAAAACACTGAGACAATACTTGCTACTTTATTTACTGTAAGGATATTATCTTCCACAACACCTGTTGCCTTTTTAAGAAGAAATATCAGAAGAAATTTATTTTTGTATGAATGCTAAAAGGAAGTTGTCTATTTTTAAGCCATATTAAATCCTTTTTGGAATAGGATAGGGGATAAATAAAAACACCGTCCAGTGCTAAGGATTTTTTCTTACCGTTCGTATCTTTCAGCTGAAATCTGCCTTTTCAGAGCGTCGTGATCGGTTTGTAATTGTGTCACTTTAGCCCGAAGCATGGTATTTTCCCGGCCTTGACTAGTTCTTAAAAAAAATTTAAAAAATCAAAGAAATAAATAACAAATGCAACTGTTTTCTGGTCAAGTACTACGGATCTTTGTTTTTGTTATTAATAAATACAAATGGAGGTGTTCCTTAAGGACAAAAAAAGAAAACAAGACTTTTTAACACAAATTTTCTCAACTTCAGGAGCTTTTTTTTTTCTTTTCAGAAGCTTCTATCACTAAGTTTTCCTATTCATTCATTCATTCATTCATTCATTCATCTTATTTATTTAACAAATACTTAAACTGAGCTTCCATTATGTGCTGGGCACTGCAGCAATGGTGGAAATACAAATCTGAACAAGATATGAATTATAACTTCAAGATGTAAAGTATCTTCATTGGCTCTTGACTCCTGCCTCAGAAAGAGAAATATTTTTTTTCTTTTCTTTTTTCAATTTTATTTATTTGACAGAGAGAGAGAGCACAAGCAGGCAGAGCAGCAGGCGAAGGGAGAAGCAGGCTTCCCACTGAACAGAAAGCCTGACATGGGACTCGATCCAGGACCCTGGGATCATGATCTGAGCCACGCTTAACCGACTGAGCCACCCAAGCGCCCTGAAAGAGAAATATTTCTAACTTCTGTTAAAACTGTTCCACTCATACTATCCACTCTGGATTTCTTCCCCTCTTCCATCAAGTATGTCCAAACCTGTCCATTTAAAAGACACTATCATCAATCTCCTAAAAGGTAATATCACACAGCCTTTTTGAGGTCTTTTTCCTAGTCCACAGCAAGAGACACAGATGGCTCTCCCCATCCTGAAATGCTCTCTCCTTTGCTGACTCCTCTTTGTTCCTCAAACTTAGACATTTTTCTAAAGTTCATTCATTCACTTCCATGGGTACCATCTCTGTGGTGAAGATATACAAATCTACATTTCCAAACACGATGTCTCTCCTGAACTAAACCCTTGAGTTCCCAAAAGCAGCCACCACCTAAGTAAGATATTTTGGTTTTGTACCACCTTATACACTTCCATCCCCCTCTCCCACCAAAAACTGAAAAATTATTTTTGACAAGCTGTTTTCTTTACATAGGTTGATTTATGCCACTTACAATTTGCTTTCTGAAAGGGTTAACTTCTCCTTAAGTAGCTGAATTTCTGTATCCTTCTCGTGGGATGTTAAATGAGAATGAAATTCCTTATCTCTATTTGTAGCCAACAACGATTCAAGGTTTTTAATTGTATGTCTCTCACTTGACAGTTGTTTTTTTAACAGTTCTGCTTCTGATTTTACATTTTCTAATTCCGCCACAACCTACAGGGAAAACAAAGGAAGATTACCTCAGTACAATTTTAGACTTGTTTGAAAAATTATTTGCAGAGCTATACACCCATCAGTTATTTATTTTGGGTACCAGTTAAAGATTTTGAACCATTTTTTTAAGTGTAAGAAAATCATCTTATTTTCAAAATAATTTTTGCTATTTTCAGTAAGGGCTTATTTGCTACAAGACCTACTCCAGCCCTCGAATACTTTTCACTCACACTACCTTGTCAAGAGAGGGTCATTAAACATAAAATCCTAAAATGTGGCCAATCTTATTAGCAAGAAGGCCCCTCTTGGCTATTATGTGTCCTCTGATTACACAGTCAAGCCAGCACTGGAGCTTCTCAGTACCCAAAAATAAAGATACTACTAAATGAATGAAAATTGAAAACACCTATGTTTGAAAATACACACTGGGCTGTTTAAAGTTATGCCTCAGTTTGAGAATTGGAACTTCCAGCTAACTAAACTTTAAAAATTAAGTAAGATTTAAATGCCTTGGGATTTTTTTAAAAAATTTTATTTATTTATTTGAGAGATAGAGAGTGCGCTCGAGAGGAGTTGGGGGCAGAGGGAGAGGGAGAAGCAGACTCCCCGCTGAGCAGGAAGCCAACTCGGGGCACAATCCCAGGATCAGGAGATCATGACCTGAGCCGAAGGCAGTCACTTAACCGACTGAGACACCAAGCACCACTAAATATCTTGGGATTTTATCAGAAAAACTATTCCGTTTAGGAAGCAATGAACTGCTCAATCCTTCATTTAAATGTTACCTTCAAACAGAGAAAAGAAATCTACTGGGATATGCTCCTATTCTATAAAAAGAAGACTCCTATTTTCCTAAACAGCAAACTAATCCAAAATGGAGAGCACCGGATTTCATCACCATGTTTGCCAGAAAAATACTGGCAAAGAATCTAGTTGTCAAAATCCTGTAGTCAAAGTAACTTCTTAGAGGGAAACAAACATATTGGGCAGTGCATGAATAAGTAAAACAAGGAGGGTAGGGCTCGATAAAACAATGTGCTACAAACCAAACTCTTCTAAGTTCTTACCCTCTCCAACTCCAGGTTTTTGGAATTCAGTTGTTGGGTCATAATATCTTTGCCTGAATCAAGCTTAATGCAAAGCTCTCGAAGAGACGACAGATCGTTCAACACCGCCGCTTTTGCGTCTTCTTGATGTCTCAGCTCTTCTTCCAGTCTAGACATGGCTTTTGCCATGGATGAGATCTGAGATTCATAAGCATGATGTGCATTTATGTGCTGAAAGTAGAAAAAGAAACCAGTAAAAAGTTGAAATAACCCAATAATTTTAAAGGCTTGAGTCTGTGCAGCCATGACCTCACTTTATGAAAATATGAGAGCCAATTTTTACATATTTTAAGATATTCTCAGGAAGCTGCCTGCTATTTAAAGATGGCCTATTTAATGCTTAACCAAATAAATTGTATATAATTATTCATCATAGTACCTAAGTACCTCATGTATATATTTGGAAGATGCAAAGATGAGAATTATTGTTTTAGGGTGAACAAGAGGGATCTCTGAAGTTAGGTTAAATTTTATCTTTATAAATTGTTATAATACCCTTTCAAGAAAATGTAACATATATACTTCTCACTCCTCAGCTGTCTTTAAATTTTAAATTTCAAAATGGAGTTTGCTTTAAAACAAAATACCTGAAGTTGTATTTAAATTTAATGTAACCTAATAGTAATACACAACTTTATAAGATTTTAATAACTGAAATAATAAAGTTTGAAATACTGATACAGTTCTTTTCCTAGAATAGTACACATTTTAACTTTCTCAATTTAAATTAAGTGATAAATACAAACTGATATAAACTCTAGAGTTTAATAAGAATTCCATACTTGAAAAATAATTTTAATAGGTATTAATGAAATAAATTGACATTAAAAATCTAACTGTGCTGTGAAGATTTAATAAATTTCAACAGTTCCAGAAAAGTAAATATTTTGATTTTCCAAGTTAATGAATTTAAAATCAAAGTTCCCCAAAACTAAATATAAATTTGTAAAAGTCAATTTTATATATCACATAAAAACATGAACAATGACAAAGAACAGAAAAATTAAAGAACAGTTTCTTCTGAGAATTTTCCTGAAGGTTGTAAAGCATTCCTTCAGTTATTATACTCTTAATAGGAAAGCTCAGAGAGAGAGGGTAGTTCCTCGCACTGCTGTGACCAAGCCCTGCAAACTACTGGGTGGTTTAAAACAACGGAAATTTATTTTATTTTATTTATTTATTTTTTTACAGAGATAGAGACAGCCCGCAAGAGAGGGAACACAAGCAGGGGGAGTGGGAGAGGAAGAAGCAGGCTCTTAGCGGAGAAGCCCGATGTGGGACTGGATCCTGGAATGCCGGGATCACGCCCTGAGCCGAAGGCAGACGCTTAACGACTGCGCTACCCAGGCGCCCCAACAACGGAAATTTCTTGTCACAATTCAGGAGGTTACAAGTCTGAAATTTAGATGTTAGCAGAGTTGACTTCTTCTGGAGGTTCTAAGAGAGAATCTATTCCACGCCCCTCCCCAACTTCTGGTGGCTACCAGCAATCCTTAGTGTTCCTTGCCTTGTAAATACTTCACTCCAGTCTCTGCCTCTGGCTTCATCTGGTGTTCTCCCTTGTATCTTCTGTTCCAGATTTCTCTTACAAAGGACACCAATCATTGGATTATGGCCTGCCCTAGTCCAGTATGACTTGATTATACTTGCAAAAACCCTATGTCCAGATAAGGCCACATTCACAGGTGCTGGGGGTTAGGATTTCAACACAACTTAAGGCCCATAATTCTATCCACCCTTTAGCTCCCCAAAAATTCATGTCCTTCCTTTGTGCAAAATACATTCACTCCATTCCAACATTCTAGCATCAATTCTAAGTCCAAAATATCATATAAGCATCATCTAAATTAGATATGGGTAAGACTCTGGGTATGGTCCATCCAGGGGCAAAACTATGCTCCCTCTTGAGATCTGTGACACTAATAAACAAGTTATTTGCTTCCAAAAACAACAGCAAAACAAGCATAGAATAGACATGCCCACTATGAAAGGGAGAAAACAGAAGGAATGAAAGGGTTACTAGTCCAAAGTAAGTTTACAACCAAGCAAGGCAAATTCCATTCGGTTTTAAGGCCTAAGAGTAATTATCTGTGCCCTGATGGTCTGTCGTCTTCTGGGCTGCTAGGGTGGCCCCACCTTCTCAACCCTCAGTGGCAGTGGCCCTGCACTCTGGAACCAAGGAGGCAATATCCCCTGGGCCTGTGCCCTCGGGACCTGTGGTGGCAATAGCAGCCCCGTCAGCCTTTGAGCTGCTCTTGGCAGCCGTGCTGGTCTCTGAGCTACCTACAGAGCCATTCTTCCTTTTTCCTCTAAGGAGAACACACATTTGTAGCCAGGTAACTCTACTAGCCTGTTTTCTGCTGGTAGGATCCCAGATGTTCAACAGCCTTCCTTCCATCTCACTTTGTTTCTGTCCCTGTCAGTACAAGCTGGCAGTACTTCTACTGTGATGACTGACTGGCTACGTGAGTCACATACCTAATCTGTTCACAAAGAGGCTGTGGAGCCACACACTTGGCCCTGTCTCCAGAGCACACTGTCCGGATAGGCTAAGAATGTTCCAAATCATCAACACCTGGTTGCTTTTTCCCCCCTGAATTTTATGTCTAGTAGACTTAACATAGTGTTATACTAGTTTCAGATGTAAAATATAGTGACTCAACAATTGTATATATTACTCAGTGCTCATCATGGTAAGTGTCCTCTAAATCCCCTTCACCTATTTCACCCCTCCCCCACCCACCTCCCCTCTGGTAACCATCATTTTGTTCTCTAGAGTTAAGAGTCTGTTTCTTGGTTTGTCTCTTTCTTCTTTGTTCATTTGTTTTATTTCTTAAATCCCATCTTTGAGTGAAATCATATGGTATTTGTCTTTCTCATTTTGCTTAGCATTACACCCTCTAGATCCATCCATGTTGTTGCAAATGCAAGAATTAGAAAATTCATTCTTTTTTACGGCTGAGTAATATTTCATTGTGTGTGCGTGCGTGTATGTGTATATATATATACGCACACACAGTATATATACGTATATACATAGACCAGATCTGCTCCTCCCCTGCTCATGCTTGGTCGCTCTCTCAAATAAAAAAAAAAAAAATCTAAAAAAAAAAAAGTTCTACTTTCCTTCCAAGAGTAGACCATAATTAATTCAGCCAAGTTCTCTGCCATTTTATAACAAGGATCAACTTTCTTTCAGTGTCCAATAACATGTTCCTCAATTGTATCTGAGACCTTACTAGAAGAAACATTAAAATTTCTGGAAAAATTCTGTTCTTGACAATTTATGTATTTTGTAAATGACAGAAGTTTTGTCAATAGCTCTTCTTTCTTTTTTCTGAGCCCATTCTAGAATCCCCTCTACTATGCATCTTTCTACCAACAAGTTTTTCAAAGCAGTCTAGGCTTTTTCGATCAAGCACCTCAAAATCCTTTCGGCCTCTATCCATTACCAAATTCTAAAGCCACTTTCATATTTTTATGTTTGTTATAGTTTTCCTTAAGGAAAAAAGCATGGCAATTCCTGAAAAAAAGAAAATCAAACATAAAAATTACCATGATTCAGCACTGCACTTCCAGGTATATCATAAAGAACTGAAAGCAAGGACCTGAATAGATATTATACATTCATGCTCATAGCAGCATTATTCCTCATAGTCACAGATGAAAACAAATGCAATGTCCGTTGGCCGATGAATGGATAAAGAAAATGTGAGGTATGTACACAATGGAATATTATTCAGCCTTAAAAAGAAATGAAATTTGGACACATGCTACAACACACATGAACCTTGAGGTTAACTGAACCTTAAGCCTAAGTGAAATAAGCCAGTCATAAAATGACAAATATTTTATGATCCCACTGACAGGAGGTACAAAGAGTAGTCAGATTCACAGAGAAAGAAAGTAGGATAGGGTTGCCAGGTGCTGGGATGGTGAGGGAGGGTGGGAGTGGGGAGTGAGGAACGGGGAATTAGTGTTTAATGGGTACAGAGTTTCTGTCAGGGAAGATGAAAAAGTTCTGGAGATGGTGTGACAGTTGCATAACAATGTGAATGTACTAACTGCCAAAGAACTGTACTCTTTAAAACGGTTAAAATGGTATATTTGATGTTATGCATATTTTACTACAATTTAAAAAAAAGTAACGGGGCTCCTAAGCAAATTATTAGAATTCATGATAAAAGATTATATTGAACTTGACTTTATCAGTGCTTAAACCTCACTTCATTAAAGTACCTTTGAATGTTATTGTTTTACTAAATAATGTCATCACAAGATAAATGTATATATTACCTCCTGAATTTCTTTTTCTAATAGCTCCACCCTTTCTCGGAGGTGTCTCCTCTCTGTGTCAATAGAAAGAAGTTCCAGTCGAACTGAGCTGCTTTCTCCCTCGGCTTGATGGGCTTTGACCTCCCAGTCTTCAGCACGGTTATGAAGCATCTGAAATCTATCTAACAAATCTTGATTCTCTTTTTCCTGGTTTTAAGCACAATTAAATTGTTTCAAAATTAGTAATTGTCACCAATGGAATACTCCTATCATAAACATATACAGACAATGGGATTTTTGTTTTAATTAGGAAGCGTACACTATCTGTGCAGACAGCATACTAAGTTAAGATCTGTGGGGAAACATAAAAATACAGTAGGCAAGATCTCTACTCTCGTATCTTAGTATCTAAGAGAGGGGACAGAAAAAATAAATATATAAATGAGGAGACAGAATAACTACTCATGAAAATATTTTTAGATATCAGTCTTAAATCCAACTTAAATAATGTTTTTTTTCACCTTCGCAGCCATTAAGCTCTCCCATCGTGACACCTCAGTTATGTAATTATGAACTCTACTCTTCATTTCTTCTTTTTCTTGCACGGCTGCTTCCAATTCCAGTGAGATTTCCTATAAATCAGAAAATTGAAGACAGATAAATCTACAATGAATGTGGCACCTAATGAGTTCTATTTATATTCAAAGAGCTCCTTTTGAATTGGGGGAATAAGAGTAGGAAAAAGGAAAACTGTTCCCAAGAGTTATTTTCACATGTTTTTCCTGACCTCGACTTTTTAACCAAATATTACCACCCATCTCCCACAATAGTCTTGACCATGTATCTGGCATTTATATTATTGGGTTAGCTATGCTCCTAGGGTGACATTTTTTAAAATTCATTTATTGGCAATATGCTGTACACTGAACACTAAAAGTAATTAAAAAAAATTTTCAGTATTTAAAACAGGAAAATCATTCATCTTCTTGGTATAATCCTTTAACAAACCAGCACAAACAAACCCAATACTTTTCAGCATCTGCCATTCTAAAATATTCACTAATTTACTTATAGGTGTATTTCTAAGCTGCTGGTAGGAAGTATGAAAAATTAAAATCTATCCTGGGTCTTTAAAACACAGCACTTTGCCCTGGGAGTGATGCTGAGAGTGACATGGTATCTGCCACAGAGAATCACCATGTTCTCAGCTTTAGGATTCCCCGTAACAAAGACCAAAATGGTAAGGAGACCACAGTTGCATCAATTAAACACCCAGTGATATACAGTAGCATTCTAAACCACATTTTTAATATTCTTATAAATTCCATTCTCCTCAAAGAATTATTTATGTTGTTGATATTTCTATCATTCAATTTTAAAAAACATATTTAGAGCTTTAAAATTTAGCAAAGAACGAATATGCCATAAAACAATCAAAGTTTATGCATTGTGCTCATACCTGGTTTTCTCTCGCCATTGTAGCCAGATCATCTTGTAATCTTCTGTTTTCCTTAAAAGACACTTCTTTAGATTTTCCTACCTCATCAAGTTCTTTGTGAGCTGTATCAAGCTGGCGCCGGAGGCTGCTTATTTCTCGGTCCCGATTAGTCAACGTTTCCTTTAGCTGGCTGTTAACACAAGGGATGTGGAAATAAGAAAGCAAGCTTTTTGGAAAACTGTAAATCATTTAAAAGAAAACTGTTGTACTCTACATTAAGTATACTAAGAATACAAGAAACCACATTGCATTAAGACACTGATAAATTAGGTAAAGCAGATATTTTAGATCTCTTCCAATCATTACTTAGAAATAGTCATAAAATAAATTCATAATTCCAAAAGTCAAGTAAAAATAGAGGACTTTTGTTTTTTTCTTTTTAAATAGAGGGCTTTCAAATATTAGGAGCAAAACATAATAGATTCAATTGGCAAATATTATTTAATGTTTAAGTTCCCACTACTATGTAATGTGTAAAGGTATACAAAATAATTAGTGACTTTTGTCTTAAGTAGAGATGAGACATAAGATGTAAAATTTTGTAACTGTTCAAGACAGATTTTGATGTAGAACAAATTCCAGACTGGCTACTAAAGTAATCTAAGTTTTAATGATTAGGGTCTGAACAATTATAGTAGAAATAAAGAGCAATAGGTTTGTAAAAGAATAATGAATCAGACATAACTGTTGAGATGTTGATGATGGAGGAGGGGAGAAAGTTCAAGAGGATGGCATGTTCATGTAGTAGACTCAGATGCTGTCAGCGGCAAAAACGGGAAAACTGAACAAGGAAATTTTCCTATTGTCAAATTGCTACTTAAAGACATAAGATGCACTTACTGAAAATTTCTAAAAAAAGCTGGATGCCATTTCATTGATTACTTACTTCATAGATGATTCATACTCTGAGATGGTCTTCTTCATCTGAGCAATAGCTTTTTCCTACAAAAATTATGAAAATAAAGGATTCTAAAGCATTCATATAAAAATGTCTTTACTTGAATTTATATAATTTATCAAATTTATATAAATTACACTATAAAAGAATGCTTCAAAGTACACATTTCTATGTCCCAACTGTACTTCACATATTGGCATGTTTCCACCCACTCTAAGAACCTGAATTGTTTGAGTTTGCTATAATCACATCCGGTAAAATCACAGTTTATTTTGAAAGAGAAAGTGCATGCACCTGCGAGAGCTGGAGCGGCAGGGGCAGAGGGAGAAAGAGAATCTCAAGCAGGCTCCACACCCAGTGCAGAGCCCAACACAGGGCTCCATCTCACAACCCTAAGATCATGACCTGAGCCGAAATCAAGAGTCTGATGCTTAACTGACCGAGCCACCCAGGTGCCCCATAAGTAGAATTTTTGCAGATCTGAATTATTGGCATGAAATGAAATGTAAGCATATTAGAAGGTGACTCTGGGTCTTAGGAACTTGCATATGGGAGGTATGAACAGCCATTTGAGAGAGAGAATGAAATTGTTTGTTGAGATGCCAGATAAAGGTATTTAACAGTCACATACTTTATTAACCAGGTTTTCTTGCAGGTTTGCAATCTTTTCTGTCTTCTCATCTACAGTCTCCTGAAGAAAATCTTTTTCTTTGTCAATAACACCAATGGTCTTTTTCATTACATGAGCCTCTTCATTCTGCGAAGTCATCTGAAGGTGTAGTTTACCTATGAAAAAAGAGAAATGCTTGTTAGACAAAGTAAATTCAATTTAGCAAAAGCAAAATTTAAAAACACTTACCTATTTTTTCCTCCAGTATGTTAATTTGTGCTTGGGCTGATTCAAGTTCACCTCTTTTCATGGAGAGCCGGTGCTGACAATCATCAAGTGACCTCTGTAGCTGCTCATTTACTATCCTAAAGAACCAGTGGACAAAAAGAAACGGCATTCTTTATCTCTGGTAGAAATAAGTTCTTAAAAACGAGAGATCTTAAAAAAGTAGTTTCTTATTTTTAAAGTTTCTTTTATTTCTTATTTTAAAGCTCTTCCAGTATAATCAATGGTATTATATTATATATTATTTCTTGCTGTCCACCATTCTTCTCCAAAATGGTTCCATCTTCCTAAAAATAATATAGTATAAAAATTAAATTAATTGTATACTCTTTTCTAGAGGTTTCTTGGCAGTTTTAAAGCCCTCCTCAGTTTCCTAATACCAACACTTTCCCTTATAAAATCTATTTTCAATAGTGGAGGCAAAGGCATAGTTGTTTTTTACAGTATTGCCTGGCATTTCCAAGGATTATCCATAAATCCTGACTAGTGAGCTTTTGTTTTCCATTTTGACTTTTTTGGTGGGTAGTCAACTGGAGGTCATAGTAAACGGGGAAAGTGGACATTTATTGTAGTGCAATGAATATTTAAGAGTAAAGACTGGCTTCAGGGAACAAAAGAAAGAACATTACAGAAGAAATAAAGACAATTTCAGAGGAATAACTCACTCATCAGTGAGATTATTTTTCAGAAGTAACAAGAATTTGCTCTCCTGTCATCTAGTTCCGGGATGCTTTCAGCCCTGACCTAGAGTTCTCAACCCTGGCCAGCTGGAAAGAAGTGGTTCTCACCTCAGGCTATTTCTTGGGACCTCCCACATGTTCCTTTTTAGAGTTCGTTTGAGGATAAGACCGGGAAGTAACTACCACGGGTGGCTCAGTTTACAACTGCTTAAAGGGGAGGAGTTTTCAATTTCCAAACCCACAAGTAAGACACGACAGCTGGATAGAAATGAGCAAGTTTTATTGGCAATACCAAGGTATTCTGAAAGACAAAAGACATGACCCAGGCTGCTCCAAAGCAAGTGAATAACGGTCCAGAGGTAGGGAGGAAAGTTGAACTGAGACTGGCTTCTTCAGGGTTACACAATCAAACAGAACCAAGTCAGAAGGACTCCAGGCTCAAGCAATTTTACTTCAAAAAATTATCTCTGAGGTCCAGGTGACTGCATTGTATTTAACTTGTTCCTGAAAGCTACAGCTATTACACTAAGGGATATAACAACAGGGAGCAGAGAAAGAAGAAGGCGAATATTCATTGTACTGATACTTTATACACATTAGTTCTTTCATTCCTAGAACAATTCCATACTTAGAAATATCATCTGAATTCTATAGAAACAAAAAACTGATAACTTGTCCAAGTTGACAAAGCTATTTAAAGCAAAGATGTAAATCCAGGTAGGCTAACCTGATATCAATGTTATTATACTACATGACATTGCCTTCTATGAAGAATTCAGGGAGACCAATATCCTCTATCTGGAAGGGAAAATGTCTGTTCAAAAATGGAATGGCCCACAGAGTCCCTATGAAGGACACCAAGTGGTTGGCAGTGTTTGAAGTCCTAAGTAGAAATGTAAAGATGTCTTCACATTTAAGGTTCAGAAGGAAGGTTAATTCCTAATAAGGAAGGCAGGATAACATCTTGACTGTACACATAAAATAGGCCCTTGGTGAGTCCTAAAAATAGCTTTACCTTTTCATACTCTAGTGTAGACAGGAAAGGGACAATAGAGATTCTATTATAACTGACCCTGGATGTAACTTTTCTGACAGAAATACTGCTGCTAAGAAAAAGGTCTGCTTAATGAAAGAACTGAGGTATAAAGTTCATAAGGACAAATAGTTGAGTGACTATCATATTATTTGTTCCTCATGGTATCTGGAAAAGAAAATTTGAGAACTATATTGTTAGGAGAAATGAACCAATTTCTTAGCTTTAAAAGTGTCATGAACATAGCAAAGGGAGTGATGACTTACCACAAGACAGTGAAGCAGTAAAACTTAAAATCAAAGTTCTAGCTTTCTACTTACCAGCCATGTGGCTGGATAGGACCATCTCTTTGAGCCTCGAAGTCTTTAGTTATACTACATTACGAAGATGTACACATGATTTCATTTTAGGGGGCAAAGTAATTACTGCCCTTCATGATGAAATATATTTTAAAGACAGCATCTTAAAGAGTCCTATTCATAAGAAGTGTTCAAGTTCTAAAATGGAGCTGAAGCTCCATCCAACAGAGGTAGGTTTGGAATTCTAATGGCGTATTAGAGGAAAGAGAAACAATAATGCTATCCCTGGTTTGTTTTTTCTTTTGAATTTGTGTAATAGTTACCAATTTAACCATCTGTAAATGTAAATCAGTGGCATTAAATACATTCACAATCCTGTATACTCATCACCCCTGTTTCCCAAAACTTTTTCATTATCACCAATACAAACTCTGTACCCATTTAACAATAACTCCTCCTCCTTCTCTCTTCCCATTCCCTGGTAACCTCTAATCTATTTCCTGTCTCTATGAATTTGACTACACTAGGCACCTCACTCACATAAGTAAAATCATAAAATATATATTCTTTTGTATTTGGCTTATTGCACTTAGTACAGTGTGTTCAAGGTTAATCTATGTTGCAGCAAGTGTCAGAATATCCTTTCTCTTTATGGTCGATCCAGTGTATGTATATACCACAATTTGTTTATCTATCTGTTGAGGACATTTGGGCTGTTTCTTTCTTTTGGCTATTGTGAATAGTGTTGCTATGAACATGTGTGTACATATACTGGTCTGTTTTTAATTCTTTTAGGTATATACCTAACATTGCTGGGTCATATGGTAATTCTGTGCTTAGCTTTTTGAAGACCTGATAAATTGTTTTCCACAGTGGCTGAACCATTTTACATTCCCACCAGCAATACGAGAGTTCTAGTTTCTCTACATTCTTGCCAACACTTGTATTTTCTATCTTTCTCATTTATAGCCATGCTAGGGGATGTGAAGTAGTATCTCATTGTGGTTTTGATTTGCATTTTCCTAATGAGCATCTTTTCATATGCTTGCTGGTCATTTATATATCTTCTTTGGAGAAGTGCCTGTTTGAGTCCTTTGCCCATTTATTTCTACTTTTTTAAAAGATTATTTATTTATTTATTTGACAGAGAGAGCAAGCGAGCACAAGTAGGGGGGGGCAGCAGGCAGGGGAAGAGGGAGAAGTGGGCTCCCCCCGCCAAGAGGAGAGCCAGATGCAGGGCTCCATCCCAGGACCCTGGGATCCTGACCTGAGCCAAAGGCAGACACTTAACAACTAAGCTACCCAGGTGCCCCAAGTCCTTTGCCCATTTAAAAAAGACTGGTTGCGTCTTTTTGTTGTTCAAAGAGTTCTTTATACATTCTTGACACTAGACCCTTATCAGAGATATGATTTGAAAATATTTTCTCCCATTCTGCAAGTTGTCACTTTCTTGATAAGGTCCTTGGATACACAAAGTTTTTTATTTTGTTGGAAGTCTAATTTACCTTTCTCTTTTGTTGCTCATTCTTTTGGTGTCCCATCTAAGAATCCATTGCCAAACCCAAAGTCATAAAGATTTACTCCTATGCTTTCTTCTAAGAGTTTTATTTATTTATTTATTTATTTATTTATTTATTTATTTAATTTATTTATTTTAAGATTTTATTTATTCGACAGAGATAGAAACAGCCAGCGAGAGAGGGAACACAAGCAGGGGGAATGGGAGAGGAAGAAGCAGGCTCATAGCAGAAGAGCCTGATGTGGGGCTCGATCCCATAACGCCGGGATCACGCCCTGAGCCGAAGGCAGATGCTTAACCGCTGTGCCACCCAGGCGCCCCTAAGAGTTTTATGTTTTTAGCTCTTCTATTTAGGTCATTGATCCATTTTGAGTTAATTTTTTATATTTAGTGTGAGGTAGGGGTCCAGTTTCATTCTTTTTCATGTGGCTATCCAGCTATTCTAGCACCATTTATTGATGAGGCTATTCTTTCTCTATTGAATGCTCTTGGCACCCTTGTTGAAATCAATTGGCCATAGATACATGGGTTTATTTCTGGACTTTCAGTTCTATTCATTTGGGCCATTTTTATGTCTATCTTTATGCCAGTTACCACTGGTTTATGCCAGTTACTGTTTTGAATACTGTACCATTTTTTTAAAAAGATTTTATTTATTTGACAGAGAGAGAGAGCAAGCACACAGCAGAGGGAGAATCAGGCAGAGGGAGAGGGAGAAGCAGACCTCCTGCTGAGCAAGGAGCCCAACATAGGGCTTGATCCCAGGACCCGAGAATCATGACCTGAGCCAAAGGCAGACGCTTAACCAACTGAACCACCCAGGTACCCCACTTTTCTTCTTTTTGATATACAATATTATATTAGCTTCAAGTATACAACATAGTGATTTGACATTTTATACATTACAAAAAGACCACCACAATAGGTCTAGTTACCACCTGTCACCAAAGTTATTACAATATTACTGATTATATCCTCTCCTTTGTACTTTACATTCCCTGTGACTTATTTCTCTTTCTCTGTCTGCCTTTTGTCACTTAGTGTAATAGCCTCTAGGTCCATCCATGTTGTCACGAAATGACAAAATCTCATTATTTTTTATGGTAATATTCCATTGTATATGTATATACCATATCTTTTTTTTAAACCATATTTTCTTTATCCACTTATCTATCAATGGACACCTGGGTTGCTTCCCTATCTTGGCTATTGTAAATAATGCTGCAATAAACATAAGAATGCATATATCTTTTTGAATTAGTGCTTTAGTTTTCTTTAGGAATCACTGGATCATATGGTATTTCGTTTTTAATTTTTTGAGGACCCACCATACTGTTTTCCACAGTGACTGCACCAATTTATAAATCCACCAACAGTGCATGAGAATTCTTCTTTCTCTACATCCTCACTACCACTTGTTATTTCTTGTCTTTTTGATTCTAGCCATATTGACTAGCCTGAGGTGATATCTCACTGTGGTTTTTTGATTTGCATTTCCCTGATTATTAGTGACATTGAGCATCTTTTCATGTGTTTCTTGGCCATCTGCATAACTTCTTTGGAAAAATGTCTACTCATGTCCTTTGCCCATTTTTTAATCGATTGTTTTTTTGGTGTTCAGTTGTATGAGTTCTTAATATAGTTTGGATATTAACTTTATGAGATATATGATTTGCAAATGTTTTTCCCATTCAGTAGGCTGCCTTTTCAATTTGTTGTTGGTTTCCTTTACTGTGCAAAAGCTTCCGTCTGATATAGTTCCAATTGTTTATTTTTGCTTTTATTGTCCTTGTCTCAGACAGATTAAAAAAAATACTGCTAACACTAATATCCAAGAGTTTCCTTCCTGTTTTCTTTTAAGAGTTTAATGGTTTCAGGTCTTACATTAAGGGCTTTAATCCGTTTTGAGTTTATTTTTTGTATATGGTATAGGAAAGTGGTTCAGTTTCCCCAACACCATTTATTGAAGAGACTGTCTTTTCTCCATTGTATACTCTGGTCTCCTTTGCCATAGATTAATGGACCATAGAAGTGTGGATTTATTTCCAGGCTTCTTATTCTGTTTCATTGGTCTATGTGTTTTTGTGCCAGTACCTTACTGTTTTGATTACTATAGCTTTGTAGTATAGTTTGAAATCTGGGAGCATGATACCATCAGCTTTGTTCTTTCTCAAAATTGCTTTGACTACTTGGGGGCTTTGCAGTTCTGTATAAATTTTAAGATTATTCACTCTAGTTCTGTAAAAAAATGCCTGCGGTATTTTGATTAGGATGCACTGAATCTGTATATTGATTTGGGTAGTATGAACATTTTAACAATGTTCTTCAAATCCATGAACACAGTGTATCTTTCCTTTTATTCTGTCATCTTCAGTTTCCTTCATCAAAGTCTTATAATTTTCAGAGTATAGGTCTCTTATCTCCTTGGTTAAATTTATTCCTAGGTATTTTATTCTTTTTGATGCAACTATACAAGGAATTGTTTTCTTAATATCACCTTCTGCTTTTTGGTATTAGTGTACAGTAACCCAACAGATTTCTATATATTAATTTTGTATCCTGCAACATTACTGAATTCAAATGCTAGTTTTAACAGTTTTTTTGGTTTCTTTAGGGTTGTCTATGTATAGCATTATTTCATCTGCAAATAGTATTTCTTTCCTACCAATCTGGATGCCTTTTATTAATCTTTTTCTTGTCTGGTGTGTCTGTATGAGGAAGTGAGCTCAAGATCCTGCTACTCTGGGGGAGGGGGGGAATCCTCCTACTCTGCCACACTGATTGGGGTCTCCCCTTTGTTTTATTTCAGATGTCTTCCAAGAGTCTATGTTTACGGCCCACCGTTAATTGAGACAGGCTGGCTACTATTAAGTGTCACCTCTTGGTGAGCCAGAGAGGGGAAAAGGGATCAGTACTGACTTTTCTTTGCCTTTGTACAAAGGGATGATGATTTGAATCTGGTGACCCTAATTTCCCTTGGCCCTTCCAAGTCCATGTCTATGAGCTCATTGCCCTCACTTGGGGCTCTGGCTCCTCTTCCTGTCTTTGTAGAAAACATGTTAGCATGTCCAGAAGACACTTCTTAGGCATTCAAAGGAGTCTGTGAACCTTCTTTCCCATATCTAAAATGGTTCTCAGTTCCTTTAACAAACAAAAACTTCTCAAGGGAGACCAGTTATATTTGGTTGTCTGAATATAACTAAATCCTACTATAACAACTGATACCCATTGCCATAGTATTAACTTCAACTAGAGTTTTCTGGGCCTTTTCTGGGAAAATCTGCTAATGCATTTATTTGATCCTGGATAAGTATACAACCTTCTAGTTTTGAAAAAGGTCCAAAGATAACTAAAGACTAAGGTAAACTGAAAACAGTCTGAGGGTATTTTCAGCTGTAAGAATCTAAACGTTTAGAGCCTCACTGCTAGCAGTTGTAAGGATTAAGGCTATTTACTATGGGGGTGATTGAGAAAAGTCAGTTGTCTAACTGGGCTGGAAATTATCCTCAAGCAGGGGTTGGCAAAACTACAGCCTGCTACATGTTTCTGTAAGGCCCAAGAGGTAAGAATGATTTTTACATGTTTACATGACTGAAAACAATTTCAACAGAAGACTGATATTTTGTGACATATGAAAATTATATGCAGTTCAAATTCCAGCATCCATAAAGTTGCACTGGACCACAGCCACACTCCTCCATTTATATAGTGTCTATGGCTGCTTCTGTGCTACAAAGGCAGGACTGAGTAGATGAGGCAGGGACTGGGTGGTGCGTATAATTTGAAACATTGACTCTCTGTTCCTTTACAGAAAAAGTTTACTGATGCTAGCTCCAGTATGGCTAACATGCTCTGAGGGCTAAGACCATCTTCCCTGGGTAAAGTTGCTTTATAGCACTATGGAGTTTTGAATTGGGGCATTAAATGCCAGGTCTCATTAAATGCTAAAATTCAAAGACGACAAGAGTCATTTGTTTAACATTAACGGGGGTCTTAAGGTGGGATTTTGTATTACACCCTCAGATGCTGTATTTGAACAATGAGAGACTGTGCTTGATATAGAAAAGACTGTTTGGTGGCACTGAAATTTGCTTAAAGATGCCTGACTCAGGATGGGAAAGAGGAAATGGGTCACCAGGTGGATAAAAAGGAACATATGCTTCATCTATCTGAGTATCAGCTTCTTTTTTTTTTTTTAAGATTTTATTTATTTATTTGACAGAGAGAGAGAAAGCACACAAGCAGGGGGAGAGGCAGAGGGAGAAGGAGAAGCAGGCTCCCCCGGAGCAGGGAGCCCCATGTGGGGCTCGATCCCAGGACGTAAAGATTATGACCTGAGCCGAAGGCAGATGCTTAACTGACTGAGTCACCCAAGCGTCCCTGAGTATCAGCTTCTTAAATGTCTCCATGTCTAGGGTAAGATAACTTTATATGATTAAAAGGGCAGCAAGATCTCCACTAACGACATCGAAAGTGGCATGAGGTTTGGGTAATGTGGCTTTGCTTCCACGGAGTGCTTGGCATCATGGTTTGTATTGGGTTCAGCTTTGGATTGGACCTGAAGGCTAGAGCTCATGGTTCTAATAGGAGAATGATATGGAGAATGTGACTGACAAACTTTCCTCAGAGATAAGTCAGTTTTTTTCTGTCAGAGCAAAATACAGTTATGGAACCATGCGATTTCCCCAGGTTGTACAAGGTAGACAGTAAAGTCTTCACAATCCCTTCCTTTAACACAGTGTCTGTGAGGGAAGTAGCACATTGAGCTAACAAGAGAAAAGGACATCACTGTAAAAAAAAAAAATGAGAAAGGAGCTGTAGGCTAGGGGATCAAGAAAGGGCACTGAAAGCTCTGCCTTATAAGACTGAGAAGGGCCTCCTGTGAGGAAAAGATAGGAGAGTTGTGGCTACAGTCTGAAGGAAAAAGCAAAATGGATTAAATGCAGATCCAGTCAGCTCAACACAACAGGGAAATAGGTAGACTAACTAATAATTCTGGGTGAAGAAATACGCCATAGTATCTGTACTTTGGAGCTGAATATAGACATGAACCAGAAGTGAGGCTGGTCTATTCAGCTAGCTTTCCAGAGGATGTATGTAGCACTCATAAAAAAAAAGTAAAAAAGCAGCTTTCACCTTAGTTCTTCCTGAAGTCTAACTTATCAAGACTTTAGTCAGAGCAGCAAAAAGGCAAAAATTAGAGATACTGTGTATGAGTCCCTAAAATAGTATTCCTTACCTTAATTAATCAGACACAACAAGCTCTTGATCTTATATCATTAAATTTGTTGGATAATCACAGAACCCTTATGAACAAACTCAGGCCTTTCTTTTCCTAATTATTCCTTGGATTTTCAATCCTACTGTTTATTTTACTATATATTTTGCAATTCTCAGTGTTTGTAGATTAGGTCTGCGTCTTGTATCTCATCATTTCTTTTTATTCTTCTGGGTTCTGAATTCTAGATGAATTTCTTGAATTTGTTTTCTATTTCACTAACTCAGTTTTCAGAAATATCCATTCTACTGTTCACTAACACTTTCAGTTCTAATTTATCAATCTTTTTTTTTTTTTTTTAAGATTCTATCTATTTGAGAGAGAGAGAGAAAGATAGCATGTGCGTGCACGCAAGCAAGAGAGGGCACAAACAAGGGGGAGGGGAGAAACGGGCTCCCTGCTCAATAGGGAGCCCACGCAGGGCTCAAACGTGGGAGCCTCGGATCATGACATGAGCTGAAGGCAGATGCTTAGCTGACTGAGCCACTAAGGTGCCCCTATCAATCTTTCTATTCTTTCCCCCCCAATCTTCTTCCTAATCATCATTACTACAATCCTTTCTGATCTCAAGTTATTATTTCATGACTGATTTAGTTTCACAAATGTATGTCATGTTGGCATCTGAAAATCTTTTCCTGATCCTTACTGCAAATATAATTTAGAGAGGAATATCTCTTCTGATTCTTCAGTGATCTCCTTCTTCTGATCATGTCTTTTTACTTATTGCAGCTACCTAGTCCAAAAAAAACCTGTTGACTTTGTTTCCTTCAATGTTCTGTATTTTAAATTTACTAATGGCTAACCAACAACCCAGTCTCCTAAGGCAAACACATTCTGCATTACTGAATCTTTCTTTCATTCTCACACAGATCATCCAATCCTTTTGATTTTATGAAGAAATGTTTTCTAAATCTAGCCTCTGTTCAAGTTCATTGTCACTGTTTCTAGTCCAGACACATGGTCTCCATCATTTGCAATCAGTCTCTTAAGATTCCAAATCCATCTTCCCAATTTCTGCCAGAGTTCACTTCCTAAAAGGTATGCTAATAACATCAGCTCTTTGGTTAAAAATTTGTTTGTTCTCCACATTTATAAGGTAAAATCCAGACACTCTTGGTTATCATACCATGTTCTTCATACCCTGACTCTAACCTATAGATACACCCTATTTTTCCATACTGACCTTCTTACCTTTGAGACACATCACCTTTTTAGACTCTGTATATGCATATTCTGATCTTACGTTTTTTGAAAGAGGAAAGGAAAATGACAAAGAATTTTATAATTTTCAGCAATCCTACAGTAGGGAATACAAATAATCCGAAGTAGCTAAGGGGAATTTTTGAAGGAAGTAGGTATAAAAACTTGCCTGCAATCATATCAGTCTGAGAGTCTTTAAAAATAGAGATACTCAACATCTACCCAGGTTTGCTCAGTGAATAAGTACCTCCAGAGATCTGCCCTTAAATTCATACTTTTCAAAACTGCTACAGGTGATTCTACTGCAGGGCCAACTTTCACTGCTTAAAGGCCCAGTTCAAAACACCACCACTAAGAACCTCACATAGCCACTAATTTGTTCCCAGAAGTGAAATAAACAAAACTTTCAATAAACTTACCTAAGTGAGTTCATCTCTGTCTTCCTATGAGATGAGTCACCAGCCACATGGTTAAGTTTTTGAGCTTGGAGTTTTGCTTTGTTCTCTAATGACTCTACTGTTTCTTTCATTATTAACACTTTAGACTTCAAATCACATTTTTCATCTTCAAGCTATAATTTAAATTAAAAAAATTAATAGATGTCTCAGTTTTGTCTTCTTTAAGCACTCTTTAGTAATATTTCTAGAGAAAAACTAAGGAAATAAATTATATTTATTTAACCATACTCGAAAAGTCATTTGTATACTTTAGGTTCTAGATGCCAGAACGGGCATACACATTTATCTCTCCTTATCAATATCAGTAAAATGAAAAAAAAAGATACAAAATTTTTAAAAAAGCAAGAGAGGAAGAAAAGAATATATCCATAAGAGCAATGAAAAAAGGAAAGGAAACCATTAGCAAACACGGCAAACATTTTGAGGAATTTCTAAAAAACAATAAGTACATAGGACTAAACTGAAGAAAAATCAGAGCAGAAAATACTGTAACCCAAACAAAAAATGGGCAAGATTTAGATGAAGAAACTAAAATTTTCCTGAAAGACATAAAACACAACCTGATTTAATGTAAAAGACACAACATGTTTCTGAATGGAAACACAATATTGGAAATGTATTAAAAGTTCCTGAAATAACCGTAAATTCAATGAAATTTCAGTAAGAATCCTAACAGAACCTTTTATAAATAAGGAAGGTGGCTTAGATTTCATTCTGAAGTTCATTTAGGAAAAAAAGTTAAGAAAACAGGAAAAATTGTGGGGGATTTGAGATATCAGAATAAATTACAAGCTACAGTGTGGATTTCACACGAATGAGTCAATACAAGTACACAGATGTAAATTTAGAAAAGGCAGTATGTTAAGGGAAGTAGGAAAAGAAAAAACTTTTTTTTTTAAATGTACAGGGATTTATTTATTTATTTATTTATTTTTAAGATTTTATTTATTTATTTGACAGAGACAGCCAGCGAGAGAGGGAACACAAGCAGGGGGAGTGGGAGAGGAAGAAGCAGGCTCCTAGCAGAGGAGCCTGATGTGGGGCTCGATCCCAGAATGCTGGGATCACGCCCTGAGCCGAAGGCAGACGCTTAACGACTGCGCCACCCAGGCGCCCCCAAAAGAAAAAACTCTTTACAAACAGAGTTGGGACAGCCACTCACTGAAGAAAAAATCAGTTAGATTTCTATTTTACATACAAAAATAAATTCTAAATAGAATAATGATCTATATGTAAAACTCAAAACCAAGAAATATTTGTGTTAAACAGAAGTCTTCCATTTAAAACTATACACTGACTATACACATTTAATCTCCCCTCCCTCTTGAAACGACAGTAAAGGAATAGAAAGTAACACACTCATAAGGACATAGAGAACAAGAAAGAAAACAACAATAGATAAGTGATGTCAGTAACTTATGGAAGACAGAGAATAGACAGAAGAGCGACTCAGAGTGGAAGGATACAATCCGAAGCAAAGCTTCTGAACCTCGGAACTACAGATATTTGGGGCCAGATATTCCTTTGCTGGGGGGGCTGACCTGTGCATTGTGCACCGTAGGACCTTTAGCAGCATCCCAGTCTCCTGAGTAGGCAAGGCCCTTAGTAGTATTTCTAGGTATGAAAAGCACCTTTTCCCCTAGTGCGTCAACCACAAATTCTCCAGGTATTGCCAAACACCTCCTAGGAGGCAGAACTGACCTCAGTTGAGGAACACTAATCTAAAATCACCACAGTTAGTAACTAGCTGATGTGCCCTGAAGAAACTCAACACACAAAGGCACCAAGTGGTGCGCTGGGGGTCAGGAACAGAACAAGGAAGACTGGCTGAAAATCTATACTGGGCACATCACACCCGAGAGAGCTCCTACCTCTTTCTAGAAAGTTCTCTTGGAAACCAGAAATATAACTAAATTTTAAAATAAATCAATAGAAGAGTTAGAAGATAAAGCTGAGGAAATCTCCCAGAAAGAACAAAAAGTCAAAGAGAAAATAAGGGAGATAGGATAAGAACCTCAGATCTCTTTAGGAGGTCCAAAACCAGCTAATAAAAGTTCCAGAGGGGCGCCTGGCTGGCTCAATAGGTAGTGTGTGACTCTTGATCTTGGGGTCATGAATTCAGGCCCCATGCTGAGTGTAGAGCTTACTTAAAAAACAACAACAACAACAACAACAAAAAACAGTTCCAGAGAGAGAAAATATAATAGTACAGTAAATTACCCAAGAAATTGAAAACAAGGAGGAAATTCTTAAAGTTTTCAGAAATAAAAACATGTACAAGGGACTAGGATATAGAATAGCATCAGACATCTCAAAGAAAGTTGAGACACAATGGAAGACAGTATTCAAAATTTTTAGTGGAAATAATTTTCTAATCTAGATTTCCATATACCAAGCCAAATCATAAATCAATTATGAAATCTGAATAAAGACATTTTCAGACAAGTAGTATACCCAGAAACTCTCCTCCCATGTCCTCTTTTCCAGGAAACCGCTAGAGAAGGTGCTATACCAGAATGAAGGAAAGAAAACACGAGGCTGAATACAGGAGAGGGGAACAGAGAAATTCATAAGAGGACATAGTCCGCAACTGAGCAAGATGATGGAAAGCTCAAGACGGAAGTCTTCAGTGGGAAACAACAGAACTGACAGGTTTGAGCATGTGGTAGAGATGCTGCAGTTCTTGACAAAAATTGGCAAAGGGTTTAATGAAAACAGAAAAGAAACAAAAAATAAAATGAAACAAAACAAAAGCAATGATTAATTCCAGGAAAAAGATCTGTAAGAGAAAAGGCAAGAGTAGTACTATCCCATTTGGCTGACCCATGGGCCACTAGAAGTCATAATAATATAAAGTTACTACTAAAGTAAGTGTAATATGTAGTAAATACGAAGTAATGGGGGAAGCAAAAGGGAAGAGTGCTAAGTCATCATCTAACATCATGGATATTCATTAAATAATCTTGAATCAATAAAGTAAGACAAGACTAAGCAGTTATAAGCACATTATTTAGAAACAGGGAGGTAAACACCAGGAGGAATTAGAATTGTGGGTAGTAGTTTTGGGTATAGAGAGGTGGGAAATGAAACTGGGTTTGTTTGTTTTTTTTTTTCCATTAAAAACCTTTCAAAATTCCTTGGGTATATCTTGTACAAACAAGATTACATGTATAGTATAAAGAATAACAACAACAAAAGAACATTTATGTATCTATTACCTGGCTTAAAAATATTACCCGAACCTTGAAACTGCTTGGGAGCAGTCTCCAATCACCAATCACATCCCCCAAATCTTGCCACAGTAACCACTTATCATGAGTCTCGTGTTTCTCATTTCTTATTTTTTTTGTGTACCATTATCCGTATGAATCCCTAAATAATATATAGTTTAGGTCTGTATACTTTTGAACTCTACACAAGCAGAATCATGCTGCATGTTCTCTGACTCTGTATTTGTAAGATTCATGCACACTGATGTTTGCAGCTACTGTTCACTCGTTTTCACTGCTCTGTAATACTTCACTGTATGAATTATTACCACTATTTCTCTATTTTCCCCATAACTGACATCAAGATTGTTTCTTGTTTTCTACCAGGGAGTTAAGGCTTTGTGAGGCTTTGGTCTGCTGCCACGGGCTATGTGTAACAAATGAACATGGCTGTTTTCCAATAAAAACTTTATGACAAAGACAAACTAGAGGTCAGATTTGGTCTGGGCGCCACAGTTCACTGACCTCCAACCAGGGTTCTTATCTAGAAATGGATTTGCTAGCTCATAGAATATGCCTTTGCTAGGCAATGCCAAATTATCCTCCAAAGAGGTACCAGTTTGCACTCCCTGACCCTACATGTATTTGCTAAATTATGTGTGTTATAACTTGTTAATTTTTTTATTTTTTAAAAAGTAATCTCTACACCCAACAAAGGGCTTGAACCTACAACTCTGAGATCAAGAGTTGCATGCTCTACTGACTGAGCCAGCCAGGTGCCCTGAACTTTTTAATTTCTGATGCCCTGATGGATGTGAAATGTTTTTACTATGGTTTTATAATTTGTATTTCCTCTATTACTGATGTAGAACACCTTTTTATGTTTATTAGCCACTTGTAATTTCTTCTGCCATGAAGTGTCAATTCATATCTTCTGTTGAGTTCTCTTAGGTTAAATGTATAGCAAATCCTCTCAGTTAGTGGCCTGTTTTTTCAACTTATGGCTATTTGATGAACAAAGAAGTTCTTGTCAATGTAGTCCTATTTATCTGTTTCCTTTCATTTGTGTTTAGGAGCTTACATTCTGGCAGCAGACACTTGCTAGCTGCGTGATATTAGGCAAATTCCACCCCCCCACCTCAGTTTCCTTATGTATGATATAAGGATAATATTAACATTTACTTCATACGATTGTTATCAGAATTAAAATTATATAAAATGTTGAGAAAGCACCTGACACAAAGTAAATGCTATATAAATTGCTATTATTATTATTTCCCCAAGGTCAAAAAGATGTTCTCCTGCTGGGCATGGAGCCCGATACAGGGTGTGAACACATGACCTGAGATTAAGACCTGAGCTGGGATCAAGAGTCAGACCTTTAACCACTGAGCCACCTAGGTGCTCCATCTCCTGTATTTTCTTTCAAAAATTGTAGCTATTTCTTGAACATTCAAGGTTGCAACTGATTTTTGGGTATGGCATATTTGAAGTAGCATGCAATTCCTTCTTAATATACATAGATGTATACATATATATGTGTGTGTTGTGTGTATACACACACACATAAATAGCCAATTGTCCCAGAAATAATTACTGAATAATCCTTTCTTTTCCCATTGACCTGAGTCCTTAATAGATCAAGTTTCCATATCTTTGTGGTTTTGTGGGTTTGCTCTCTACTGGATTTTATAATTTTCCTTTAATCCTTGTGAACTACCACTTTATATTAATTCCTAACTCTAAAGCTTTCATACTTGGTAGACTAAGTTCCACACCATGCTCTTCTTTAAAATTTCTTTGCAATTCTTAGCTCTGTTTCCATGTAAAATTTAAAATCCATTGTCAATTGATACACACACACATACCATCTTGGAATTTCAGCTGGAACTACATCAACTCTATAGATCAATTTGGGGAGAATTACACTCTTTTTTATAAACATAATGTTTGTCACCTTTTTTATAAACCTGATATATCTCTTCACTTTTTTAGGTCTTCTTTAATGTCTTTCAATAAGGTTGTATTATATTTTCTACAGAGATCCAGCAAATTCGTACATAAGTATCTTACATTGCTTATCTCTATTCAAATGGTTTGGATTTTTCTTTTTCTCTTCTTTGGGATCTGTTATACTTTCAGCACTCACTGTGCATTTTGAATCAGAATTCCTGTGTTTTTATTAGATCTAGAAAGTTATCAGTCATTATCTTTTCAAATACTGCCTCTGTCACACCTTCTAGTACATTCTCCTAGAATTTTGACTAAATATATTGTAGACTTTCTCACTTTATTCTCTAAGGCTTTACCTTATTTTACATTTTCTAAATCCTAGTCTCTTTCCAATGACTTCTAGTACTTTAGATATATTTTTTATACTTTTCTGTTCATTAATTCTCACTTTCAGCTTCTGGGCAAGCTGGACCCTTCTACCTGAAATAATTAAAAATTGGACAAGATACATGAAACAATGGTTTCCAAGACACTGAGCATCAGGCCGTGATGGACAGTAACCCCTGAGGGACAAGAAACAAATGAGATGAGCCCTACCATTGCTCCAGCTTACTGCCTCAAGAATTTCTAGGCTGTGTCACAGGGAAAGGAACTCAGGTGAAGCCTGGTGGTTCCCCTAAGTTCAGAAGACATGACTGAGAGTCAGGGGAGGCCAAGGCAGTTAGGGTTTGCAGAGCAGATACTGGAGGAGAGCTACACAGACAGAGCTCCAGAGATCTATAAAAGGTGCTCCTTGAGTGTTCAGCTGAGCAGAGCTCAGCACAGAGGAAATTACCCAAGGCCAGAGAAAGAACCATCAAAAAGTTAAAGGGAATAATACTCAGGGCTCATGTAGACCAGGAGTAATTCCTGTTGCCATCAGTCAATTGAAAACCTCATAATTGGTGACTAACATAATATAATAAAAAATTATTATATAAAAAAAAGAAAACCTCATAATTCATGGGGCAATAGATAGCGTACTCAAAACAGTTCTGTCTCAGCAATGAAACAAAATTAGTCCAGGACTAAATGCTACTCTGGTCCCACCTAATGAACCTTAAAAACAAAACTGAAAGGGCTCAACCTACTTCCATTCTGACTTAACTGTATCCCAGAACAAACCTCAAAAGTACTTATAGGGATACAATCCATCCAGCAGCCAAGAAGGTAAAATTCACAATGTCTGACATCTAAAATTACGAGGCATGCAAAGAATCAGGAAAATATAACCCATGATGAGGAGGAAAAAAAAAATCAACTGATAGAAACAGATGATAATATTTATAGACGTGGTAAATAAAAACAGTGAGGACATTGTAAAGGAAACTAGCCAAAATGAAACACCAAGAAAAAAAAAAGGATTCAGAACACATAACAATTATTTAAAAATTCTACCTCTAGAGAGAGCAATAAGGAATGAAAATGAATTTCATTTTTTCCTCTATGTCTGCATTACCATACAATAATCATAACTAACACCTAGTGAGTGCCTACAACATGCCAGTGACTCTTCTAAGTTCTCGACATGTATTAACTTGTTTAATCTTCACAAAAACTTAGGAAGTACTACCACCATTCTATTTTACAAATAAAGAAACTGAGAGATGGGAAGTTTGAGTAGCTTGTCTACAGGTAATAGGTGACAGAGAAGGACATAAACCCAAGTAGTTGGCCTTCCGAGTATATACTCCTAAACACTGTTACACAGCATCTCTAGCTTACTATTTTGCAATTTTAAAAACATAGAGCACATTGAAACTATAATTGAAATAGTTATTCATACAACACAATTTACCCGAAATCCAGTTTGATAACTTACCTGATGGTTAATACATGTCAAATGTTCAATAGTTTTCTCTAATTTTGATTTTTCAAAAATACTCACTTCCTGGAGATTCTGAAAAAGAATTTTATGGAAAATGTTTATTCACAGCAGATAAAAAAACAAAATTAGCAAAGTAAGCAACACAGGTCTACAGTACTATTCTATTTGTCTTTTTAATAACATGGAAATCCTTTAGAAAGAAATCCTTTAGACATTTTATAATTTTATAATAATGATGCTTTTGGTTGAAAAAAAAAAAGGACAAGACTTTCTTATCCTTTATATACTACTTCCACGTGTGATTGTAATAGAAGACACAGAATGGCATGGATTTGTTTTTAAAGATTTATACAGATCAATCCATTAGTACAACTACAAAAGGAAAAAACTAGCAGGTTAAGTGTGATCAGGAGTATGCCCTCATGAGGGGTGCTTGGGTGGCTCAGTTGTTAAGCGTCTGCCTTTGGCTCAGGGCATGATCCTGGGGTCCTGGGATCGAGCCCCACATCGGGCTCCATGCTCCGCTGGGAGCCTGCTTCTTCCTCTCCCACTCCCCCTGCTTGTGTTCCCTCTCTCGCTGGCTGTTTCTCTCTCTGTTAAATAAATAAATAAAATCTCAAAAAAAAAAAAAAAAAGGAGTATGCCCTCATGAGAGATGTCAGAGGAACAGAAGGCAAAGAAGAAATGACGAGATCATAGAGACAGGAAAGAATACTACAGGGCCAAGCAAGAGATCAGAATTTCAAGAATAGGCTGGTCAACAGTGTAATCACAAGTACTATTTCTTTGGTTAGGCTATCTTTTTTTTTTTTTTAAGATTTTATTTATTCATTTGACAGAGAGAGAGACAGCCAGTGAGAGAGGGAACACAAGCAGGGGGAGTGGAGAGAAAGAAGCAGGCTCCCAGCGGAGGAGCCTGATGTGGGGCTCGATCCCAGAACGCCGGGATCACGCCCTGAGCCAAAGGCAGACGCTTAATGACTGAGCCACACAGGCGCCCGTGGTTAGGCTATCTTATCCAACTCTTGCTGATGCTAAGTGTAGGACAAATGATATACACTGGTATTCCCTGAGAATTTTTCTAATGCAGATTCATACTTCTATCCATGTTATTCATTAAAAAATCAATTAAGACACCTGGACACTTGAATTATATATCTGGTTGGAAGCGTCACTGTGCTGTATGCATTTTTTATTAAATCATTCAACCAGTATTGAGTACAGACTACATACCAAGCACCCAGCAAGGTGTTAGGAATACATGGTGAGAAAAATGGATAAAGCCTCTGACATCACAGTTACTAAAGCCTAGTAGAAAAGACAAACTTAAACAAGATACTATAATAAAACCATGAATATTCTGTTAAGAAAATGAACTTTATGGCAACATATTGAAAGGGAATCTAGAGTCTTGGGTTCATTTCCTGTGTGAGGAAATGATGTTTAACCTGACTCTAAAGTTGGAATAGGAACTAGCCAGGTGAAAGTACTGTAAGTGGGGGGAAGATTTTTCAATAGCCTATGCAGAAAACTGGGGCCAAGAAAAAGTCCATTAAGCTTGGAGTTGAGAAAATGAGATGTGGGAAATGGGGGAGATGAGTTTGGGGGAAAGAAGCTTGAGTTTGGGGAAAAGAAGCTAGACCTTGAAGTAGGCAAACGCCAATCACTGAAGTCTTTGAAAACAGTTCATAGGTTTTACTTCATTTTTTTTTTTAATTTATTTATTTGTCAGAGAGAGAGAGAGAGGGAGAGCTCACACACAAGCAGGGGAAGCGGCAGGCAGAAGGAGAAGCAGACTCCCCGCTGAGCAGGCAGCCCGATGCAGGACTCGATCCCAGGACTCTGGGATCACAACCTGCACCAAAGGCAGATGCTTAACTGACTGAGCCACCCAGCGTCCCCAGTTCATGGATTTTAAATCTGATCAGATTTGTATCTCTGAAAGATGACTCTGCCTTCTTTGTAAAATACAGATCTGAGAGCCTGTTGATCCACTAACGCAGTTGGGACAGAATAATGGCCAGAATGGGATGGGAGCAGGGGAACAGAAAGAAGTACACAGATTCGAGAGAAACTACCGTGAGCTCAGGAGCCAGACTCCATCCGACTTCACAGTTAGGTGATCTTGGGCAGATTATTAAAACTCTGTAACTCAGAGACCACATCTGTAAGCATTAGTTATTTGAAAAGGCTATTGTGAAGATTTACTGAGACAGCCATGTAAAAAGCACTTAACAGAGCCTCCCACATGAAAAGAGCTTAATAAGTGTTGAATATTATTTTAAGAGGTAGCACACATAGGACTTGGTGATTAGTTGAGAGAAAAGAACTTTACAGGAGAGAGGAGTCACTGATGATGCCTGGTGTGACAACTGGGTAGATAGCTGAATAAGAGGAAATTACTAGAGGAGGCTTAAGGATTGAGATGATTAGTTTTTAAGTAAAAGACCACCTATAAACTCATAAATCTTGACTTCTACAATCTAGAAAGATTCTGGTAATATGAATATCACTTTTTCTGAGCTTTCAGTACTACTGCATTTTAAAATCCTGTTTCTACATTCCTTGGTCCTTTCAACAAGTACGGAAAAGAATAAATCAGTAGCTTGTGCTAAAAGCTGCCATATTGCACAGAAACTTTCCATTTGGTAGTTTTAACACTTATTTTTCTAAGAAAGCACATTCTGGAGTGCAGTATTCCAAAAGATCCCAATTAAAAATATTCCGTTGGGGTAAAATTTTAACTGAAAATGTATGACATAAAGACTACCCTTATAATGCTTAAATGTTCTTATTCCTAACTTGAGCTGCTAATTTCTAAGCATTAACTCAATAATACTTATTGGAAGTAAACTACAGAATCCGTAATAGTAACAATAATAACTAATGTTGAGTTCTTATAATGTTCCAAGCACTATTAAGTGTTTTATGTACATTCACACATTTTTTGGGAGATTATAAAAGAAAATATAAGATACTGCTCCTAAATAGGTCACCAAAAGCACAGGCAACAAAAGAAAAAAAATACATAAACTGGACTTTATCAAAATTAAAACTCTCGTGTTTTAAAGGACACCATTAAGAAAATGAAAAGGCAACCCATAGAATGGGGGAAAGTATCTGTAAATCATGTATCTGATAAGGAGCTTGTACCAAGAATATATAAAATACTCTTACAGTTCAGTAACAGTGAGGCAATGTAAACATGGGCAAAGGATCTGAATAGACATTTCTCCAAAGAAGATAAACAAATGGCCAAATAAGCACATGAAAAGATGCCCGATGTCATTAGCCATTGAGGAAATGTAAATCAAGACCACAGTGGATACTACTGCATACCCACCAACATGAAGAAAATAAAGAAGACAGATAATAACAGGTGTTGGTGGGGATGTGGAGAAATTAGAACTCTTACACACTGCTGGTGAGAATATAAATGGTACAGCTGATTTGGGAAACAGCCTGACAGTTGATCAAATGGTTATGGTTATCCAATGAACCTAGGTATATACCCAAGATAAATGAAAACCTACATCAATAAAAAGTTGTACATGAATGTTCACAGCACCATTTTTCATAATAGTCAAAAAGTTTAAACCACATAAATGGAAATTAAAATGTTTTCCGTCTTTCCACAGAATGGAATATTATTCTACAATAAAAAGGAACATTTTATATATTGATACATACTACATGGATGAACTTGAAAACATTATGCCAAGTGAGAGAAGCCAGAGATAAAAAGATACATACTAAGTGATTCAATTATATGAAATGTTCAGAGTAGGCAAATCTGTAGAGAGAGAAAGTAGCTTCATGGTTGCCTAGGCCTGGGGAGGCCAGGGTGAAATGGAGAACCTCTGCTAATGGGTTTCGGGGGTTTTCTTTCGAGGTAATGAAAATGCTCTTAAATTGATTGTGGTGATAGGCTGAACAAGTCTGTGAATATATATACATATATATATACATATAAAGATTTTATTTATTTATTTGACAGAGAGAGAGATAGCCAGCGAGGGAGGGAACACAAGCAGGGGGAGTGGGAGAGGAAGAAGCAGGCTCCCAGCAGAGCAGGAAGCCCGACGCGGGGCTCGATCCCAGGACCCCACAATCACTCCCTGAGCCGAAGGCAGACACTTAACGACTGAGCAACCCAGGAGCCCCAAGTCTGTGAATATATTAAAAACCACTGAATTGTACACTTTAAATGGCTGAATTGAATGGTATGTGAATAACTCAGTCACGTTGTTTTACATTAAAAAAAAAAAAGATAATGTCCCTCCACAGGAGGAAGGAACTTCCTATTGAGATCACAGGTCAGTAACTTTCTCTAAAGAACCAAATAAGTATTTTAGGCTTTGTGGGCCAGTTTCTGCTGCAAATGCTCAATTCTGCCCCTGCAGCACGACAGAAGCTACACAGAATACTACGGTCCACAAACCAGCATGGTATTCCAATAACACTGACCAACGATGTAATTTGGATTTCATAGTTTTCATGTGTCATGAAATATTCTTCTATATTTCTTCAATGACCTAAATATGTAAAAACCATTTTTAGCACATGGCCATACAAAAACACAGTGGTCTGGATTTGGTTCATGTGTCATTGTCCGCCAACCCCTTGATCTAGCTGTACATTCTACATAGTCACTTCACAGTAAAACGTGAAGACCTCCCTTTTCCCTATAAATTACCTTTCAAAAATAAGTCGATCTTATTACTTACTTTTAACTTTTCCTTTAAAGCTTCTTTTTCTGACATAATCCTTCTTAAGTCAGATAATGCAAGTTCTTTTTCTTTTTCCATAAGACTAACGATATTATGGGAGACTGCGTTTTGGGTGGACTCCTTTCTTAGTGCGCATAACTGTTCCTGAGCCTTAAAGAATTAAAAGATATAAATAAAACACACTTTGGATGTGCTCCAAAGTGAAAAAAAGGCTAACTAAACACATGCTACCTTTGCTCTCTTTCCAAATCCCAATAAAATGAGTAAAAGGATTAAAATAACAACAACAACAAAATCCCAAGACAAGGAGATTGAAAGGAAATGCCAGCTACAAAAGTTTGGAAACCAGACAGCAGATAGACAATTAGTAGTTAACTAAGCAGACCCAAGAAAGCTAAAATCCAAGCCAATAGTGGGGAAAGCCCAGAAATGAATCAATCTGCAAATCTGGAGATTCCAAAAAAATCTCCAAAAGTAAAAAACACTTTTTTCAACTTGACCTTTTAACTTACATGTCCTTCTCCCTCTCTAAAGTAGCATTAGAACTTCACGGGAAATTGGTATGGAACAAATTTAGACACTTTGCTCTGCTCGTATTCACCTGCTCTCTGACAACTGAGGCTTTATAACTGGGCCAAGCTGTACCAACTCTCTCTTCCCTAGAGTTTTTTTAAACTACAGGCTAAGTCCTTAATATGAAATATATCCAAATTGTGGGTGCTACCCACTGTCTGATAGACTCCTAACATGTCTCAATCCCAAGGATAAACTTGGCTCAGAGTCAGGCTAAGACCTGTGCCAGGTAGCTTTAGAAGTAGGAAATTATCTCTAACAGACTTAACACACAGATAGACTAGAAGAGAATAAATATGGAAAAAATAATAGAGATCTCTGCTTTGGGAACAGGACAACAAAAGAAACTACTACCATACTTAGATAATTCTAATTATGAAGGAATATAACAAGGTCCATATAATACAGTAATTTAAAAGATTTATACTGGTTCCCTTGTAATTTGTTCTAAATAATCTGTTGGCTTAATCAGTTTCTTACTTCATTATATAAGACACTTAGTTTATCTCTTTCTGCTGTCAATAATTTAACATTGGACTGTATATCCTCCATATGTTTTTCAAATCTTTCCAGCATACGCTGAAGTTCATCTCTTTCTCTTGTGATCAGATGAATTTCTGAGTTGTAATCACCCTGAAACATAATTTAAAAACAAGTTATCATTTGTTATAATTATCACCATATGGTTGTCACAGGATGTTGGTAATGACAGTGACTGAATAATGTTAACAGACAAAAAGAACGCAAATTTTTTATCCATAATGAGGGCAGCAGATGAAAGTGTAGGCAGTACTGGGGTAAATTTCCTGGACTTCAAATGCCCAAGAAGGGACCCCCCTGCTGCCAATGATACCACTTGATCAGATCCTGTCAGACGCCTCAACTGTCATTCTCCTGGAGTTGTTTATAATGGTCATAACTGAAGTGTAATCCCCAGAGCAGAAGCATCAGCAGCAAGTAGGAACTTGTTACACACGTAAGTTGGTGAGCCCATCCCAGACATACTAAATTGGAAACTGTGGGCATAGGGCCCGTAACTACAGTTTATCAAGCCCTCCAGGCGATTCTCATGCAGGCTAATTGCTGGGAACCACTAGTTGACAACCGTCTCCAGGGAAGGGACTAGGAGGGTATGTGTGTGCCTGCTCACCCAGTGCAAGTAACTATTACAGCCTAGCACATTCTTCAGTGTTTTCTGACTGAATCTGAGATCAATTTCCCAGCCGCACCAACCTCCACAACCATCCCAGTCCCAACCTATGTGAAATCTATTTTTGCAATGAGATAAATATAAATATTTCTACCAGGCAGTATACATTAAGGATGTTCACCAAATAAGCAAATACTTCCAACATTTCTAAAACAGAATGATGCCTATTATTTTAGTCCAATTCAAAAGATCCACTATCTTCAAAACGATGTGGAAAATAAAGGTGATAAATGTAGACTTGGGATACAACGTATCTTTCTTTTTTAGAGGGCAAGCGAGCGAGCAAGCAGGGTACTGGGAGAATCTTAGGCCCATGTCACACCCGGTGGACCAGGCGAGCTTGATGCAGGGCTTGATCTCACAACCCTGAGGGAATGTAAGGTATCTTAACATTAAAGTTCTAGATGCAAAAGCCCCAGGAGGAGATAATCTGATAATCTGGTACATTGGAAAGCATCCTGATATATGTTATTCACTATCTACTGTACACATAACCATGACTAATGTAGACTTGGTATCTGTGAGGTACCTCTAACCTGCCACTTGGAAGTAAGTTATCCTCTTGGTTAAACAAGCAAAATCAAAGCATAATGGATGAGATTAGTTATCTGGACACCTTAAAGGATAAGATATTTTACAGGACAAAAGCACATTAGGGTTTGAGGACTTAATTAAGGCTTAGATAACTATAAAAGAAAATCTGCAACCTAACTATATCTACATAAAAATATCTTACAAAAAGGAGGTGGTTTGCATAGATTTTAGAAAAGGAGAAGTCAGTGAAAAAAGATTTGACAATCCTGCAGATGTGGTCACTGAGCACTGGAACCAAGCAGAGCTGAGCCTCGTACTATTCCACTGCACTGGAGTCACAGATGGGACACGGCTGACAAAATTCAGCAGGCTAGGGCAAAAGCCCAGAAGTAGTGAGGGGCTCCTGAGCTCTAGGCTTGGCAGAAGAGTCACACTGTTCATCCAGCTTCTCTCCCAGAGCTAAGCTGAGGACCTGCGGTGGGGTGAGAGTTGGCCGTCTGGTTATAAATAAAGTTGGGACATAAAAAAAAAAAAAGATTTGATAGTTTATTATCATTACTGTCTAGGTCTCAGCTTAAATCTCACTTTCTCTAAGGAATCTTCTGACTCTTCAATCTAATTTAGATCTCCCTCTTTGTTTTCTTAGAGCATTCTGAAACCTTCTATCCTTTTTTTTACTAACACTATAGATGAGCTTATAAAGTTATTAACATGATTAGGTGTTTAATATACGTCTTTTCCACTAAAATGTGAGCTCAATGAGAGACACAGTAGGTATTTGGTCTGACCACACCTTCAGTGCCTAGCATGGTACCTAAAATGAATGAATTCTCCAACATTACTGACTGGCCTTCTCAAGCAAGGACTCTAGCTCTTTTCTAAATATATCTTGTATAGACATAAGTATGCAGATATTTATATTTGTGTTCATATGTAATTGTTAATAATTCTTTTACCATTCCATTGTTCCTGACACACACACACACACACACACGCACATGCTCATGACATACAGACACAGTACTAAACACTACAAGCACAGAAGCTAAGTCTTCTTTATCTCACATCCAGTGCCTCATTCAGAGCAGGCACTCAATATGTACCTGTTGAACTGAATGTAACTTTGTATCTAGACCTGATGTGCTTTGAACCAGCAAATAATAAGGGAATGAAATATTTACTAGGAACTAGGTGTACTGCTAGGCCCTTATTATCTCATGTAACCTTTGGAAACAGGGGTTTCATGAAGTGAGGTAAATTGTCCAAGGTCATAACGGCAGTTTGCGTCTCCAACTCTAAAGCCCTTTCTACTCCACTATACTTGAAACTCACAATTGGAACCATAGTGAGTACAAGCACAAGGAGAAAGGAGGCGGTGCTCACCCTACACAGACAGTAGAGAATCAATGGGTGTATTTTTGACAAAGATCATTGATATTAAAAGTATCAATATTTTTTCTGAGTTACTGCAATCCTAAGAAACTGTGCCTCAGTTTGTCATAGGGCAAGATTTGAAAACTCAAAACTGTGTACCAAATCCAGCTTTAGAGAACTTTGTTGTTTGCTATATAGTTTCTAAACATGTTTAAAATACCCAAGTTTAGGTGCAGATGCACTCTCTAGTGCCCAGAACTCTCAACTGTTTTCCACTTCAACCATTTCACTCATGTACACACCTACTATTCCCTGCCATTCCTGCAACTTATTATGGGAACTCTAAAATGCTCTGAACACCCTACCTTTCTAAACTTTAGAAAAGGAATTCTTTATCTGTGTTAGGATAAATAAATAAATAAAACATTAGAAAATTTTAAGAAAATACGTAAGTTGAAAGGGGATAAAAGTCTCTTCTGATTTTATCAGTACCTCAACAATATCTCTTGTTTGTTCTTCAACTGTAAATTTATATGGAGGAGTTAAATCAAATATGTAGGTTAAAAACTCTGAGATATTTGTCTACTCAGTTTTATTTAATAAATATATGATTACACTAATCAACCATTTTATGGAAGATTCTCCTATGCAATGAAGATGATCAATTCAGTGATTCATTTTTTTCTGAGTCCTAAGTATATATGGGGCTTAAAAAACAACTCAGTAACACATACTTTAACTTCTACAGCATTTTCTCACCAATTCATTCTGCTTATAACAGATAACACAATGTAGTGTTTTTACTAACACCTATAAATCAAATTCAGCCATTAGCCAATGAAGTTAAAAAACCCAACCATTTGATAACGGACACAGGATCTTCAGGAAAAAGATGATGAAACTAGTAAACTCAGCCAAGTCTGAAATTTTTTTAACCTATTATCTTCATGTATATGTCACAGTGACTTGATATTTTTAAACATTTGAAATTAAATGTTTTGAGTTTTAATTTTACTCCCAACTTCCCCTAATTTTATCTAGTTTGTAGATAATGTTAGTCATAAGCCTCCAGAACTCCTATAGCTCTGAAGCTTAAAAAAAAAAAAGAAAAACGTGAATGAAGAATTCAAATGCTACTCATAAAACATTGAAAATAATTATGACCTAAAATAGAGATACATGATTTTAATCTCTCATGACACACGGCTAACTTTACCTAATACACATCTTTAGACTACTAACTTATAGATGTGGCTGTAGCAGACAAATGGGAAGACCTGCCCTGCACTCACTTCCACACTCTACCTGCTCCTGTTGCATGGTTAACATGAAAGATGTCTGGTGTGCGCAATGTGCCCCGCCTTTCTGACTGGTCCAAGGCTGGGAATAGCAAGTAGCCATGTTGTCTGCCATGTGGATGAAGCCACTCTGCTTTGAGAGAGAAAATGCAGCTGATACCAAGAGTAAAGGACAGAAAGGAAACGTCCAGTAGCATGAATTACTAGTTCCAGTTTCTGGAAGCCCAGATGTCCCTGTACTTACCCTATACATGTAATGAGCTATTCATCTTTCCTTAATTTCCAAAAATCAGTATGTTATGCTTTGTTCTTAAGTAGTTTTCCTGATAAATGGAATGTTTCTACAGTATAGGTCATGTAAAAAAAACCCAAAAATCAAAATTAAGAAAAATCTCTTCTTTTTTTTGAGAGAGAATGTACACGCGCCTGCATATGTGAGCAAGGGGAAGGGGCAGGGGGAGAGAGAGGAAGAATCTTGAGCAGGCACCATGCCCAGAGAAGAGCCCAACTCCGGGTTCAACCTCACGACCCTGTGATCATGACGTGAGCCTTTCGAAATCAAGAGTCTGACGCCGCTTAACCGACAGAGCTACCCAGGTGCACCACCCCCTGCTTTTAAGTAGGCTCTACATCCAGCACAGAGGCCAACGCAGGGCTTGAACTCATGACTCTGAGATCAAGACCTGAGCTGAGATCAAAAGTCAGATGTTTAACTGAATGAGCCACCCAGGCGCCCCAAGAAAAACTTTTAAAAAACAAATATGAATAAAGTTATATTTAATACAATAATCACACCAGAAAAGTTTGTTCATAAAGATACACTCCTGATTATCAATCAACCTTAAAAAGAGATATTACCTTTTCTAGTGTTTTAAATATTGGGATTTTTTCACGTGTAGAATAATTTGTAGAGCAAGATCTTCGCTGTATTATATGTTGGAGTCTTTCTAGCTCTTTCTTATAAAAATCTCGTTCTTCTTCTATACCTTTGAGAAATGTATCTAAACGAGAGGGTGACTTGTCTCGACGTTTTATTCCATGTTCTAGCCTCATCCTTTCAACTTCCAGAGTAAGTTCTCTTTCTGTAAATTAAATATTAAAAGTGTTGCATGTAAATTACACAACTAGCCAAATATATTCTATCAATTAGTTTTAGAATACAAGCTACTAAAAATCATTAACTTTTGTATATCACCTACCACTGGCTGATATCAAAGAAAAGAAGTAAACATTGAGAAAAATGAGGAAAAAGAGCACAATTTACATTAAAAGTTTAAATAAAATCTAATAAGTCAAAGTCCTCCTACTTTTGTCTTATCACAAGGATGGTAACATTTAGTACTATAGAATGAATAAACTACCACATGGTACTTTCTGGGGATCTGAAAATGCATTAAAAGAAAATCTGCCTATAAGCAATTAATCTTAATATGCATGATTTTTAACATTAAGCTTGAATTTACTACAGTATTATACAAAGAGATCAAAGCAACTCATCTCTCTCCAAATAAGCACAACTATTAACTTTTACCACAAGTTACCTTTTCATGAGTCCCAAGTAGCCTAATACTGGTAATTTCACATTGTTCAATCTAATTTAATTCTGAGGCATGAAATGATTTTCAAGACAAACTCTGATTCACTCTCATCTCTTCTTTCATTCATTTGACAGGTATTTATTGAGCATTTACTCTATGCCCAGCACTAGCTAAGAATACAACTATGAAAAATACAGCTAAGGTCAAACAATTATTCTGTGTAGTAGGATAAAATCTACAAAAGAACAGCATGCAATGCAATCTGGAGGACGAATTGGTAAATTCATCCCAGAGAGTGACCAGAGAGGTAAGAAAATAGGAGGGTGGGAAGGAATGGGCTATTGGGTTAAATGCTAAGAAGTCAAATAAGTTAATGAATGAAAAATGACCACTACATTTAGCATAATGGGGATGAGGGAAGCGCTTCCAAGAGCAGCTCAGGTGGGGATGGAGGCCAACTGGAGTGGACTGAGGAGCTAACGGGTAGTAGTGATCAAGCAGAAACAGCAAGGGTGGATGACCTTTCAAGATGTTAAAACTGAAAAAGAGAAAAGGGTGGCTGGAGGGGAATGGGTCAAAGTTTTTGTCATAGAATGGGAAAAGGGTAAGCAAGGTTTATTGTTGCTGTTTAAATTTCAGTTAGTTAGCATACAGTGTAATATTAGTTTCAGGTATACAATATAGTGATTCAACACTTCCACACATTACCCAGGGTGCATTAAGACAAGAGCACTCCTCAATCCCCATCACGTATTTCACCTATCCCCCCACCTACCTCCCCTCTGGTAACCATCAGTTTACTCTCTAGCATTAAGAGTCTGTTTCTTTTTTTTCTTTTCTTTCTTTTTTTTTTTTTAAGATTTTATTTTTAAGTAATCTCTACACCCAGCGCGGGGTTCAAACTCACAACTCTGGATCAAGAGTCGCATGCTCTTCTGACTGAGCCGGCCAAGTGCCCCAAGAGTCTGTTTCTTTGTTTGCCTCTCTTTTTCCCTTTGCTCATTTGTTTTCTTAAATTCCACATATGAGTGGGGTGCCTGGGTGGCTCAGTCGGTTGGGTGTCTGCCTCTGGCTCAGGTCATGATCCCAATGTCCTGGGAATGGGTCCTGCATTGGTCTCCCTGCTCAGCAGGGCATCTGCTTCTCCCTCTTCCTTCTACCCCTCCCTCCTGCTCGTGCTCTGTTTCTCTCAAATAAATAAAACCTTTAAAAAAAAAATTCCACATATGAGTGAAATTATATGGTATTTATCTTTCTCTGACTTATTTCACTTAGCATAATACTCTCTAGCTCCATGCATGTTGTCGCAAATGGCAAGATTTCATTCTTTTTTATGGCTAATATTTCATTGTATACATATACACCACATCTTCCTTATCCACTCTTCAGTCGATGGACACTTGGGCTGTTTCCATAATTTGGCTACTGTACATAATGCTGCTATAAACATCAGGGTACATGTATCCCTTTGATTTAGTATTTTTGTGTTCTCTGGGTAAATACCCAGTAGTATGATTGCTGTATTATAGGGTAGTTCTATTTTTAACTTTTTGAGGAAGCTCCATACTGTTTTCCACAGTGGCTGCACCAGTTTGCATTCCCATCAACCATACAAGACAGTTCTCCTTTCTCTGCATCCTCGCTAACACCTTTTGTTTCTTGTGTTGTTTTTAGCCATTCTGACAGGTATGAGGTGATATCTCACCGTAACTTTCATTTGTATTTTCCTGATGGTAAGTGACGATGAGCAGCTTTTCATGCGTCTATTGGCCATCTGTATGTCTTCTTTGGAAAGATGTCTATTCATGTCTTCTACCGATTTAACTGGATTATTTGATTTTCAGGTGTTGAGTTCTGTAAGTTCTTTATATATTTTGGATACTAATCCTTTATCAGATATGTCATTTGCAAACATCTTCTCCCATTCTGTAGGCGGCCTTTTAGTTTTGTTGATTGTTTTCTTTGCTGTGCAGAAGCTTTTTATTTTGATGTAGTCCTAATAGTTTATTTTTGCTTTTGTTTCCCTTGCCTCAGGAGACATATCAGGGTAAGTATGTTTAAATGCCAATGGACAAAAACAGTACAGACTTAAGTTAGGGAAAAGAGATAATTAATATGCGAGGTTTTAAAATTAGAGAGGATAGGATCCAGAGAACAGATGGAGGCAGTGGCCTTTCCTAAGAGGGACACACTTCTATAGTAACAGGAGGGAAGATAAAAATGGACAGTTTAAGATCTTGAGACACGAAACTGACAGAAGGCCTCCCTGATGGCTTCCATTCTCTTAGGGAACCTGAAGATCGCCCACTCAGAATGGGAGGTGGAATGAGCGTCATAGGCTTATTAAGAATGGAAAACATTTGAAATGTTCCCTGCAAAGAGTAGGAGAGCAAGTGGTAAGAAATACAGAGTAAGACTTCTATACATCATGGAGAGTGCTGCTAAAGTTCAGGACCATCTAATTTACAGGGCTACTGATGTGTCTGGTGCACACGCAAGCAGTACCTAGTTGCTCATGTGCAAATGTATAGAAGGTAAATATTCTGGTTGACCTGTGGTTGGATTTTTGGCAGGCTAGTGCATTTGCACCACAGAGAAACAGGGAGTTTCAGATACGAAAGATCACATTGAAATGAGAGGTCACAGCTAGGTATGAAAGGAAGTAAACTGCAAACTTTTATACATAGGTCTAAGCACTTTCATTTATTCACCCATTTAATCCTCAGAATAATCTTTTGGGTAGGTGCCATCATTAACCCCATAGCTAGGGAAACTAAAGCATAGAGAGGTTAAGTAATGTGCTCAAGTCATGAAGGCAGTAAGTGCAGAAGGGGTCAAACATATTATCCACATGAATGCTGAAGAGCCTAGGATATAGTCTCTTTTTAACATAGCACACTGGCTTTCTTTTACTTCTGAAGACACATGGGAATTTGGCAGCACCAGGCTTCTGCTCTTGCCATTTCCTTTGCTTGGAAAAAATGGCCCCAAATCTTCATTTGGTTGGTGTCTTATCTCTGAGACCTTGGGTCAGTCAATCTCTAGCACATCTCCCCCTATTTTAATACCTCTTATCATCTAAATTTGGGCTTTTTCATTTATGTGTTACTAGTTTGTCTAACCAGAACAAAGGCTCCCTAAGAGCAGGGACCTTGTGTATTTTGTTTACCATGATATACCCCAGTACGCAAAACAGAGCCTGGCGCACAACAGGCTCATAGACATTTGTCGAATGAATGGATCAGTGGATGAATTCTTACATGTCTCTTAAG
This sequence comes from Ursus americanus, assembly GCF_024610735.1. Lineage (NCBI taxonomy): Eukaryota > Metazoa > Chordata > Mammalia > Carnivora > Ursidae > Ursus > Ursus americanus. Next base: position 41,038,454 of record NC_142134.1, read on the forward strand.
CTAACTCATTTAGGGCTGGTACCTGGCAGAAAGTTGCCCTACTGGGAGAAGAGAGAGAGAGAGAGAGAGAGAAAGAGAGAATGAGAATGTGTTCTTTTGGGTGATACAAATGCACCTCCTTATAAAGATTCTGCACTTCAATTTTTCACTATTTCAGAAGTTTTCCTCTTAGTCTTAATTCTATTATCTGCCTCAAAAAAGGATATACTTCTATTGGAGAATATTCAAGCATTTCCTGTATCAACTAGTCAAAATATAAAAGAATCCTGTAAGGTCACTGAAGGAGATTTTCTACTCTATCAACAGCATCCAGTCTGGTTTCTGGTATATAATAAGCACTCTACAAATATTTATTGAATGAACAAATGAATGAAAGATAATTTAAGAAAAATAATATGTCACGAGGAATAACAATCACTTTTTAAGTTATGAACATTTTATATTTTACCTGTAACTGCAAAGCTTTCCATTTTTTTGTTAAGTCTTTGCTTTTCTTGTTCAAGCTGATGAACAACAGTTTCCAGGTCTGATTTTATAAGTAGTTCATCACTCAGTCTCTCCTTTTCTTTATGACATAAATTTAATTCCTGCAAATTATAACACTATAGTTAAGATTTCTAACAACTTGATAAAATATTATAGAACTTAAAATAGATATTTTGGTAAGTACATTTAATTAAGAGTAAGTCATATACACACAGACACACACTTTAAGTTAGTCAAATATATGGGCTCGACTAAAGTTAATTATCGACTGTGGCTAAAAGGACCATAAAACCCAAATATCAATAGGGCTCCTTTCTGAGTAGTAGAATTATTAGATTTTATTTTCTCTTAATTTGTTTAGCATATTGTCTACTTTTTAAAATGAATATATACTTGTGCAATAAAAAGTTTTAAAGACTTTTTATTTTTAAAAGAAGGCAGAAGGAAGACAGTACTCTAAGACTATCATAGTCTTATCATAGTAACTAGGCTGGTTATTGTCTCAGGCTCATCTGCACAATGGGGATAAAAGCAGCATCTGGACACCGAGGATTCACTGGTGAGGATGAAACTAAGGACGTGAAGCACTCTGCATGGTGTCTAGAATATGCAAGTGCTTAGTAAATGTTAGCTATTACTATCATTAGTATTTATCTTAAAAATACATAATATAGTACAAATGGAAAAAATAAGAAAGGTCAGAAGGTAACTATAACACCTTACTGTCAGCCAATACTACTGAGACTTGGTCAGAGTCCGAGACAAGCATTACGAATCACACTCAACTGTTCATGGCGTACATACAATGGCAGCAAACAAAAATCCAGGCCCTCGCAGAGTTTACACGGTTAGTAAAAACATCATCAAAACATCTACTTTCTGTTTACTGACCTCATGGAAGAATTTCACAATATCTATGAGACTCAAGAGTAGATAACATAAAAAAAAAAAAAAAGAGTGGACAACATTTAGCAGGTTTAGTTAATCCAGTTATTCAATATTGAGTTGAGTAGCTGCAAGCGAAGAACAAGGCAGCCACTGCGATTCACAGTGAGCATATCAAAGTCAGCAAGTGTTCAAGCTCCTATGGTGTGGCAGCTTATCGCAATGGCTTCATTTTTTAATCTGCCTTATGCCACCAGAACATTGCTGCTATGCTGTTTAAGACTATTTAATGAGAAAACTTGAAAATTAGTATTAGTCTTAGTTTCTAATCTTAAAAGAAACTCATCCAACTTAACAAGCTATTAAAAAAATCCCCAATCATCTTTTAGGTGACCACCCAGGAGTTTCTAACTGGAAGCAAGACATGTTGTCAGTTCTAGACTATAGAACTATATGCTACACCTAGGCTTATGCTGGGATGATTACTGTTTTCCTTATCTGAAGACTACCAGAACAAATATTATCTAGAAAAATGGTTTACACTACCAAACAAAGCTATTAAAAGAGGACTGTTTTATGTTTTTTAAGATTTTATTTTGAAGTAATCTCCGTGGGGCTCAAGCTCAGAACCCTGAGATCAAGAGTCCCGTGCTCCAGGGGCGCCAGGGTGGCTCAGTCAGTTAAGGATCCAACTCTTGATTTTGGCTTAGGTCATGATCTCAGGTTCGTGAGACTGAGGCCTGCAATGGGCTCCCATGCTCAGTGGAGAGTCTGCTTGTTATCCTCTCCCTCTACCCCTCCCCCCACTCACATATACACGTGCTCTTTCTCTAAAGTAAATAAATAAAAATCTTAAAAAAAAAAATGAGTTGCATGCTTCGACTGAGCCAGCCAGGTGCCCCAGACTGAGTGCTTTTAATAAAAGTCAACAACTTTAACAAGTAATTATCAATTTCTAGTTTTAATATTAGTAAACTGATAAATCATGAAGTAGTTAAAAGAACATAAAATTCCTAACAGGTTTTCCAAATTCAAATTTAACTTGCTATCTCTGTATATGAAATTAAAGAATTATAAGAATAGAAATAAAATTAAATACATCCATACAGTGGAACATTACCCAGCCATAAAAAGGAAGTACTTGGATACATGCTACAACAAGCATGAGACTAGGAAACACTGGGCTAAATCAAAGCAGCCAGACACAAAAGGCCACATATTGTATGATTCCACTGGTATAAACTGTCTAGAATATGCAAGTCTACAGAAATAGAAAGATTAGTAGTTGTCAGAGGCTGAGTAGAGGAAAATGGGGAGGGACTGCTAAAGGGTATGACGTTTCTTTTTGGAGTGATGAAAATGTTCTGTTACTTGATGGTCAGAATGGCTGCAGCACTTCATGACTATACCAATACCAATGAATTAAATGCTTAAGAGTGAATATTATAATGTGTAAATTATTTCTCAATTAAAAAATATATGTAAAATACAGCATGCAAATTTTCTTACCAAAAGTTCCGGCAATTCAACATGACATCTACTTACCAGCTGAAGTTTTGCCATTGTTTCTTCAAGATCCCGCATTTCAGAAAGCTTTCTTTTAATCTCTTTCTAGGAATAAAAAACTTATTAGGTACAGACCTAAAGGTCAAGAATATTTATCACTAAGTCACACTGCAAATAAGACCAAGTCATTTTTCTGAGTAGTCTTCCTTCTCACCAGTGAGATGGGAGGCTTTAGCTGTTTTAAAGCTCAATTTCAGGAAAGAGGAAAAGTCCAGGTTTCTCTTTAATTTCTTGGTATCCTGAATGCTTATAGGGAGCTATTTGTAACATCTGAAACAAGAGGGCCCACTTAAAAACCTGTTTTGCCTATATACTTACAGGACCTTCCTTGAACCTTGATTTTTAGGTTCTTCTTATGGCACTGTCATTTCCTAATTTTCCTATCTTATTTGACTTCCCTCCACCTGCTACTACCAATGTGGAACCTCTATATAGTAAATGAGAGCACTGAATGTCAATATTAAAATATTTTGACCCATAGGAATCTTTTGTGAACCGAACTGTCATTCTTGAGCACTGCCAATGGGACCTGAGAAGCTATGCTCAGTATGTTGTGCATATGAGCAGAGAAGATGCAAAAGGAAGTGTAAAAAGAGAGGAATGAGATACAGGAATATTGCAATGAAACTAGAGCCACAAAAAATTAAAACTGCATTAATTATGTTCTTCATTTTTTTTAAGTTTATTTTTTTTAGTAGTCTCTACACTCAACGTGGGGCTCAAACTCATGACCCTGAGATCAAGAGTCACATGCACTTCCTACTGAGCTAGGCAGGCACCCCGATATTCCTTATTTTCAAGACTCTTTTGGCTATCCTGGGCCCTTTGAGATTTTATAATTTTTTTCCATTTCTATAAAAAATGCCATTGGGATTTGGATAGGTACTGTACTGAATCTGTAAATTGCTTTGGGTACCATGGACATTTGAACAATATTAAGTCTCCAATCCATGAACTTAGGATGTCTTTCCATTTATTTCTTCTTCAATTTTTTTCAACAATGTTTTATAGTTTTTCAGCGTATGGTCTTTTACTTCCTTGGATAAGTTTATTCATAAGTATTTTATTCTTTTTGATACTACTGCAAATGGGATTATTTTCTTAATTTCCTTTTGGATTTAATTATTTGCATATTGAAACACACCTGATTTTTGTGCATTGATTTTGTATCCTGCAATCTGCTGAATTTATTAGTTCTGCTTTTTTTGGTGAAATCTTTAGGGTCTTCTACATATAAGATCATGTCATCTGGAAACATAAGTTTACTTCTTTCTTTCCAATTTGGATGGCTTTTAATTCTTTTTCTTGCCTAACTGCTTTGGCTAGGACTTCCAGGACTACACTGAACAGAATTGGTAAGAATGGGCATGTTTGCATTGCTGCTGATCCTAGAGGAAAAGCTTTAATCTTTCACCACTGGGTATGATATACTGTGGGCTTTTCATATATGGCCTTTATTATGTTAAGGTATGTTACTATTATTCCACTAATTAGTGGAAATGACATTGTACGAAACTGATTCAATGATGTAGAGTACTGATCCTTAGACTAGGTTATACCCATTCCTGGGATAACATAAATACTTCCCAAGTATTATGTAAACCTACTGTATACATGTAATTTTAAGGTATCCATATCTGGATTCTTAATTTGCATGTACAGTCCTTTTTAAGAATTATCTAACTGACAGCCTGTGTGTGGTCTAAGTATCTCATGATCTTTCCTTTCTCACCTCCCCTCTCACAACTGTTTTCCTCCCACTTTCTAAAGCAAAGTCATGCATCTGTCACTTAAAATTCGAAAAAATTTGAAGCACCAAACAAAAAGATAATCGACGTTTATGAATGATATGTATTAAGGTATGTATTAATAAGATATGTACCTTATTAAGAGATGTATTTCCAATAAAATTTTACTTTTTAATTCAGTAAGTATCAACATTTGTGCTGTATTTGTCACTTTGATCCACCAATTACTAATAATTATAATGATAACACTATTGAGAGGAAAATGTTAACACTTTGAACCTTGTAGTCAAAGGACATTTTTTAAAATAAAAAATCTCTGAATAAATAAATAATTTCAATTCATGTATTTTTTTATTGCAGAGATGTTTGATAGGGTGATCATGAAAAGATATTCAAGTATAAATATATTAAAATAGGATAAAACTCTGGAGATATCAAGAAGAAACAGTCTTTTATCTATATTTAAAAGAACAATGTGACAGTTTTAAGAGATCAATATTTACAATAGACTAGAAATTACATCTTTCATATCTATTTATTTATTCATTATTATTTTTAAAAGATTTTATTTTTAAGTAATCTCTACACCCAACTTGGGGCTCGAACTCATGATCCCGAGATCAAGAGTTGCATGCTCCTCCCACCACACCAGCCAGGTGCCCCCTTTCATATCTATTTAAACTTAAAGATGAAAAATGTTACCTACCAACTTAAAAATGTGTAAGGACATACGATTTTTGGAAAATACTTTTAAAGGGATCATGAGCACAGAATGACACAGAGGACAAACTTCCAAAGCTCACTCACAATGCAGAGATGAAAATCTTGAGGGAAAATAGGACAAAACCTGGAGAGCTATCCAAAGAAAAGGTGTGCTTCAGAAACACACCCAAATTTAGAGAGTATAAACAACACTTCAGAAAAACTTGAATTATGAAACAAACCAAAAGACCAAATCAGATATCAAAGGGGCTTATGCTCACTATGTTCCAGGAGAATTAACAAATGTGCCCACAACCTAGACATACCTTTGCTTCCTCAAGCTCTTTATCAGCAGTCTCAAGCACTTCTTCTTTATGTCTTTCTAACTGCTGTGCTAACTGGTCTATTTCAGTTAATTCTTGGCAGAGTTTTTCATTTTTGTTACTTAAATTAACAACTTCAGTAGTCACTGTTTCCTTGGTTTCCATAAGCTCCTGTATATGCTTCTCCAGGTCTTTATTAGCTCGCTGAAGAAAGTCAACCTAAATTGAATTTGTAATTCACAGGTATATGAATTGGAAAATTATCCTAAATACTGAACTTCCAAAAATAATTCAAAATACTGTATTTTTTAAAATACTGAAAATTTAAACCAGAGGTATCTTACATTTGCAATCTTACACTGCTTTGATTCACAAAACTGACAATGTGGGGTGTAATAAAAATATATAGCCATTGGCTTCCAATTTTTAAACATGGAAGGAAAGGAAAAGTAAAACATTTATGTGAACTTTTTCCCAGCAGAGAGTTCTAAAATTACGACAAGAATATCACTACAATGATAATACTACTCTAGACTGTGCTGTCCAATATAGTAGTCACTAGTATCCACAGATGCATACTGTGGCCTGTCCAAACAGAGATGTCTATAAATATAAAATATACGCAAGATTTCAAAGACTTGATGCAAAAAAGAAAGAATGTAAAATATCTCAATATCAATATTTTACAACAGTAGTTACACACTGAAATTATATTTTGGATATACTGAGGTAAATACACTATTAAAATTAATTTCATCTGTTTATACTTTCTTCATATGGTTAGTAGAAAATTTCATAGTTCTATGTTTTACATTTAGATCTGAAGTTCATTTTCTTTTCTTTTTTTAAGTGGGCTCCATAGAAGCTTGAACTCATGACCCTGAGATCAAGACCTGAGCCGAGATCAAATGTTGGTCGGACACTTAACCGACTGAGTTGCCCACGTGCCCCTAAAAAATTTTACATTACATATGTGGCTCCTATCATATTTGTATTGGACAGCACTGCTCTAGAGCTACTGCTGATATTCGTGACTTACTCTATTCTGGTTACAGCCCAGGCAGCAATGACACGTCTAAATTTCTAAAGGTAACATAACATGCTTTATATAACTCCCCTGTTCTTTTACTCTTAGGTCAAATGCATGGCGAGGAAATCTATTACATGTTTAGTTTTTATATTTCTTTTTAAAAATCTTTTTTTACATTATAGAACAAACAAAATTTTTGAAAATAAAGAAAATCAAAAAGAATATCTCATCACACAAAGATAAACTGTGAGTATACTTTGGTGTATTCTCTTCCAGTGTTTTCTCTCTCCAAGATCATACGTACATTTTTAGAAAGCAAACTGAACATCACATTGTGTCTACAGTTTATTCTCCTCTTTTAAATATTTAATATTATGGTGTACATATTTTTCTGCCTCATTAAATATTCTTTTTTTCCATTAAATATTCTTTAGAAACATGGTTTTTCAATGGCTACATCCTATTTCTGGATACTTTGGCTCTATCAAATTTTTCTATGGTAAATAATACAGTAGTGAACAACTCTGTCACTTCTACAAATCCATGGACATTTAATGATTTTATATACTCAGTGAAATAATGATAAAAGCCATTACCTGAATATTTAAATGAGCAATGAGCTTTTCATTGGTTTTATTTCTAGTCTCCAGAGAGAGAATATCAGGGGAGCGGCCACTGTCCAATGCAACTGATAGTCGTTCTATCTCTCGTTCTCTTAGCTCAATCTGAAGACATAAAGTCATGTTATCGCTTAAAAAAATCTGTTTTGAACTGAAATAATTAACATTGTACAAACACTTATTTGGATATGCTTTCATTTTTCTTATGTTTCACAATGTGTACCAGAGACTAACATTCATATACGTACCCACACTTATATGGGATTATGAAATGCATGTACACAAGCAAAAATAAATACAAAAAATTTCAAAATAAGAATGTCAACAAAGCTTTCATATGTATTTGTATTGAACAGATTCTTCCCAGTTAATTTTAATTTTTGTTTCTTTTCGCTCCCTCCTCCAAGATTAGGCAATGTTTATATAAAAAGAAACCACTGGGTACTAGAACTGAGTCTGAGCTACTTCAGTGCCTGGCGGAATAAACATAGAATAAACAAATGGGTGTAGGACATGAAGAATTGCTACTGAAACTCAATACAGAAAAGGACAGGAAGTTGGGGTGAATTTAATTAATTATCTATTATTTAGAAAACAACACACATAAAATCACAGAGATCACTATCAACCATGAATTCACACTTATTCACATGCATGAATTTGGAAAAACCCAAACACTTTTACAGCTTTGGATTTTGGGGCTTTTGTTTTTCAAAAAAATTGAAAACTGAAACCAAGCATTCAATTCAACAATTATGGAGCACAATTCTTGGTATACGAAGATGAATAAAATACGGTCTCTGACTTTCAGGAACACAGCTTTACAGGGAAAACTAGCAAGTAAACCAATAATTGCTATATAATATGTTGCTCAATGGTAGAATAAAGGAAATAGGTATATGGTACCAAAGCAGTTAAGGGAATAAAATGATTTACTCTCCATGATATATTCATATGCCTATGGAAATTAGTGAAGACTTTATCAAATACATATGCCCAAAAGGTTATAAATGATCTATGAAGAGAAGAAAGGAAGAATGTTCCAGGCAGTGACGCAGAAGTATAAAGCCACATGGTATGACTGAAGGAGCAGAAATGGCTCAGTAAGAATGGATTGTAATATGCAAGGGAACTTATGGTTGGGTCTGAAGAATCAGGCAGGAATTAATTATGATAAGCTCTGAATACTTTGCTAAGGAGAAAGATTGCTCTGGACTAAAAGATGAATAAGAATAAAACCAGAGGAAGGGAGACCTATTGGAGGAATGTCTGAGAGATGAATAAGGCATAAAACAGTGAGACAGGTTAGAGCAGAAAAAGTAAGTTTACAAAGTACTTAGAAGTGACAGAACTTGGTGAGTGGTATGTGAAGGGAAGAGAATGAGATCTAGAAAGACTACAGAATGTTGGCTTGGGCAGATGGTGATGCTACCAACCAAAGTAGAGAATATAGGAGGGAAAATAGACTTGAGGCAGAAGATAACAAGTTCAGTATTAGGCATATGGTATGAAGAGCTTTCATCCAAGTGGAAATGCCCAGTATGAAATTGGATATATGGGTCTGGAGCTGTGTAGAGATTTGAGCCAGAAAGACTGAAAAGTCATTAACATACAGGGAATATTTTAAACCAAGAGAGTAAATGAGACCTTCTAAGAAAATATACCAGGAAAGGAGAGGGATCAAAGACAGAGTCCTAAAAAACAGTAATACTTCATGGAACAGGTAGAGGAAAAAAGCAAAGAAGAAATGGTAAGAGATTTTTTAAAAAGTGAAAACTGAAAGAAAATGAAGTCATGAAAGCATTTTAAAGAGAAATTATGAATAATGACAAATACTACAGAGAAGTAAAGAAAATAAAGACTAAAATATCCTTTTGGATCTAGCAATTAATGTCATGGTGTCATTAACTAGACCAATTTATGTAATGGGAGGCAGAAGCCAGAACGCAATAGGACAGCAAGAGGTGAAGAAGTGGAGACAGAAGACCAAGATACTCTTTAGAGAAGTTTGCATGAGGGAGGAGAAGGCACCAGCAAGAGGGAGAGGTAGTTAAAAGAGATCTTTTTAGAGGACGTTAGTAATGACCATAATAGCACCTCTTTCTAGGACAGTTAGGGAGATTAAAAGCATTAGTTGTAAAGTGGCCATTTAAGTGTTTGTTAAAGAAAAAAAGAATATCAATGAAGGCAAAAAAAAAAGAAGAGGGACACCTGGGTGGCTCAGCTGGTTAAGCGTCTGAATTCGGATCAGGTCGTGATCCCAGGGTCCTGCTCAGTAGGGAGCCTGATTCTCCCTCTCCCTCTGCTTGCCACTCCCCCTGCTTGTGCCCTCTCTCTCTCTGTCTCTCTCAAATAAATAAACAGAATCCTAAAAAAAAAAAAAAAAAAAAGGAGAAGAGAGGAAATAGAGCCAAGAGCCCAGGTACAAAGACTAAGCCTTAAACAGGAAGAACGCCACACTGTGAACATTGCTAATTTTAAATGTAGAAACAAAGTTGAAACAAGGTGGTATCCTGAGGAGAGCATTTATTATAGGCTGGGGAAAGAGCTTGTGGAGAACAGCAACATCTGGAATACAGACCGAGAAAAACAGAACTTAAAACAAAAAGATAGGCAGCAGGGTGGATTCAACTAAAATTGATAACCATAATAAATTGATGGTTTCAGTCAGAATGGTCAGGCTATCTTCTCCAAACACCTCAACTACCTCACAGAGATGGTAAAGACTGGTCAGCTTGTGTTCATAAAGTACTTGGAAAAAATGTGATGAAAGTGTGATTATAAATTGAAAAATATCAGCAATTCAACTTGTGCATATTTGATATTTTCAATCTCTCACCATATTGTGAGTTTTTTGGTTGACGTGATCACAATTCCTTTTTACTCCATTTTTATCCAAATATCTTCGAAGTACTTTACAAACTTAACAGTTATACCATAAATTTTATCTATTTTGTATGTGCAGATCACTTCACTCCAAAAAAATGCAGTCATACGCAGAAAATGAAAAAAAGTGTTACCCAATTTAAGCTTCAATAAGCATATTAAGCAAGCCTGAAATTATACGAATCAGAATTTAGCCAAACACCAACAGAAGGTATGAAAGAACAAGCTTTTTATGATTATGATCTAACCTTCATATATTAATTCCCCTGCTTCTTCAAAAAACTCTTTTACTAGTTGTTGTAGAGAAAGCACACAACAAATATGGTACCACAAAAGAGTAACTATCAAGACTTATGTTCCAAATAAAAAAATCTATAGTAAGAGTAAAAAAAAAAAAATTATTTATGATACCACTGTAAAGCATAATACACTTCAGTAAAATACCTGAAGATGGAAACAAGTAATATGGTTACAATGTTTGGGGAGATCGATGATTCACCTAAAGAAACCCCAAAAAACTACTATTTGCCTCAATGCATAATGGACTGGACTGTTTGCTCTAAAGCCAGCTAAGCCACTCCAGCTATTATCTCTATTAACAAATTGGTGGAAAAGATAAAAGCTGTATAAAAATTCAGCATCAGTAATACCAAATATAACCCAACTTTATTTACAATCACAGCATACCCATCTCAACAATGAGACCATGCATCCCTGCTATGGAAGTAAATAAAAATCATACCTGCTCAGTATAATCTCTCAGTCCACTTTCCATCATTGCTAACTTTTCTTTTAACTGGTGGACTTCCAGTTGAAGTTCTTGAATTCTGAAACACATTTATAACTAATGCCAATATACTTTTGTTAAGAAATACAAAAAAAAAGAAAGAAAGAAAGAAAGAAAGAAAGAAAGAAAGAAAGAAAGAAATGAAACTAGATATGTTCTCCTGTGAATTCTCTATTTTCTATTTCTCAGTAAGGTATGAAGTGCGATGCCAAAGGGTTCCGAACCACAGCACAGAGTACATCATCTTGGAGATTTAATTCTACAAGAACAGATTTCAAAAATTTAGTGGTAAATCATTTGAAAATCAGATACACTAAGCCTACTGTTGCATTTTGATCCTTAAAACTCTTTGAGGTACTGCTGCCAATTCTCAGGTTCAGGAAACTAGAGTTTAGCCCAGAATTAAGGGGCTAACCTATGTTTTCTGACCCTAAATGACCCTGTATTTTCTAATGAATTACCCTGCAATCCTGGAGAGAAGAAAAATATTGAGAAATACTATAATTTACCAAATAACTACAGCAAAAACCTACTCCTTTCTGGAACTTGTTCATTCTAACAAAACCAAGATTTGCCCAAATTACCTCAATTCTACAACTACCCAAATGTATTTGTATTACATCAAACTTTGCCAAAAATTAACATAAATATGACATAACCACTTTCATATTGGAAAAATAAAGCCTGAGGCCAGGTCTGCGTTTAAGAGAGATTTTCTGTGAAGTAGAGTAAGTGAGGCTGGCACAAGTCCCTGCTGTTATTGGAACCAGTATTTTCTACTAATCTAGGTTTAGGAGAAAAGTAGGTATGCAACTGCACTCATATGTATGCACACGAATTACTCTGAATACAAACAAAATGTATATGTGCAAAAGAAAACAACCGAGATCATCAACAGACTAATGTCACCTATGATGGTTTGACAGAAAAGAAAGATGTTAAGGAAAAAGATTACAGACAGAAAATGCCATACATACAGACCAAAAACTCCTTAAATATACTAACACACTGCTGAGAAGTCCTAGATTACAACTGTAACAGAAAAAACAACCCCACAAAATATTTCACAACTAAGCTCAGGTAACTGTATAAACACAGTTATGTAACAGTGTGTGGGAATAACTAAGAGATCCTCATCAGTACCCCCACCAGTGTTCCTTTAGATTGTTATGAGGTTAATAAAGTGGAAAAACTCCTCCATATTCTCTGTATAATCTACAAAATAAAAAGTATCCATACTAACGAACCATTTTTACTAGTGTAGTACACATTTTAGGATGTTTTTCCCGCTATGACCCCAGAGGCTGTCACGAGTGTTCTCTTGCTCTTTTGAACCTCTTAAAATTTTCTTAATGGTATTCTGTGTATTCCTTGTCTCATCTTAGTATTGGAATGTAACCTTCTGAAGAGCAGAAATACCATCTTACTTATCTTTACATCCCCAGAACACTTACATAGTGCTTTTCCCATAGACCTTGATGAAGTTTTATTTAAATAGAATTTATATCTGATTCCAATTTAAGGAAAAACAAGCACACAGAGCTAGAGAATCATGAAGCAAGAATTTCAAAGCCAGCTACAAATCTATTCACGGTCACTGGCATTTGACATATCTGAAGTGAGAGAGTCCTGCAAAAAGACGAACTTTACTAAAATAGCTTCTAGATGGCACTAAATTATTTTAAAGCAAGTATGGACAGAAACATCAGATTTATGATCTATTTGAGATCAAAGTTTCAAAACAAGTAAAAAAAGTCTATATTCAGGGAACATTCAGAAAGTACTTCCTGAGTGCTCATGCAAAGTTCTGTGCTAGGCCCTGGAGATACAACAGCAAAGACTGAAGCCCTAGCATCAAGGAACTTACGGTTAATCAAATGATTAATTGAAACCAACAAAAAATTATTTAATGCACCTGTTATCAGCCACCTGCAGGAGGTCTGCAATGTAAGGGTCATCTGGCTGAGGAACCGGATATGAACTGACTTCAGAGGGAGGGACTGGTTCGTCAATCTGCATACGCTGGCGCCTAAAAGCAATACTTCTTTTCTTGCCACCTAAAACACAATTGTGTATTTCAAAAACATTCAAAAGAAACAAAACACTGCCTTAGAATTAAATATTCCCATGAGAGACTAGGGACTCTGGGAAACAAACTGAGGGCTTCAGAGGGGAGGGGGGTGGGGGAATGGGATAGGCTGGTGATGGGTATTAAGGAGGGCACATATTGCATGGTTCACTGGGTGTTATACTCAAGTAATGAATCATGGAAATTTACATCAAAAACTAGGGATGCACTGTATGGTGACTAACATAATAAAAAATTATTAAAAAAAAAAAGAGAATTAAATATTCCAGAAGGTTAGGCTTTTTGTTACAAAGGATGTCTCTAGCTCGTATTACCTAATGATAAAATATCTCCTCCCTGATGTATATATATACTCACACCCTGATCTTTAACTAAACAATGCATTCCTGAAAACCTCAACAAGACATGGTTATAAAACAAGTTTTATTTTCGGCATGCTTGGTACATATACCCAGATGTAATATATTCCTCCATTAGATGGGAACAAGACTTTGGCAGGATTAAAAGTTGAGCATGCCTTGTGGTATTTGCTCTTATGAACTCAAGAAATCATCACCAGCAGAAAACTATCAAATGAGAAGGTTAAAGCAGTGATAACTAAAATAAACATGCTTATAAGCAATGCCAAAAGAGCAGAGAACAGAAACTTTATGTAGCAAAATTAGTATATAATGAATGAATGTCATCTGTTAATATAAAGTGATGCTATAACCTGAATTAGTGGGGAATGTCTACTTAATTATCCTTAAAACCAGCAGGAGTAATTTCTTTTAATGGACAGATACATCCAAATTACATGGATAATTTACCTTCCCCAGCACCTGGCCAAGATTAGACATGCAATGGAAAAATGAATTTATCCGCATGAAGAACAAACATAATCTACAATTGTGTCTTCATTAGGATCCTGACACATTTTGTACACATATCTATTGTTTTGAGGATGAAGAAAGTATTTAAATGATTTGCTTGTAGTTACACACCTAAAAAAGGTAAATCATTTTCTCCTACCCTTACATCTTGGTTTTCCTCCTTGGTTGTTCCTTCTCAGTTTCCTTTAAAGACCCTCTCCTGCCACCAGTCCTTTAACTACCAACCTCCCCTCAGGGTCTGTTCTCTCTTTCCAGTCTACATAATCTCATAGATAATTCCTACTGCATCTATAGCTTCAATTCCCACAATACTCCAATGACTCTCAAATTCGAATTTCCATCTGGGACCACACATCTAAAAACAGATCCACATATCCCACTGCGTACTAGAAATCTCAATGCGGATGTTCCACGGGTAACATACGACACATGCAAAAGCGAACTCCTGCTCTGCTTTCCACCTTCTCTATCTTAAAAACAGTACCATCATCCACCCACTCATTCACTTGAAACAGAAATCTGGGAATTCCTCTACTTCCCAAGTCTTCCACATTCATTCACTGAATTCTACAGACTACACCACGTGAATCTCTCTGGAATCTGCCCCATTCCACCCTCAGGAAACCTGATTATCCTCATTTTTCCCCTTAATCTTCTAGTTACTTCCAAGACCTTCTCCCATGTTTCTTGATCTTTTTTGCCTTTAGTCCACAGCCCTCCCCTCAATCTCATTTCCTGACATGTCAATCCTCTACTGGTTCCAGACGGCTACAGGGACACCGTAAGATGACTGTCACTACTGAGACAGTTCGTCACCACTGAGAACTGTGCCAGCGTCTAGATCTCCAACTCCCTTCTGATCACAGTCTTCATTCTGACCAAATGCCTCCTGGTCCTCACGGTGCTCTTAACTCCTCAGTCGCCGCCTCATCTCATAATCCTATGCCTCACTCACTCCCATCATCTTCATCCCGTGATTCAGACATCTTGACGATCTTGTCACTGGGACTGGTGATTCTTCCAACTTTATGCCTGAACTACCCTCAACTCTGGATACGCCCCCTCATTTCTTTTCTCTTTCTATAGACCTACTGAACATAAAGCTAAAAAAAGTAAAATAAACTAAAAAAAATGCAGAAAACATGTCATTTCCAAATTCTTTGATGAGTATGGATTACCTTTATAACTAAAATAATAATGGTAATATTGAGATGGCATCTCTCAAAAGAGTTCCTTTTTTAGCTTGTGGATCTTCAGATTGATGATTCTGCCATTTTTGTTTCACTTGTTAAACATGTTAAACAACATGCTAAGTGTGAACCGTCAACCCTCACCCTAAACCTTCTCTGTTCAGATCATCACATGAAGACTTCACTGAGTTTTATAGTGGCTTTCTGATGTTAGTAGTCAATTGAAGAACAGAGTTTGAAAGTTGTATACTGCTAATGACTGTCTGCCCATGTCCTCCCTGAAATACCAGGATTGTTTATGACGGGTATTTTTAATAAAACTGAATACAGTTGGACTTGGAAAAAAACCACTAAAATAAAATAATAACAATAATTTTAAAAAGAAGTTAAAGTAACGATTTAGAAAATAAAACACCGGGCACTGAAGTCAGTTAGACTACTTACATCTAAGAACCTACTATTATGTAAGTTTCTAAGCACATGTATAAAATACTACCTAGATCTTAAGAAATAAATTTAAAAGTTTATGTGACAATCCAAAATCATCTTTTCAAATACTAAAGTCTAAGCATGAAAGTCCAAAGTCTCATTTTAGCCAACAGCTTTAACCTCTTTAAAAGATTAGACGTGTACAATTTGTTTTGAGAAGGGGCAGACTCACCTGGAGTTTGTACTACAGCGTGCAAATTCTTTTCTTGAAGTTGTTGAATTCTTTCATTCTTAGCTTTGCTCTCTTTCTCCAAAAGTTTGAGTTTATGAACATATTGGTTATTTAGAAATTTCAGATCAGCTGTTTCACGTGCACACTTCTTCAACGTAGTTTTCAACTCTTAAAATGAAAAAGATTCAAGGACCATTTTACAGATCAGGAAATCTATGAAGTCCTTCCATTTCACAAAATACAAAAGTCACATTAATTTGAAAGGCTCCATCTGATTCTTACCCAAGCCTTTGTCTGAAAGGCTATTACCTCTTCTACCACTATTAACAAAACTACAAATAAGTCACTATACAAAAAAGGGAATTATATTTTTCTTCTGCTATATGGCTTAATATAAATTATGGCATTTGATCCAATCCAGTCAACTAGGTATGTAGCTGAGGGATTATGAATTCATGCCAGGTATCAGACAGGGCTTTCTACTGATATAAGAATTTATAACAAGAAGATAACCGTACAATTACCCTCTGTCCAGTACCTTTGAAATCATTCTATTCAATCTTCCAGCTCGAAGACAGGGGTATTAAAGAATCAGAATGATACAAGGCTTTCACCTGACTTTAGCCCTCTTACTTTCAGTAAGGGAAAAGTGAAAGTTTTCAAGGACATTTCTTTACTTTAAGCATTTAATATTTCCTAGAGCAATTTTTTTATTAATTAAAAAATTTATTGAGTATAGTTGACACATTACATTGATTTCAGGTGTACAACATAGTGATTCAACCTCTCTGTAAGTTATGCTATGCATACCACAAATGTAGCTATTGTCTGTCAGTATGCAACACTACTGCAATATCACTGACTATATTACCTATGTTCTGCATCTTTCTACAGCAATTTTAATTCTAAAAACTTAATCGACATATAGTGACGATGATTATAGCTATGAAATGCATATTTATTTTCCTTGTTGGGAACTCTTCAATGCACTCTACATTATTTCAAGCCTGTTAGCAGGAAGACTATCACGATACTACACATAAGCTTTTCCTACAGAAAAAACAAAAAGGGCAAAAAATATGACATTTTAAAAATCACAAAATTTTACCTTTAATGTGTTGGCCTGATTGCTCTCTCAGTTTCATTAATTCCAGGTATAATTCATTATTTTCCTTGATCAACCTTGCATTTTCAAGTTTATAAGGTTCCAAAACAAAATCAAAATTGGCACTTTCTTTTTCAGCTTTCACAGTAGATAATTTTGATTTCCGAAGACTTTCTGTTGTATGAACTAGGTCACTGAAATTAAAGAATAGAAAATGTAAATACAAGGAAACATTCCATTAACTTTTAATAACACAAAATATATTTCAAAAAAGACTTACATGTTAACACTAAGTGAGGTCAAATCTAAAAACAAACAAAAACACTAGGAGCCTTTCAAGGTACCAGGTGCTCAAAAATTTCTCAAGCAAGATTAAAAGTTATGAAACATACACATAGTTGGAATCATCTTTCAATCTCTCCTCTCATTCATCCCCCATGTCCAGTTAGTCACCTGATCCTGTGGAACCTATGAAACTTATCTGTACATTCAGCAAAGATTTATTGAATGCCTGCTATAAGCTAACTGCTAGTATATAAGAATAAGAATTGATTCCTTACCTCTGAGAACATAGACCAGTAGACTATTCATTCCATCAGTATTTACTGAGCAGGGAACACGATATAGAACACACTATCATGGAGCTTATATCCTATTGACAGTTTGTCAAAAGTTATAACACTATGTGATAAACTCAACAACTATGTGTTCAGCCCGTACTAGATATAGCAGAGGTAAAGTCAGTCTCTAGTCTTATGGAGTTTGCATTCTAAAGGAAACACAAAAACAAGTTTCTAACAATGATAAGTACTGAAGGTAACATGTAGCAGATGTGACAATCTTGCAGGCCATAGAGCTAAACAAGCATAGGGCAGAAGGGAGAGGTCCAAGGGATTTCCCAGGCGGACAGAATAGCACATGGAGAGACGAGACTGGTGGGGAGTGTATATGTTTAGGAAGCTCCAAAGGTTAAATACATGGGAGATGAAGCTGTCAGAGTATTAGATCACTGTGGAAAAAGTCTGCCAGTTTCTTAGAAAGTTAGACATACTTCACCCATCCTCCAACCTTGAATCGCAGAGCTAGAACTAGATCATGAAGGGTTCTGGAGGGCATAATAAAGAGCACCAAATATCTTTCCTCCATTCTCTCCTTACCATCATCATAGCTTGTAGCCCTGCTGCAAAAGCTTTCTAAGCAATTTCCCTGCTCCAGTCTCAAGGAAAGAACAAAAAATGGAAAAGAACAAAAGGACATAGAATCTTCCAGTTAAAGTAACATGTAATTGCTAAAGTAATGACCAACCACGTATGAAAAAACCTTTATTGAATCACAGTAATTAAAGACTAATGGGCAGACATAGAACACACAACGATATCAGAAAACCACATTAAAAAATTGTAATTCTGTTCAGGGAGAACTCTCAGAAAACCTACTCTCAACAGTAGAGTGTGAAAGGTGACCCCCAGAGTTTTGCAATGTGGACGCCCTGAACTGATGATATGGGAGTAGGATCTAAGAATAAATGAGCTTCAGATGACTGATGGACTTAGAAAAAAAAAAAGAACAACAACTACCTATTTCTTTACTGTAACATGAAGTTTAATAGAAACTAGATAAATGGGATTAAAGATCGCGCAGGTTTAGAACTGTATTTTCATCTTTACCTGAAAAGTTTTTCTACCAACGGTAAACATTCCACTGTCAGAGTCTGGCGGTATCCCAACTGATCCAATCTTTTTCTAATATTAATGTACTTTCTTTCTGCAGCTGTAGTCATCTTGTCTTCCAAAACGAGTTTTATTCACTCCTCAAAATTAAAGTCCTAAAAGAAAAGAGTAAAACATTATTCTGTTATTATGGCTATTATTACTATTTCATGATAAGAAGAAAAGATTCTTTCAATATGAAGCAACTGTTTTTTTTCTTTCTCTTCAGGTAGGCAGCCTTCTGGAATATTTAGACTGACTTAAATGCTCCTTATGACAGTCATGTTTCTGCACTAAAATAAGTATCTCTTAATAAACCTATACATAAAAGTTAAAAAAAATAATGGAGAAAACAAAGAATATTTTCCCAAGCCTGAGGTAGGCAGAGAATCTTTAGAGAAGCCTCTTTTGAAAGCACTAAATACAAAAGAAAAACCTGATAAATTTTTGGACTTCATCAAATTAAAAATGTCGCCCATCAAAATATTCCATTAAGAAAACAAAAAGCGAAAGACTCGGAGAAAATATTCATAATATCTGACAAAGGATTTGTATATGGAATACATAAAGAACACTTACAGCTCAATACTACTAATAAAGAAAATCGGGTAAGAAAATGGGCTGAAGACTTTAACAGGCACCTTGCAAAGATAACTGAATAGGAATAATCATATGAAAAGGTGCTCACCACCATTAGTTATATGCAAAATATGAATTAAAACCACAGTGAGGTACAATCTCGCCCATACTAGAATAGCTAAAATTAAAAGCACGGGACCAAATGTTGTCAAGGATTTGGAGTAACTGGAATCTTCACGTTGCTGATGGAAATGTAAAAGCACAGTGGAAAAATTCTGGCAGTTTCTTATAAAGTTAAACTTCTCCCCTAGAACTCTATAATTCTATTGCTAGGTAGTTATTCAAGCAAATGAAAATAAACATCCACAGACTCTACAAGAATATTCCTAACAGCTTTATTCATAATAGCCCCAGACTGGAAACAACGTATATATCCATCAACAGCAGAAGGATAAACTATGAGATATTTGTACCATATAACACCACTCAGGATAAAAAAGAAGGAAATACTGATGCATGTCAACCACATGAATTAATTTGGAAAACATTACTTGAGCAACAGAAGCCAGACACATATACTGTATGATTCTATTTACATAAATTCAAGAACAGGCAACATGAAACTATGTAGACAGAAACCAGAACAGCTGTGGGCTGGGTCAACAGGAGTGGGTGGAGACTGGAAGGGTTAAGAGGGAACTTTATGAGGTGATGAAAATATTATGTTAAATATTATGTACACTGGTTACACAAGTGTATTATATTTATCAAAGGTTTTCATATAGTACACTTGAGATCTGTGCATTTCGCCATGTAAATTTTACTTCCATTAAAAAAAAAGACACAAACACATATGAATCTCTACACACATTTTTATCCTTGTCTTTTTCAATATTTATGAATATATTGAATAGATATATCAACGTGCCCTAAAATGGAGTTTTCTAAAGATTGCTTGTGTAGAACCTTTGCTCTTTTCTAACCTTTGCCAGGTAAATATAGTCCTAGTACTCATATATCTAAGCCAAATAAATTGTTTTAACATCTCTATTGTTTTTCACAACTTATAAAACGTGAATGCATGGGAGTACACGCAAAACTGATCCAAACGTGAATGCATGGGAGTACATGCAAAACTGATCCTCACAACTTACCCTGTAAGGGAGACAGGACATACTAGACATTCTTTCTATTCAAAGGCAAGGAAAGGCTGCCTCTAGAGAGCAACTTTCCCAAACCACTGGGCCACAAAGAAGGTGGTCATTCAGGTCTCCTGGGTCCTGCTTTAGCACTCTGGTTTCTGTACCAAGCTGCAATTGCTTCCTGGACTTTTGGATAAGATCAAGTGTAGTATCTATACCAAGCTGCAGCAACTTGCCACATCACTTCTAATCTACTCCTTTCTACAAATCTTTCTTTCTCCACACTCTTGCTAACCTTTTCTTTTAGTGGCATCCCCATGGACTTTCTAGGTTCCTTCCACAAGAGTGACCTGACTGATGCAAGGTGTTTTAGAGAATCTCCTGGAGACATCGTAAATACAGCTGTCAAGAACTAGCAGAGCCTCACCACTCAAACATTCCTCCTCTTTGTCTGGTACCAACTTTGATTACCCAGAAATAATACTTCCTCACATACTGGCTGAGACAGAGAATGAATACGAATCAAAAAAATAAATAAATAATGGAAACACAGGACTGATGGAAAAGATTACAATCTCCCCAAGAAGAACAAAAAACATCCTGACCTATGGGCTGCTGTCTTCCCTCACCTACATCACCCAAACATCGTTGTTATACTTAAAGTTTCTAGCACAACATAAAAGCTTAGGTTTGGAGGTCCCCCACGCATACGTGTTTAGAACTACTCACTAGCTTACCTCTGGGGAGGTGGGTGTCTGAAAGCCAGTACATCTTATTTTTAACAAAAGTATTCTGGGTGTTTATATGCACAGAGACTCAAAGCAAACACCAAACTTAGGTTGTCTCGCAGTCCTTCCACACTAAACTAAAATAATACAGACTGGAAGGTAGAGGGGATGTTTTCGAAGGTGCAGGGCAAAGGTTAACAAATGGCTCCCGTCCTACGCTTCTGGGCACTTTGTTTTTTACAAAGAGCATGTAAGATTCTTACACGAGAGGGCACTTTAACTTTTAAATCAACCCATCGGCCGGCCGTAAGCGGGTGTGCATACCGCACAGACGCCCACGGCGAGCGGCACGGAAGGAAACAGGGACGCTCGAGCTGCCCCGGGTCGACCTCCGGGCCGCAGCTTTTCTGCCGGGTGTAGAAGGGCAGGGGTGTCGTACGTGGATCCGACGGGGCGTCGCCGCGCCGCGCCCGGCCGGGCCCCACTTCCTCCCGCGGCCGCGCGGCATCCCTCCCGGCAACACCCGGGCCCGGCCCGCGGGGACCTCCCAAGAGGCCACGGCGAGAGCGCGGCTGCCTCGCCCGGGCCTCCCGCCCCCGCAGCGGCACTCACCCACCGCTCCTGCCGCCGCTTCCTCCGCCTGCGGCCGCATCGCCCCTCGGGCCTCGCCTCCCTCGCTGACTCCTTCCGCCCCAGACTCTGGCTCCGGCGCTAGGACAGTTTGAAAATGGCGCGGAGAGACGATCCCAGCCGGCGCGGAGTCGGCGCCGCGGTTGCCTCGGTAACGGGAGCGGCGCAGGCGATGCGCGGCGCTCGGCGGGGCCGCGCTCGGCCGCGATGGCGGCGCTGGGCCCAAGTGCCCGGAAGCGCAACGGCTGGACGGCGCGCGGCCACGGCGCCTCCTGGCGGCCGGGAAACCCCGAACTTCAGTGGATGCCGGAAATGATCCTCTCTTTTGCGGGATTCGTTGCCAGCCCTTGGTTCCTGCAGCGGACAAGCCTTCACCCGCCAGGTGAACGCCTGCTGACCACGAAAGTCCAACCTAAAAATCACGGTTCTTGCAACTTTCCCTGACAACCGCACAATAAAATTAACTATTGCTGCCACACCCCTCTCCTTGTAAAGCTGTGTAGACACATTTATTATACTCATCCCATCATGAGTATAATATTAAGTTTTGATTCCATGAGTTATAGCCCATCCCATCAAAACGTAGTTTTATGTCTGTCCCTGCCCCCACAACTGTGACTTTTTTGAGTCAGAGATTATTTTACTCAGCTATGTTTCTCTAGCACCTACCACAATAAACATTTCTGAAGGGAATTAAATTGAAATAAACTGGTTGTAGGGTAGGGAGCTTGCTCACTTAAAGAAACCTTATAGGTCAAATCCTAGAATTCCATGTCTCCTTTGAAGATTTCTGCATAATCAGAGAGGAGCTCAATTCCTTTCTGTTCACTACTTTCCCAAGTAGGCGTTACAGTCAGAAAAGGTACTTAATCCTTATATGTCATGTAACTGCTCTCAATAACTTTGTACCCATTCATATATTGTTAACGTTTCCATTACGTGTACTTTGTTTTCCCACATGTCTTTATGAGTAGTTTTATGGAATTTCTAGGAGACAGTGACTTAGGTACTATAGATGGCTTTCATAGTCTTGATCATATACAATAAACACATTTTTTTCTGAACAACATATCTCTTTTGGAAACAGGGAGGCATAAATAAATTAATAACATAGCAAAATAGCTATGCAACAGCCATCTAGTCCAGATGACTCCTTGGCTTCCTTTTGCCCCAAAAACACAGTAGTTAGAAACATAAAAATCAAAATCAAAGAAATTCAAAAGGTGGCTGAAACACTGATGTTATGGGCCTGTTTAGCTCCAAGGGACATGAAAGACCAGAGTCAGGCTCATTGCTGGACTCCAGGGCCTAATGTCAGGGTCCCTGGCATACACATACATATCTCTAGGAGGGCTACCTTTCAACCCACCACATTTAGTCTGGGTAAGGAGGAAAACAAACAAGCATGCCTCTGTAATGGAACCATTATAAAAACCCTAAACAACAGGATCCAGAGAGTTTCCAGGCTGGTGAACATATCAAGGTGCTGGGAGGGTGACATGTCTGGAAGGACCATGGAAGCTCCATGCCCCTTCCCCCTTCCCTTGCCTTGTGCATCTCTTCTATTTGGCTGTTCCTGAGTTACATCCTTTATAAGAAGCTGGTAATAATAAAGTGCCTTTCTGAGTTCTGTGAGCCATTCTAGTAAATTATAGAACCTGAGAGAGGTTATGGGAACCCCAGTTTATAGTTGGTCCATCAGAAGTATGGGAGGCCCAGGACTTGTGTTGGCATCTGAAGTAGGAGCAGTCTTGTAGAGTCTTTTTTTCCTTAAGATTTATTTATTTATTTGAGAGAGAGAGAGAAAGGGAGAGCATGCTCAAGGGTGCATACAGGGGAAGGGGCATAGGGAGAGAATCTTCAAGCTCTTGCCTCCCTCCCCCTGCACCACGGGGCTTGATCCCTTAACTCATGAGATCATGACCTGGGCGGAAACCAAGAGTCAGTCACCCAACCAACTGAGCCACCCAGGCACCCAGTCTTGTAGAGTCTCAACCTGTGGAGTCTGCAGTAACTCTGGGTAGTTAGCCAGAACTTAATTAAAGTCTGGACCACTTGTTAAAGTGGTTTTGGAAAAGACACTGTATTTGGTGTCAAGAGGGGAAAAAAAAGAAAAACCTCTCATCTGGTGTCAAAAGTGTTGTGAATAAAAAATTACTCACCAAGAAACAACTAAGTATGTGCAGATCATGTTTAGGAGATAAACTTAACAGAGATAAGTTGAGATTTCTTTTTCAGGTTTCTTCTCTGTATTTTCAAAACATATTGTGTGTATCTGGATATCATGAACTCTGCTGTAGTCATTGATTATCCCATTTCCCCTGTTAGACTGTGAGTGCCTTATCTACACAGACGACTAATGTGATCTTCTTTGTGCCCATAACCAAGCACCGTGACTGACACTTAATAAAAGATCAGGAAGTGTGAATTGAATTGAACAGAACTGAATGAACCAGATCTTCTGACACTGAGTCCAATACGGCACAGTTGCCTCCCCTCAGTGACTGGCTCAGAGATGGGGCTAAACTGTCCCTGTGACGGCTAGTTAACTCAGGTCCTTTTATTTAAGCAGCAGGGACTCAGTTTCCCTATTACCACAGGTGTGTGGTTTGTCTGGCAATCTGATTTCTACTGGCAGATAAGATCATGGTTACAATAGTTCCCGTCTGTCTGGAGCCTTGCAGTGGAGCCTCGGTAGTGACTTGGCTGCAAAAGACACTCAGGCTGTGTAAGTGATCAGATGTTAGGAGAAGCTGCTCTTTAGCAGCAGAGACACTAGGAAGTTATTTCCAAGAAAGGGTCGCTTTTAAAAGCACAATGCTAAAGCATCTTAATGACACAGCAGTTTCTTTTGTGTGTCCACGAAGACATCATAATGCTAGTGCAAGGGATGACACCTTTTAATCATCATTTGGAGTCAGTAAGAATAGAGATAAGAGTAGGGACTCTGAATTGCTCTATAACTTCTAATAGTTTGGGAGTGGATTCTTTTGGGTTTTCCATATAGAGTATCATGTCATCTGCAAAGAGAGACAGTTTGACTTCTTCTTTGCCGATTTGGATACCTTTTATCCCTTTTTGTTGTCCGATTGCTGTTGCAAGGACTTCTAGTACTATGTTGAATAATAGTGGCGAGAATGCTCAGAAATCAGTTGCATTTCTATACACGAATAATGAGACTGAAGAAAGAGAAATTAGGGAATCCATCCCATTTACAATAGCACCAAAAACCATACGTTACCTTGGAATTAACCAGAGACGTAAAGGATCTATATTCTAGAAACTATAACTCACTCTTAAAAGACATTGAAGAAGACACAAAAAGATGGAAAAATATTCCATGCTCATGGATCGGAAGAATTAACATAGTTAAAATGTCCATGCTGCCCAGAGCAATCTACACTTTCAATGCTATCCCGATCAAAATACAAATGACATTTTTCAAAGAACTGGAACAAATAGTCCTTAAATTTGTGTGGAACCAGAAAAGGCCCCGAATCTCCAAGGAACTGTTGAAAAGGAAAAACAAAGCTGGGGGCATCACAATACCGGATTTCGAGCTGTACTACAAAGCTGTGATCACAAAGACAGCATGGTACTGGCACAAAAACAGACTCATAGACCAGTGGAACAGAATAGAGAACCCAGAAATGGACCCTCGGCTCTTTGGGCAACTAATCTTTGATAAAGCAGGAAAAAACATCCAGTGGAAAAAAGACAGTCTCTTCAATAAATGGTGCTGGGAAAATTGGACAGCTACATGCAAAAGAATGAAACTTGACCACTCTCTCACACCATACACAAAGATAAACTCCAAACGGATGAAAGACCTCGATGTGAGACAGGAATCCGTCAAACTCCTAGAGGAGAACATAGGCAGCAACCTCTACGACATCGGCCAAAGCAACCTTTTTCATGACACATCTCCAAAGGCAAGAGAAACAAAAGATAAAATGAACTTGTGGGACTTCATCAAGATAAAAAGCTTCTGCACAGCCAAGGAAACAGTCAAAAAAACTAAGAGGCAGCCCACGGAATGGGAGAAGATATTTGCAAATGATACTACAGATAAAAGACTGATATCCAAGATCTACAAAGAAATTCTCAAACTCAATACACGAGAAACAAATAAACAAATCATAAAATGGGCAGAAGATATGAACAGACACTTTTCCAATGATGACATAGAAATGGCTAACAGACACATGAAAAAATGTTCAAAATCATTAGCCATCAGGGAAATTCAAATCAAAACCACACTAAGATACCACCTTACGCCAGTTAGAATGGCAAAAATAGACAAGGCAAGAAACAACAATTGTTGGAGAGGATGTGGAGAAAGGGGATCCCTCCTACATTGTTGGTGGGAATGCAAGTTGGTACAGCCATTCTGGAAAACAGTGTGGAGGTCCCTTAAAAAGTTAAAAATTGAGCTACCCTATGACCCAGCCATTGCACTACTGGGTATTTACCCCAAAGATACAGACATAGTGAAGAGGAGGGCCATATGCACCCCAATGTTCATAGCAGCATTTCCACAATAGCCAAATTGTGGAAGGAACCGAGATGCCCTTCAACAGATGACTGGATTAAGAAGTTGTGGTCCACTATGGACTATGAGAAACAAACTGAGGACTTCAGAGGGGAGGGGCGTGGGGGAATGGGATAGACCGGTGATGGGTAGTAAGGAGGGCACGTATTGCATGGTGCACTGGGTGTTATACACAACTAATGAATCATCGAGCCTTACATCGGAAACCGGGGATGTACTGTATGGTGACTAACATAATATAATAAAAAATCATTAAAAAAAAAAAGAAGTTGTGGTCCATATATACAATGGAATATTACTCAGCTATCAGAAAGAACGAGTTCTCAACATTTGCTGCAACATGGACGGCACTGGAGGAGATAATGCTAAGTGAAATAAGTCAAGCAGAGAAAGACAATTATCATATGATTTCTCTCATCTATGGAACATAAGAACTAGGAAGATCGGTAGGGGAAGAAAGGGATAAAGAGAGGGGGGGTAATCAGAAGGGGGAATGAAGCATGAGAGACTATGGACTCTGAGAAACAAACTGAGGGCTTCAGAGGGGAGGGGGGTGGGGGAATGGGATAGGCTGGTGATGGGTAGTAAGGAGGACGTATTGCATGGTGCACTGGGTATTATACGCAACTAATGAATCATCGAACTCTACATCAAAAACCAGGGATGTACTGTATGGTGACTAACATAATAATAATAAAAAGAGTAGGGACTCTGCATGAATGAAAAGATAGATAAACACTAATGTATATTTTTTAAAACTTTTTTTCTTGCACATCAAAAGTTCTGTGGTCAAAAGGTTTCACTCATTTATGGAACATAAGAAGTAGGAAGATCGGTAGGAGAAGAAAGGGAAGAAGAAAGGGGGGTAAACAGAAGGGGGAATGAACCATGAGAGACTATGGACTCTGGGAAACAAACTGAGGGCTTCAGAGGGGAGGGGGGTGAGAGAATGGGATAGGCTGGTGATGGGTAGTAAGGAGGGCACGTATTGCATGGTGCACCGGGTGTTATACGCAAGTAATGAATCATGGAACTTTACATCAAAACTAGGGATGTACTGTATGGTGACTAACATAATATAATAAAAAATTATTATTAAAAAAAAGACAAAGGATAGCTGGGAAAAATATTTACAACTATTATCATGAACCTAATACATAAAAAGCTCCTATAACTCGACAGTAAAATGACTAATGAATAATAGACTATAGTAGGACAATAATTTTAAAATGAACAAAGGTATGAACATGTAATGCATCACATGGCTCTTTACCCGTAGGAGCAGGTACTCAAACACACTGAAAATAAGAGGCATGTAAACTGAAAGTAGTGGAGTTATGGATGAGTAGGTAGCCAAGTAAAAGGTAGAAAAAGGCAATAAGCAAATACGTGAATAAACTAATACTAGTTATAATGCATCGAGTGCATATTAGGTTCTGTTCTAAGTGCTTGCATGCTTCACAGGTACTAGTTCATTTAATCAGCATAGTGACCCTATGGAATAGGAGGTATTGGTATCTCTTATACCGACAAGATTAACTTACTGAAGTCACAAAGTAAGTGATACGAGCGTTGGCTTCAAGTCTGCAAGTTAAAACAATTCTGTCAAGGAAAGGAACTCTATAGGACAGCGGTCAAAAAAGAGAGTATTCAGATGATCAATTAAACTTTGTGGAGACATAGAGATGCCAGGGTCCCAAAAGGTTAATTAGACCAGCCTCTCACATAAACAGATTTCTGGGCAACGTCTCTAACAGATGGTCACCCCAGCTACCCTGTAGCTACTTCCAACAACAAGACAACTCACTGCTTTGCAAAGCAGCTCATTGCATCGCTGAAAGCTTTGTTAGAAAAAGTCTTCTTTATATGAAGCTAAAATCTGCTTCTTGAGCGTGAGCAATTTTTTCCAAGCAATCAAAAGAACGTGAATCTTCTCCCTCATACTTGTGATAACTCTTCAGAATACTGCAGATTCTTCAACCTTGGCTCACATGACGTGGTCCCCAAGCCTGTAACTTCACTGGCTACCTCGTCTGCAGCAGAAACACTCTAGTTTCTCTGTTTTCTTGGTGAGATTTATACCTAGACATGATTGTATCAGATTAGGACTGAGGACTGGGATATATTTGTTTCTGTTGGTATATCTGGCACAGTGCATTCAGTGTTTAGCAACACAATCTAGTATCACTTTAGCCTTTTTATAACTGAGTCACATATTCACAGGTAAAGAACCATACACAAGCTTCTTTCTATGGCTGATACATTTTTAATACCTATATGATATTATCTTGAAGGCAAATATGAGTTTTTGGAGCAGAGATCAAAGTTATTATTACTCGCATCAATAACTATGTGTTCACTTGCCCCACCCACCATAGTGATAAGATGAAGGCCAGATGTTACCCAATATGTCCTGGGTTCTGTACTGCAGGGGAGTAAGCCCCTTTAATCTGAGAGTTTAAATATGAGAGGGACAGCTGTTACCCTTCCCCTCCTGAGAAAGGGAGAGAAACTTTTGCTACCTATGGTATACTCATTTTCCTCAGAAAGAGAAGGGAAAGGTCTTGGGTTCTGACCTTCTCAAATATAAATATGTTTGACCCTTGAACAGCATGGGGAGTTGGGGTACAAACCCTCTGCACAGTTGAAAATCCACATATAGCAACTTGGAGTTAAGATGGCGGAGGAGTAGGAGACACCGTTTTCAGCCGATCCCCCGAGTCGAGCTGGATCGGTACCAGACCAGCCTAAACAACCACGGAACCAGCCTGAGACGCAGGAAGACGCATCTGGATCTCTACAAATGAACATCTCCAGCGCTGAGTATTGAGGTACGAAGCGGGGAGCCATGAAACCGTCCACAGATATCGGAAGATAAACGGAAGGGGGAGGGAGCCGCCGTGTTCGGGCGCCGGGAAGCGGTAGCCACCTGCACGGGGGAGCGAGCGGGGCTCACGGTCGGCACCCGCAAAACAGCAGACTGAGACCGTGAGCCGGGTGCGCGCGCCACCAGGCATCTCGCGGAACCCCGGAATCCCGGTGCGCTCACTGGATCCAGACTGAGACCGGGAGATCCGGGAGCGCGCGCGGGGCAGCTGGCGGTGTTAGAAACACAAAGGACAGAGACGCGCCGGCCCTGGAAGTGAGGGCTGGGACGCCGGGTGTGGGGCGCACATCCCGGGACGCTGCAGGGTTGAGCAGCACCGACAGAAACAGAGTTAAAGTGGCCAGAACATTAGTAGAGAACGGGCCGCAATCCTTCTGTTCTGTGACAGAGCCTGAAATTTGGCCGCTGCTGCTCTGACTCTCAGAAGAGGCACAGCAAACCGCCAGGGAAAGCCGCCAGAGAACAAAAGCCTGGAAATACCGGCTCAGGGAGTGCCCATCCCCATCCCCCCTCGCAGGGGACACGGAGACTCTACCCAAACAGGGCTGCCTGAGTATCGGCACGACAGGCCCCTCCCCCAGAAGGCAGGCTGAAAAATCAAGAAGCCCACAACCCGAGGCGCCTGGGTGGCGCAGTCATTGAGCGCCTGCCTTCGGCTTAGGGTGTGATCCCAGCGTTCCGGAAAGGAGTCCCTCATCGGGCTCCTCCGCTGGGAGCCTGCTTCTTCCTCTCCCACTCCCCCTGCTTCTGTTCCCTCTCTCGCTGGTTGGCTGCCACATAAATAAATAAATAAAATCTTTAAAGAAGAAGCCCACATCCCTAAGATCCCTATAAAACAAGGGGCACGGCCTGGGACCCAGTCAATAATTTGGGCTCTGGACAACCCCGCAACCTCTCCTCATCAGAATGACAAGAAGGAGAAGCCCCCCCCAGCAAAGAAAAGACAGTGAGTCTGTGGCCTCTGCCACAGAAATAATGGATATGGATGTAACCAAATTATCAGAAATGGAATTCAGAGTAACGATGGTCAAAATGATGAGTAGAATTGAAAAAACTATTAACGAAAAGGTTACTGAGAATATAGAATCCCTAAGGACAGAAATGAGAGCGAATCTGACAGAAATTAAAAATTCTATGAGCCAAATGCAGGCAAAATTAGAGGCTCTGACGGCCAGGGTCGCAGAAGCAGAGGAACGGGTTAGTGAATTGGAGGATGGGTTAATAGAGGAAAAAATGAAAATAGAAGATGGTCTTAAAAAAATCCACGCCCACGAATGTAGGTTACGGGAGATTACTGACTCAATGAAACGATCCAATGTTAGAATCATCGGCATCCCCGAGGGGGTGGAGAAAAACAGAGGTCTAGAAGAGATATTTGAACAAATTGTAGCTGAAAACTTCCCTAATCTAGCAAGGGAAACAAACATTCGTGTCCAAGAGGCAGAGAGGACCCCTCCCAAGATCAACCATGACAAACCTACGCCACGTCACATCATAGTGCAATTCACAAATATTAGATGCAAGGATACAGTATTGAAAGCGGCCAGGGCAAAGAAATTTCTCACGTACCAAGGCAAAAGCATCAGAATTACGTCAGACCTGTCTACACAGACCTGGAATGAGAGAAAGGGTTGGGGGAGCATATTTAAAGCTCTTTCAGAGAAAAACATGCAGCCAAGGATCCTTTATCCAGCAAGGCTGTCATTCAGAATTGATGGAGAAATAAAGACATTTCAGAATCGCCAGTCACTAACCAATTTTGTAACCACGAAACCAGCCCTACAAGAGATATTACGGGGGGTTCTATAAAAGTAAAAAGGCCCCAAGAGTGATACAGAACAGAAAGTCACAGCCAATACAAACAAAGACTTTACTGGCAACATGGCAACATTAAAATCATATCTCTCAGTAATCAGTCTTAATGTAAATGGTTTGAACCATCCCATAAACGCCACAGGGTTGCAGATTGGATAAAAAGAAATGACCCATCCATTTGCTGTCTACAAGAGACTCATTTCAAACCCAAAGATGCATTCAGACTGAGAGTAAGGGGATGGAGTACCATCTTTCACGCAAATGGACCTCAAAAGAAAGCTGGGGTAGCAATTCTCATATCAGATAAATTGGATTTTAAACTACAGACTATAGTTAGAGACGCAGAAGGGCACTATATTATTCTTAAGGGAAGTATTCAACAAGTGGATATGACAATTATAAATATATATGCCCCCAACAGGGGAGCAGCAAGATACACAAGCCAACTCTTAACCAGAATAAAGAGACATATAAATAAAAATACATTAATAGTAGGGGACCTCAACACTCCACTATCAGAAATAGACAGAACACCCTGGCAAAAACTAAGCAAAGAATCAAAGGCTTTGAATGCCATACTCAACGAGTTGGACCTCTTAGATATATATAGAACACTACACCCCAGAACCAAAGAATACTCATTCTATTCTAATGCCCATGGAACATTCTCAAGAATAGACCATGTTCTGGGACACAAAACAGGTCTCAACCGATACCAAAAGATTGAAATTATCCCCTGCATATTCTCAGACCACAACGCTCTGAAATTGGAACTCAACCACAAGGAAAAATTTGGAAGAAACTCAAACACTTGGAGACTAAGAACCATCCTGCTCAGGAATGACTCGATAAACCAGGAAATCAAAAATCAAATTAAACAATTTATGGAGACCAATGAGAATGAAAATACAACAGTCCAAAACCTATGGGATACTGCAAAGGCAGTCCTAAGGGGGAAATACATAGCCATCCAAGCCTCACTCAAAAGAATAGAAAAATCTAAAATGCAGTTTTTATATTCTCACCTCAAGAAGCTGGAACAGCAACAGAGGGACAGGCCTAATCCATGCACGAGGAAGCAGTTGACCAAAATTAGAGCTGAAATCAATCAAGCAGAAACCAGAAGTACAGTAGAGCAGATCAACAGGACTAGAAGCTGGTTCTTGGAGAGAATCAATAAAATTGACAGACCACTGGCAAGACTTATCCAAAAGAAAAGAGAAAGGACCCAGATTATTAAAATTATGAATGAAAAAGGAGAGGTCACGACGAGCACCATTGAAATTGGAAGGATTATTAGAAATTTTTATCAACAGCTATATGCCAATAAACTAAGCAATCTGGAAGAGATGGAATCCTTCCTGGAAACCTATAAACTACCAAGATTGAAACTGGAAGAAATTGATTCCTTAAACAGGCCAATTAATTATGAAGAGATTGAGTCAGTGATAAACAACCTTCCAAATAACAAAACTCCAGGCCCGGACGGTTTTCCTGGGGAATTCTACCAAACATTCAAAGAAGAAATAATACCTATTCTCCTAAAGCTATTTCAAAAAATAGAAACAGAAGGAAAGCTACCAAACTCATTCTATGAGGCCAATATTACCTTGATCCCCAAACCAGGCAAAGACCCCATCAAAAAGGAGAATTACAGACCGATCTCCCTAATGAATATGGACGCCAAAATCCTCAACAAGATACTTGCTAATAGAATCCAACAGTACATTAAAAGGATTATCCATCACGATCAAGTGGGATTCATACCTGGGATGCAAGCGTGGTTCAATATTCGCAAATCAATCAGCGTGATACATCATATCAACAAGAAAAGACTCAGGAACCACATGATCCTCTCAATCGATGCCGAAAAAGCATTTGACAAAATACAGCATCCTTTCCTGATTAAAACCCTTCAGAGTGTAGGAATAGAAGGTACATTTCTCAATCTTATAAAAGCCATCTACGAAAAGCCTACTGCAAATATTATTCTCAATGGGGAAAAGCTGGAAGCCTTTCCCTTAAGATCAGGAACTCGACAAGGATGCCCACTCTCGCCACTATTATTCAACATAGTACTAGAAGTCCTTGCAACAGCAATCAGACGACAAAAAGGGATCAAAGGTATTCAAATTGGCAAAGAAGAAGTCAAAATGTCTCTCTTTGCAGATGACATGATACTCTATATGGAAAACCCAAAAGAAGCCATTCCCAAACTATTAGAAGTTATAGAGCAATTCAGTAACGTGGCAGGATACAAAATAAATGCTCAGAAATCAGTTGCATTTCTATACACGAATAACGAGACCGAAGAAAGAGAAATTAGGGAATCCATCCCATTTACAATAGCACCAAAAACCATACGTTACCTTGGAATTAACTTAACCAGAGACGTAAAGGACCTATATTCTGGAAACTATAAATCACTCTTGAAAGACATTGAGGAAGACATAAAAAGATGGAAAGATATTCCATGCTCGTGGATCGGAAGAATTAACATAGTTAAAATGTCCATGCTACCCAGAGCAATCTACACTTTCAATGCTATCCCGATCAAAATACCGAGGACATTTTTCAAAGAACTGGAACAAACAGTCCTTAAATTTGTATGGAAACAGAAAAGGCCCCGAATCTCCAAGGAACTGTTGAAAAGGAAAAACAAAGCTGGGGGCATCACAATGCCGGATTTCGAGCTGTACTACAAAGCTGTGATCACAAAGACAGCATGGTACTGGCACAAAAACAGACACATAGACCAATGGAACAGAATAGAGAGCCCAGAAATGGACCCTCGGCTCTTTGGGCAACTAATATTTGATAAAGCAGGAAAAAACATCCGGTGGGAAAAAGACAGTCTCTTCAATAAATGGTGCTGGGAAAATTGGACAGCTACATGCAAGAGAATGAAACTTGACCACTATCTCACACCATACACAAAAATAAACTCCAAATGGATGAAAGACCTCGATGTGAGACAGGAATCCATCAAAATTCTAGAGGAGAACATAGGCAACAACCTCTACGACATCGGCCAAAGCAACCTTTTTCATGACACATCCCCAAAGGCAAGAGAAACAAAAGATAAAATGAACTTATGGGACTTCATCAAGATTAAAAGTTTCTGCACATCCAAGGAAACAGTCAGAAAAACTAAGAGGCAGCCCACGGAATGGGAGAATATATTTGCAAATGACACTACAGATAAAGGACTGGTATCCAAGATCTACAAAGAACTTCTCAAACTCAATACACGAGAAACAAATAAACAAATCAAAAAATGGGCAGAAGATATGAACAGACACTTTTCCAATGAAGACATACAAATGGCTAACAGACACATGAAAAAATGTTCAAAATCATTAGCCATCAAGGAAATTCAAATCAAAATCACACTGAGATACCACCTTACGCCAGTTAGAATGGCAAAAATAGACAAGGCAAGAAACAACAATTGTTGGAGAGGATGTGGAGAAAGGGGATCCCTCCTACATTGTTGGTGGGAATGCAAGTTGGTACAGCCACTCTGGAAAACAGTGTGGACGTCCCTTAAAAAGTTAAAAATTGAGCTACCCTATGACCCAGCCATTGCACTACTGGGTATTTACCCCAAAGATACAGACGTAGTGAAGAGAAGGGCCATATGCACCCCAATGTTCATAGCAGCAATGTCCACAATAGCTAAATTGTGGAAGGAGCCGAGATGCCCTTCAACAGATGACTGGATTAAGAAGTTGTGGTCCATATATACGATGGAATATTACTCAGCTATAAGAAAGAACGAGTTCTCAACATTTGCTACAACATGGACAGCACTGGAGGAGATAATGCTAAGTGAAATAAGTCAAGCAGAGAAAGACAACTATCATATGATTTCTCTCATCTATGGAACATAAGAACTAGGATGATCGGTAGGGGAAGAGAGGGATAAA
The DNA here is from genome assembly GCF_024610735.1 of Ursus americanus. Classification (NCBI taxonomy): domain Eukaryota; kingdom Metazoa; phylum Chordata; class Mammalia; order Carnivora; family Ursidae; genus Ursus; species Ursus americanus. The sequence goes on from NC_142134.1 coordinate 41,073,375, forward strand.
GAAAGGGGGGGTAATCAGAAGGGAGAATGAAACATGAGAGACTATGGACTATGAGAAACAAACTGAGGACTTCAGAGGGGAGGGGGGTGGGGGAATGGGATAGACCGGTGATGGGTAGTAAGGAGGGCACGTATTGCATGGTGTACTGGGTGTTATACACAACTAATGAATCATCGAGCCTTACATCGGAAACCGGGGATGTACTGTATGGTGACTAACATAATATAATAAAAAATCATTAAAAAAAAAAAATAAAATCCACATATAACTTGTGACTTCTTTAATACTTACTAATAGCCTACTGTTGACCAGAAGCCTTACCGATAATATAAACTCGATGAACACATATTTTGCATGTTATATGTATTATATGTTGTATTCTTACAACAAAGTGAGCTAGAGAAAAGATTATTAAGAAAATCATAAAATACATTAACAGTACTGTACTGTATTTATTGACAAAATATCTGCATGTAAGTGGACCTGCACAGTTCAAGCCCATATTGTCCAAGGGTCAGCTGTGAAAGTTTCCAGAGAAGCCTCTCCTGGTCTCTAACCTCCTGTGATGTCACCCTGGTTTCGGGTTGTGCCCTACTCTGAAAGGTAAATACATACATCCAGGAGGTAAATCTCTCAGTTCTCTCACTATAGTCTGCCATACGCATATTCTAACTTCTATGGCTTGTTCCTGAACCCAGGTTCTGGTGAAACTTGCTCAGAAAGGCCCAACTGGGCAGAAACATGAAAACACTTACTTGCTTACTGGGGCGGGCTTTGCATCTTTTTCCTAGGCCCAGACTGGCTCTCTCATCCTCTCTCAGAACTTATCACAGCGTTCAGAGATTCAGCCTGCGTATCGGTCAACATGTATTTGGCTGCAAGTATCTGAATGTCTGACGAATAACTGATAAAGTAATCAAAGCATTTCGTGGTCTCACTTGACAACATCCCTGAAAGTAGCAGGTCCTAGTTTGGTGCCAGTTCAGCGGTGCCATCAAGGACCTGATCACTTCTCATCCATCCACGTTCTCTCTTCTCAGTGGATGGCTTCTTATCCTCAGAACTTTTGTCCCATTATTTCTTGGGATGGCTGTCACAACTCTAAGAATAGGTCTGTGTGCAACAACACCTAATACAAGAAGTGAAGCAGATAGGGACGCCTCAGTCGGTTGGGTGTCTGCCTTTGGCTCAGGTCATGGTCTCAGGGTCCTCAGATCGAGGCCCATGTCCAGCTCTCCGCTCAGCGGGGAGTTTGTTCTCCCTCTCACTCTCCCTCTGTTGCTCTCTCTCTCTCTAATAAATACAAATCTTAAAAAAAAAAGTGAGGGCAGAGGACAGGGATTGCATGACAAGAAAAAAGAGGATTTTGCCTCAAAGGCCTCGTTGTCATCAGGGAGAAAAATGTCAGCCAGAATACCCTGGTAGAGTTCCCTTTATTGGCCAGAACTGGGTTCCATGCCCACCCCAAGAGCAGTCCCTGGCAAAGAAGGCCTGAATGAGTTTTGATTCATTCCCAGACCAAATTAGGGTTTTATTAGCAGTGTAACAGAATGTTAAAAGTGATCCGGGAATTTTTGGAGAACTTGTCTCTTTATCTCAAATCAAGAGAGATTTCACCCTGCTGGTGAAGGCTTTCCTGACCTCAAGGGAGATGTGATCCTGGCATTGGTAACTGTTTCCAGATGCTTTGCCTAGAGTGTGTTCTTCTAGCCCTTCCAAACAATTTTTGTCAGCCTCCTATAACCTGGTTGTAAGTCTCCTTCTGTTTAAATGACCTAGAGGGATTTCTGTGGTCTGAAACTAAACCCTAACAGGAAAGGGTCCTGTCTAGAAAGGTCTACAGGAAGGGAAGCTGGAAATTGTGCCAGTTTCAGGGTAGAGAAGGAGTAAGAGACCTCTGGGAATAGGGATGCCTTGACTTTTGAGCTGCAGGTGAGAGAGCCCTAGAGAAGAAGGGAGGGGGTTTCCAAAGCACTCACAACAACAAAGAAAGAGGCTTAGACATCTGGTAGGGCCAGAGAGCAGACATTGGTTCACAGCAACACTGGTCAAGTAAGAACTTTCCTGTCCCCTCCCCTCCTCTTTCTTTAGCAGCTTGGGTAGAGGAGGAATTGAAATGAGGATGGGAAAGAGGAAAGCAAGTGACCACTTCCCTTTATTTTCTCTCCCTGTAGCAGCCCAAAGCTAGGAAAGGGCGAAAACATTGGCTGTTCAGCCATGCTTAACGTTTTGTTGATGACAGGGAGCTGGATATTTTTGTGACTGACTATGGACTTATTCTACTTCAGAGACACCCAAAAAGTCATGGGTTACACTGGAGTTATTTCTAGGGGCAAAAGGAAGACCTGCATGTGAGGAAATAAAATTCATGTTTTGAGCCATTCTGAGCAAACCGTATGTACTATCTAAACCTCAAACATATACTTTGGTTTCTTTTTATTTTTTTTTCCCTCAGGGTTGGGGAAAACCATCTGAAGAGGAAGATTCTGATACACAGAACTTGCCTCACCTCACTCTTCCTAACTCACCAAAATTGGATGATAACAAACAGAAGTTTCGGGGGTGCCTGGGTGGCTCAGTCGGTTAAGCATCTGACTCTTGGTTTCCGCTCAGGTCATGATCTCCCGGTTGTGGGATCAATCCCCACGTTGGGCTCTGTGCTCAGCGCAGTCTGCTTCAGACTCTCTCTCCCTCTCCTTCTCACCCATGCTTTCTCGCTCTCAAAGTAAATAAATAAATAAATAAGCCTTTAAAAAAACCTGAGAAGTTTCAAAAATATCCTCTACAGAGACTTAAAGCCTCTCAAAGATGGTGCAGATGTATAAATGTGTTTAAGAAGAATTGGAGAAATCAATGGATGCCAAATATGAGGTGAGATATTATGAGAAGCTGGTGATATTTCAAGGAATACCCTCAATTTTCCAGTTGACGAAATGCAAAGTCAAAATCAGCCATGCTCCCTACTCTAGTGCTCAGCATTTGAGGTTTCACTAGAAAGACCAAATCCGGGGCTGGATGGCTATGGGTCTGATCCAATACAGCAATTACTTTTGCTGCTTTGAGCTCCCATAGCACCCTATGCTTCTTTTCATAGCATTTAATATTCTGTATTGTAATTGATTTTTAAATTTATTTAGCAGGATTGTGAATTTAACTCACACCACATCTCTGAAACACAGAGAAGCTGTCCCTTTGTTAACTAATCCAGCCTTCTTCCTCCATCCCCACCTGCTGGTGAGGAGTAAAAACATTGGAACATTTACAGCCTTCCTGGTTTAAATTTAATCTGGTCCAATAATTTAAGCACTCCCTTTGAAATGTGATGTTGGTCTGTCTTGGAAAATAAACGCTTAGTCTGTCAGATTTTTCACCCTTTCAGCTCCAAGACGCTAACTGTGTGGAGGCATGTGGAGAGGTATGGAGTTGCCCGACTTTGTGGCTGAGGGGAAGACTGTGGTCCTTGGGAACCTCTTCTACTCTTGTCCAGTTGGTTGCTCTTGGCATTGCTGGCACTGGGCTGTGGCTGATGTGATGCATGGGTATCTCTCTGCCTGTCTCTGTTGCACTTTCTGGTGGCCCTTTCTGACCCACCCCACCTTCCCTGGCTTCCTCCCACCATTGCATCCTCCTGTGACTGGCTGTGACTTCCATTTTATCCTATCCCATCTTGCAGTCCCTCACCTCCCTCACAGGCACTGTGGATCCCCAGCCAGATTCTCATATATCCTCAGTCACAAGGGCCTCATATGGAAAGTATAGGTGACTCTAAAGTTAAATCTCATGACTTTTCTCTGCCTGGCCATGCTGGCCTACATGGGTTGACATGAGGCAGCCTGCAATGAGGCCTCTTCTCAGAGTCTCAGATGGGGAAGGAGGAAGAAGGACCTCCTCTTGCCCTTGGTGCCTTCCCCAGTCTCATACTACATACTTAGGACAGGTGTCTGCTGCGTTCCTGTCTTGCTCTCTTCGTCCCACAGTTCTGGGGCTGAAGAGGAATGGTTTCCTTCCCACTTCCTTGGTAACACACCCTCCTTCTACCACAGAATAGTTAGAACTCCTCAACTGAGTGTCTTCTTTACTCAAGGAAAGAAATGTCTGAGCCAAGTCACCCAGGCCTCGTTTCTAACGGATGGGGGATGAAGCCTAATAAAAGAATTTAGGAAATCCCCTCCCGATTCAATGACCTATTTTTTGAAGTTATTGTTCAGCTTCACAATCTTATTTGAAAGTCAGAAGCTGAATATTAATTTGATCTTTCTCTCTGCATTACATGTAAATTGTTTCGAACAGTGCCTGGCACCCAGTAAGCAATCAGTGTTCTCATTCTATAACAAATCTCTTAATCTCCTTCTGAGACTGGTTGGTGTCTTGTGTAAACTGGGAAAAATATGTGCTAGGAAAAGCAAAAGAGAAATATCATGCTGATAATTTCTACAATATTAGCCTTATTAACTAACATGTACATTTTACCATGTTCCAAAATTATCAATTAGTATATGCTTGTAGAGGAATTCAAACAATGTGGGAGATTACAAAGTCAAAGTCCCCAAGAAACTTCTAATATTTTCCCTGACCTGACCCCTGTTTTACTCTTTTCCCTAAAGATAATAATGAGTGTAAGGTGTCTGTTTGAATCTTTTTTACTTGTCCATCTCCCCTATCACACTCTGAGCTTTTTGAGCTTGCCTCTGTAGCACCAGAGGTCCCCAAAAGGCTTGATGAATGAATAAATAATTGAATAATGAATTATCAAATAATATAGATTACATAAAATGTCTCTAAGAAAAAATTTACTGTAACATAAATTTGTTAAGATACTTAGTCATTTTTTGAGCTTTCCCGATAGGATTGCATCTGATTAAAATAGAACAGAGATTAAATTATGAGATTAATTTATTTACAGTGTTCTTTTAAATGCTTCCTATCATGCTTAGAGATCTGATACTGAATAATGAAGATTGGATGATACAGTTTTACTCTGTCTCTCTCTCTGGACATTTTCCCTTGGAACCTAGCGACCGTGATGTGAGGAAATGCAAATGTCTTCACAGAGAGACCACCTGCAGGAGTTCCTGTGGAGAGCTACTGAAGCTCTCGGCCAACAGCCCGCATCAACCACCAGTCAGGTGAGAGGGTGAGTCCTCAAATGATTCCAGCCTCAACCTCTGAGTGCAGCAGCTAAGCTTCCAGACATCATGGAGCTGAGACAAGTCATCTCCGCTGTGTTCTCTCTGAATTCCTGACACACAGAATTCATGAGCATAAAAAATGGTTTTTTTCCCCTCACAACAGTCTGAGGTCATTTGTCACATAGTTATAGCAACTGGGACAAAAGGTACAATTGAGGAAGTCTGTGTGATTTGTTCATGTTTTAAAGTGTTATTTAGGTTTCTGTGAAGAGAATGAATTATACAGAGTAGAAGCAAGAAGACTTACGAAGACTCCCTAGTGTGTCCCAGCTAGAATCAGTTACTTACCTCGACCCACTTCTGGCATGTCACCTGTAAATGTATTTTATTCACTGGCCTACATCTCCCTCAAGGAGCTTAGAGTTCAGTAGTTTTTCTCTTTGAAAAGCAGAAGTAATTTTTCTCTGAAAATTCTGAAAGATTTCCTAATGAAAAGAAATATTAAAATAGTTGCCTTCTTAGTCTTTTTTGGCCATATATAAAAGGAACATAGGCTTCATGTATTAGGAAAAACATCAAATTAATAAAAATCAATTTCTTAATCTTCTTTTAAAAAGATTTTATTTATTTATTTGAGAGAGAGAGAGAGACAGAGCACAAGGGGGGAGGTGGGGGCAGAGGGAAAGGGAGAAGCAGACCTCCTGCTGAGCAGGAAGGCTGACTCAGGGCTCAATCCCAGGACCCTGAGATCATGACCTGAGCCAAAGGCAGATACTTAACCAACTGAGTCACCCAGGCTCCCCTCTTCTGGATTGTTTGAGTGAAGATATTTTACTCATTGTACCTCTCTATGGGTATTAGTGACAATAATACTTATCTTGCGGGTTACTGAGGACTGATAAAACACCACTAGCAAGTTATTAAAGACTTTGAATAGTGGATAATGGCTCCCCAGTCAAAGACCTCGAGGAGACTCCTTCTAGCCTGAGAAAATGTGTGTGTGTGTGTGGAGGGAGGTAGGATGGGTGCTGGGAAAAAGAAATGGATCCCTTTTATGTGTTGTCATTTTCTTGGACCAATTACATTGCTCCATTTCATCCATTCACTCCAGAGAGCTGAGTTTGATTTCTCAACCATTGCCAAGAAATACATGATTGATTCATTTCTTTTTAAAATTGAGTGCTTATTAGCATTGTGCTAAACATTTTACAAACGTTATTTGATTTAATCCTTACAATGAACCTATGAGAGGAGTACTAGTATTTCCACTTTACAAATAAAGGATACCGAGGCACAAAGAAGCTAACTTACTTGAACAAGATCATATAGCCATACAGAGCCAGGACTTGAGCCCCATTCTCTCTGGCTTCAGGGTCTGAGCTCTTAGCTCAACGCTATACTGTCACCGATCTTCATGGATGTTGTCCAGTGGGTAGGTGGCAGTAACTCAATGACACATGTCCCATTTCCTTTACAAAATCTTCCTTGCCTTGACTTTATCAGACCACAGATATAGCTAGCTCCTCTGAATTATTACAACACTTACCGTCTATATCATTCACTTGGCATCTATAATTTATTGCCTTATATCGTGTGTTTGATTTTCTGTATATATGTGTTTTGCCTGCTTCAGTCAGGGATCTTTGACTGCAAGCTACAGAAACTAACTGACGTGCTCCCTATCACTCCCTGCCCTCAATATGGAAAGAATATTGGGTGATTCACAGAATCAGTGGAAAACAGAACCACTGGACCTCGGGAGGAATGGAAACTGGAACAACTCTGGGGATCTTTAGAGAAGATGTTTATGTATGGTCTCTTTGGTATGATCATTGGAATAATTTAACTCCAATGGCCTTCATTCCACTCAAGTGTCACTCTGCCCAAGATTCAGATCCCTGGCAGAGATGGAGAGTCTGATTGGTCCAACTAGTATAGTCATCTGCCTAATCCTTCTAGAGCACAGGCACTGTGATGGATAGTGACCAGGATCCAGAATGATTCTACTGGATACAGAATGGGCAATAGTTGTATTTGTTTCTAGAGTATTTTGATAAATTGTGTACCCCTTGATGAAGAATAATATGATTTTTCAGGCAGAGGGATCCTGAGAATAAGCAGAGAAATCGCCCTTCTTAGGATAATGCCCAAAGGAGAGGCACATTAATTACTACAGGCTTCATCAGTAACCAAGTACTTAGTCTATTATACTCTTATTAACTGTCCCCTCATTTTCTTCTACTTACAGAACTGTTCACTGTGATGAATTTTATGGTTTGATCAATCTTATAGCAGACTACACCTCCTGAATAAACAAACATGGAAATGAATTATTATGAGCACAAGTTAGAAGTAGTACACTCATAGCTATAGTTAATTCAAAGTAAACTTGGTTTACAAAATTACAACTTATAATAAGTAAATTTTAATACATATATTTTTTTCAAATTAAAGATTTGATTTTTTTTTTCAAATTACATTTAAGGGCCTAAACTTTTTCTTATGAAAGCATATAATGTTTTGGATTAAATGTTGTATTATTCCATACTTAGAAATTCTTTTAGAACATCCTCTTTCTCTAAGTGCTATAATATTGACTAGTCAGTGCTGAGCTCAGAGTAGTTGCAGAGAATCAATATTGGCTTAGTTACAATTTGGCAAAGCCTGGGAGGTAACCTAATAAGAGCTGTTGGGCCAGAAAAACCATCCAAAGATAAAAGGCTTTAAAAAAATTATGGCAAATGCAAGATATGTTGAATTCTAATGAAACAAAGTAAAATTTCTTCCAAAAGAACTCTCAAACCTTTCTGCACACATCATTATTAAAATCATCTACCAAAACACAAAAGAATCATGATTGTGCTTCTCAAGATCCCCAAATGTTAAATCACGTGCCTAAAGTTACCCAGTAGATTAGTGTCAAAGTTTGGGCAAGAATTTTTTCACCCTATGTTCAATCCATTATGCAATGAATGTTGAATAGAACTCTAATGGTTAATGGTAACATATAGATAACCATTAAAGAAATTAAACCCAATCCCCCAAAATTGCAAATAACTGCACCTCTTCTTTCTACTGTTTTATACATGTTATTTTTACGTATTTGCTATTCATGTACTCATATCATTCAGTGATCTACATTTTTCTTTGATTCCTCAGTATAATCCTTCTACTGTTCTTCTCATATTAGACACAAG